>NC_046224.1:72528780-72835280 GCF_009819885.2 Catharus ustulatus | reverse complement strand
ATGGGGGGAGCCGGAAGTGCCACGGCAGCTGGCTGGGGGCGGGCCCAGAGGCCCGCGGCACCGCCCCTGCCAGGTCCAGGCAGTCCCGGGAGCCCATGGCTGCCGGATGAGGGCGGGCCAGGGGGCCCACAGCACCCGCCTTCCCGGGTCCAGGCAGTCCCGGGAGCCCATGGCTGCCGGGTGAATGCCGCCCAGGGGGCCCGCGGCACCCGCCGTCCCGGGGGCCCATGGCTGCCGGGTCCAGGGGGGCCTGGCGGCTTGCGGCACCGCCCCTGCCGGGTGGAGGCGGGCCCAGGGGCCCATAGCTGCCAGGTTGAGGCAGGGCCTCGGCCAGCAACCGCGCGGGGTGAGCTAGGGCCGGAGCCTCGCTGCAAAAAAAAAGTGCACCTTATAGTCTGGTGCGCCTTATCTGATCTACAAAGTTGCAAATTTTGCAGACTCCAGGGGGGTGCGCCTTATAGTCCGGTGCGCCTTGTGGTCGTGAAATTACTGTATATAAAAATATTGTTTTTATCAGAATGATCATGGAGGTTTTTAAAACTAAGGTTAGCATACAATTTGGGTATGAGCTGTGTGACTGGCCCTGTGATATAATTAAGCTTGCACTTACCACACAATTTGTCAATTCAGATTCTCTGGGGTATTTGCTGAGATACAATGTTAAGGCACATTGTAATTAAATTTCTGTTAACTTGGTGGTGAAAAATGGAATATTTATCCTGAGATTTGCTAATCATCAATGACCTAAATTGAGAAACTTGTCTTTCTGACACCATGCCTAGGTTTTTTTGTCCTGTGATGTTTCTGATTATTCACAGTCATATATGTCAAGAGGTGAAGTAATGATAAAGGCAAAATAAGAAAATCCACACTGACTGTGTAAAGCAACCCAACACTTTTTAAGCACCCCAATCTGCTTTCTGTCTCAAAGACAGAAATTATTTTATTCTGTCCATTTGTAAAAAAACAGTCCTCAGTCAGGGAAAGCAGTAGTGCAAATTTCTCAAAGATAATAATATTTAGAAGTGTGGAACAGAATAGCTGCAGTGGTACAAGCTGTGAGGGACTTTGTATATTCTAAAACTCCCCTTCAGTCTGTTGTTTATGATAGCTGTAATTTATCATTTGAGCATATGACTTTTCTAACAGACGTTTCTTGTTCTGGGCATTCACCCATGATGACAATCCCCATGCAGTAGGAAAATCACCATTTCTAAGTGTTCCAGTTCTGTTATGGTGTGTGAGCCATTGCAGGTCTGTGCTGGGGTAGGGAACATTCTTGTGCCATCCTATCTTAAGTTTGTAAGCTGATAGGGAAAGAAACTTAAAGGCAGCTAATCTATCTCTGAGTTGTTTCTATCTTCCTGTTTTAAGAAGTCATACCATCAGCCATCATCATACTGACTACCATCGTCAAATGATGGTAGTTTCTTGTTGAAGGTGGCTATAAAAATAAATAATTTCAGAGGAAATTTAAGAAGCCTTTTTTCTAGTGGTTGTGCACGTTACTGTGCTGAACCCTTCTCATGGCAACCACTTCCCTCTCTTTTCAAACATAGCAGTTAAAGAGAAATGAGACCATGGTAAATATGAGACCAGAGGAATCTTTGTGACCCGTGTGATACATAAAGGTGGCACAAAAAGAAAATGGAGTTCTGCTGTGTTTTATCCTTTTTCATGTCTGAAGGAGACCAACACTGTTGCTTGATAGCAGAATATCCTCAGCCCCTGTTTCACTGCCCAGGCTCAGGGGTGGTTTCACTCACACAGACATGAGCTTGGGTGTGCACATACAAATCCAGGAGCTGCTTGGACCTTCAGTGTCTTCACCCCCCTGCTCTCAGTGCTACTCTCTGAACGTGCCTTTGAAGGAAGAGCTCCCAAGGCTGACCTTGTGTCTTTGCTAGAGACCAGACCTGCAGTTCTGGCAGTGTTCTGCACAGCGCTCAGTGTGTTGCTTTGCTGTTTTTCAGGTTCACATTTCCCTGTGGGAGTTGTGCCACCTAGAACCAAATCCCCAACACCAGAGTCCTCAACAATAGCATCGTATGTCACTCTGAGGAAGAACAAGAAGATAGATCTCAGAACGGTACTTCAAAATAACCTTTGAAGTTTGGTAGTCACTCCAAAAGTTCGAGTTATTTTCATTTTATTAACCAAAAAAATCATTGTATTAAAAGCATGATATACTAGGTTAGTGAAGACAGCTATAGAAAGAATGATAAAATTATAAATGCCATGTATGTTAAACTGCATGGAGACAAACTGGGCAAGAAATTAATGATAAAATCTGCTGATCTACTGAAGTTCAGGCTTGAGTTGAAAGCACTTGGGTGAAAGCACTTTAAAACTCTTACACTGGGCAATTTAACAGCCCCTTTATAACAAACACAGGCTTTTATTTATTTCATGGTAAATTTTATTTATTTTATGGTAAATAGCTAAAGCAGCTGCAAAATAAAGATGTAGTAAGCAGAATGCAGGTAATAAGCCCAAAATTTCTGTAGTGTCTGGGTTAAAGACACGCATTTACATATAGTTCATGCACAAGAGAGGAAAACTTTTGCTGTAGTTACAGAAGTTGTGAGAAGACTGGGAGAGGAGAGAGAAACTCCCAGGATGTTGACTAGAGAAAGAATATCGCTTTTCATAACTGAAATCAGTTCCTGTAAATGTGCTCAATGCAGCTGATTCGCCTGAAGTCGATCTTTATTTGTCATAGAGTACAAATCTGCCTGAAAATCAGTGAATTTCAAGGAAAGAGTACATAAATGGGTGTTATTTTGGGGAAAATAAAATGGTTAGAATTACGGCTTTTGTAGTGGTAATAAATTCACTTTGTTTCAGCCTGCACTTGCAGTTAAATGGTGCCCAGCTGTAGTTTTTCTTGAGATAAAAAGGCAGAAATTACTGTTCGATCAACGGATATAAATGTCCTGGATCATTAAATTTCAATTCTGTTTCTGTCTAAGTCAAATATTTTGTTTTGTAATGTCTGATAAATTGTTTCAGCTTGAGAGAGTGGCTTTGAGAGAACATCAACCTATTCCCTTAATGTTTATCATTGGTGATGGTAGTGCTGTTGTTCAGAAGAGCAAATTATTCCTTCTTTTTATTTTGAATTTCAGTGTTCATTTACTGATAATTGGGTTTTATTACTTTTTTTTTTTCCCCAACTTACATAGGAGGTCTTTATTTGCCCTATCTCTCTGCTCTTTAGTAAATCACTAGGTGATCTCTTGTGGTAAGTTAGCAGTGTGAAATGTTAGTTTTTTATGAAGCACATGTTTATCTTCTCTTCCATTTAAGGAAAGACCAAGGAGTGCGGTGGAGCAGCTGTGCCTTGCAGAGGGCTCACGGCCTCGCATGACTGTGGAGGAGCAGATGGAAAGAATAAAGAGACACCAGCAGGCTTGTCTGAGGGAGAAGAGGAAAGGACTCAACATCCTTGGTGTTTCAGAGCACTCTCCTTCCCAGAGCTTCTCCTCTGTCAGGGACAATCCATTCAAATTGGCACAGGTGGGTCCCCAAAAGCTTGACTGTGTCCAGGTAGAAACCAAAGGAGTTTATTTGGGATTAACTGTAGAGTCTCAGACTCAAAAGCACAACCTTCATGCTCACACCCAGTGGTAGAAGCCACTTCTTTGCCTTTTTTCAAATCCACATCCATTTGATTACACACTGTGATGTTTGGTAGCATTGGGGTGTTTTGGTCAAATGCAGCCAACAATGTGGAACTGCAAGGTTTGTGGCTAAAAGCAAGATCAGGGAGAATCATGACTCCCTTGCTGCTAAAATGAAGTCAGTGCTGATTTTTGTGCTGTGTAATGTATTCTGACATCTGTAACATTTTTAGGTAGGAATGTGTATTTTTGAGCAGAGCTCCTAAGTCCTGCTCTTCTGCTGTGGTATTTGAGCCCATAAATGCATTAAAATAGAACCCGCACTTTTGTTTTCACCCATTCTTAAACTTGCTTATTTGCCTAAAAAGTTTATTCATGGGTAAAGGATGGGGAGAGAAGAGGAAGAGAAAACTGCTTGTCATTAACCAGGAAATATTATTCTGAATATGTATCTAAAAAAACCACAAACAAACAAAACCCAAAAAGCCAAACCAAACCCAGATACAAGAGAGCAGATATTAGGCAGAATGCTACTTTCTAAATATTTAAAATTCATTTTCCAGTAGCTTAATGGAGTTGATTTTTGTTGGTTTTTGGTTTCTTTGGGTTTTTCATCATCTGGAATACTTTTTTCTTCAGACCACACTGTATACTGGCATTTTTTCTAATGATATGGAAATGCCTTGTTTTGTTTTGTAGGCATTTGACCATCTGATTTTCCAAAAGCAGATTAAATATATTGCAGTGTCAGGAAATCAAGTGTTTCCTAAGATATTTTAGCTTTGCATTTTGGGTTGTTTTTTTTTTTTTTACCTCTCAACATGATAAGCAGCTACAGAGCTTTACAAAAGTTGCTTTTCCTTTGAGAACTTTGCAGCCCCAGAAGACTCCAAATTCCAGTTCAGCCTTTGCTGTACAGCATCTGCGTTTGGGCTGGCATCAGGAATGCTGCATGTGAAGGGAGCTCCTACAAATATTTCTGTGGTAAACACTGCCTTTGCAGTTTCTCTGTGGAGTTTTTGCAGAGGTGTTTCAGCTTTCCCTCTTCCTTGTGGAGTTGTTCCATCCCTCCAGGTGGGGAAGCTGTGTCACACCTGGGTGGGCAACACAGGCCAGCAGAGTCTGTTAAATCAGCCCAATCTGTGCCAGAACTCACAGTAATTCTGTTCACTGCAGCATGTTCCTCATCTTCCCTGTGAAATCAGGGCTCTGAGGATGATAAGGAATTTATAGAGCAAGAGAGAAGATCTCAGAATTGAATATTTAGCTAAAATAGTCCATGTTACAAAGTCACTTTTTCTATCATAACTTGAATTCTTCCAGAATGCTATTTGGCTAAAAGCCCCAGGATGAGGTATTATGCTGAGTAATAGCTTTTCTTTCTAAAAGCACAGTTTTTATGTCTATTGATTTTTAACAAAATGGTGCAATGGCATTAACTGCTGGAAGTCTTTCTGACTGTGGTTCAGTTATTTAAGAATCAGAGGGGAAAGGGGGTTTTATAAATGGCCTACTGTGTAATTTTGAAAAGATTACCATAATACAAAAGGAAGTTGCTTCACAACTGTTGTTGGGACAAGCATATGATAAGGGGTGCACACTTGAATGTAGGAGAGCAAAGACACTGATTTATGAACTGACTTAGGTGGAATTTCCTCTGATACAGTGCATGTGTTAGATCACAGGAATTCAACTTGCAGATTTACTGCTTCCATGGCTCCTATTTTTCTCAGCTCCAGCTCTCAGAGAAGCCTCCCTCCTGCCAATATCATGTTCACAGTGCACAAGCTTAAGTCACCTCTACCAGATTTTTATATCATCTTACTCTCTGTGCAGCAGCTCTTTTTTTTAAAGATATAATTAATATCCTCTGTCATAATCAGATAGTGTGTTGTCCTCTATTAAATCAGTTCACACCATAGGCTTGGAGGATACCCAGGATAGTTGGGGGAAGTTCATGCAGGTGCACTGGGAATTTTGTGCTGAAAGCAGATTTTTATCGATTTTTTTTCTTAAACCAGAAAAAGATATTTTATGAAAAGAGCAGTGCTTATGAATGCAAGTAAGAATGCTGCTAAGCTGATTTGTGACTTGAGCTAAATATGAATGAAATTTCAGAAGATTAAGGGTGACGTTGAAATGCTGGAGAGGAAGGTGGGGCGGAAAGTACAATACAGTAATTTCACAATTACAAGCCACACTGACTATAAGCCGCATCTCCGAGTGTCGGCAACATTTCGTTCTTTGTCCATACACAAGCCACACCCAATTATAAGCCGCTCTGTCATTCGCAGCGAGGACCCGCGTGCAACAAAGTTGCCAAATAGTAAGAGAACCGCGGGATCGCGGGGTTTACTGACTCGGCTCGGGCTGTGTGGGTTTAGCCCGCTCGGGGCTGCCGACGGGGGGCGGGTGGCCCAGCTTGACGCTGCTGCTCAGCGGGGCCGCTCGGGGCCGGCCGCCGCTGCCACCGAACTCACTCGGCCCGGCCCCACACTGCCCTGCGGCGGCAGGCGGGAACGGAGCCCCCCGGCTCCCACGGCGGCAGGCAGGGGCGGAACCTGCCTGCTCCTACAGCAGCAGGCGGGGGCGGGAGCCCCGCACTTCCCCCCCGGGCTGTGGGGATGGCAGCACGGAGCCCCCGCCTCCCCCCCGAGCCGTGGGGATGGAAGCACGGAGTCCCCGCCTCTCCCCCGGGCTGCACTGCCTGAAGGAGGGAGCCCCCCTCCTCCCCCGCGCTGCCAGCACGGATCCCGCCTCCATCCGCTGCGCAAGAGAGTAACCAATTTGTAACAATTGCGTAATGCCAGGTTTTACCTGCAGGTGCTCGGCTCGGCACCTCGGCTGCACTTCCGGGGTTGGAAATTTCAGAAAATTTTTCACATATTAGCCACTCCTGAGTGTAAGCCGCATTTCCAGGGTGGGAGCAAAATTTTAGTCAAAGTGGTGCGGCTTATAATCGTGAAATTACTGTTAATTGTGCAAAGAAGTGTTAAGACAGGCTGAACTGTTTCCAAAGGTACAAAATAAGAAAATTCCAAGTCCTTAATGATTTCCATTTTCTTTATTGCAATCTGTGCTCTCCTTTGACTGACTATAAAATCAAACAAAACGCTTGAAAAAACATTAAGCATAGGTAACTAAGACTGTGATAACTTGTGTAACCATATGTCCATGTACCAACTTTGTTCCACAGAATCGGAAGAAGGAGGATGCAGTGTCTGCTAACATGAAGGAGTCAGAGAGCACCAGTAGAGAGAATAATTTCAAACGAAACAATGGAAGTCCTGGAGAAGAAATAGCACAACTCAAAAATGATGGAGATCAAGAGCATAATTCAAGTTTTACTGAAGAGGTACAGAAGTATTCCTTGTGAAACCATTCATCAGCTTGTCTTGCAGTCACAAAGTATTTTGAGACTCACACACCAGAGTATGGGAAAGTGAGCCAGTTCCTTTTGCTTGGAAGATAAAAACTTCTTGTTGCATATACAGTATTCCATAGAGAATCACAAAATTTTATCAGATCTGTCTATAGCTGAGACATTGAGTTTTCTTCTGTATGGTCTTTAAATAATAATCATTGACATATTCATTGCTTAGGCTACCCAGTGTAATTTTTGACAGCCATTTAATGTCCCTGAATTTTTGTTTGGTTGGCTGTAGTGCATCAAATAGTTTATAGAAAGCAGAGTAAAGCTGACACAACAAATTATATGTGGAAGTAGGCAGTACCTGTACTTTTAGATATTTGTCACTGCTTTGATTTCTGTCTTGAAATAGTTTGAAACATGCTTGGCAGGGAATTACCTTGGTGTTTCTGGCACTAAAATGCGCTTAGCATTCAGCAAAACCTGACTGAGTGTGAAGAATGGATTACTAGAATTGCTTCTACATAATCATATCCTGTTTATAGTTCAATATTTTTTAAAGTATTATGTAGAGGTTTTTTCTTCTTTTATATCCATATTCCTCAGTTAATCATTCTTCTGTTTAATCATCCTTTTTTTTTCCTATTTTATATTTAGTTTTAAATATGTATCTGACGGAGAATGGTATAAAATCAGATAAAAAATTGATATTGTTATCCATTAGAAACACTTCCTTTTGGAGATGCTGTTGCTTTGTTAAATATGCAAATACTTCAAAAGGAAAACTATGTAATACACTGAAATTGTTTATATGCAATCAGACGTGAAGAGCAGCATTCATCTTATCAATAAAATATTGGAGCATCTGGAATTTTTGTTGGCTTTGTGAAGAAAGGGATAGCATGGAAAAGCAGGCAGGCTGCAATCCAAAGAGTTCAGCTAAGTTCTGGAAGTTATTAAGTCAAACCCTGCCCATGGCCTCTGGTATAAGTTTTAGGATAACTCTATTAACCTGCATGGTATTGATAAAAATTTCTCAAGTTATGTAATTCTGAGTTACTAAGTATACATGATGGCAAAATTTGTCTGTTAATAAAACTGTTTCCTGGTACTGTATTTCTTATCTGCCACTTAGTGTGTGTTACAGCTTTTTGTTTCATGATTTCAATGTTTTTATAGCTGTCAAAAACTGATGATCCTTTATCAGATGCACATGTTGCATCTGACTCCAAAGAAGTGAGTAATGAAGAGAAGGCAGAAAAGAAAAATAAATTGGAAGGAACACATGATGGTGATATAAGGTAAAAATCAAACAAGATGTTCAGAGGCTATTTTAAACTTACATGTTGCATTTATTAGCTGAATGGACCAAGCAATTGCCTTAAATACTGAAAAGGTTTATTTATATGGTTTTGAGTGGGGAAATCTAGGGAGAAGTTTAACTGCTGCAGGGGTTCAGTCACAGTTGATGAGTTGGTGGGAGAAGCAATGTTTATTTTCAGGTGTTGTCCCTGTTATAAACAGAATACATTCATAATCCTTGCTTTGGCCTCCAAACTGTGTTTAATAATGTCAGTTCAAGCTTTGTATCCATTTGTTATGAACACTTCAGCCAGTGCTTCCATAGAACGCCCTTTATTGCTGATATTTAGGAGCAAACTAAACATCTTATTCTACATCTCCTGCTTTAATTTTTACCTCACTGCTTTGCAGCATTGCACAATTAGAGGGATATTATATCTTGGATATTTCTCTGTCACAATTCATAACTTTAGTTTAAGTTGCACTAAGTGAGTTCTCACTTTAGGCCATAACTTTGTCACAGAACCTTCAGCAGGAGGAAACTGCAGGAGTATATAAAGCAAAGGAATTAAATTCCGAGTGCTTTTATAAAAG
This sequence comes from Catharus ustulatus, assembly GCF_009819885.2. Lineage (NCBI taxonomy): Eukaryota > Metazoa > Chordata > Aves > Passeriformes > Turdidae > Catharus > Catharus ustulatus. The sequence goes on along the minus strand of NC_046224.1, from coordinate 72,826,391 downwards.
TGTAGCTACACAGAGTAGAAGGGTTTCAAAATGCCTGCTTAATTTACATTACCTGGACTTGCAAGTTGCAACTTTTTTCTATTAACAGGATAAAATTAAATTATAGCTGCTGTACTTAGTGGTTAACACCTGAAATTAAGTCAGAGCAAGTTCTGAATGCTGTGTTTTTTTAAGCAGCTTGCAGAGTGCAACCACAGTTGCAAACCACAAACCCAAAACCAGCTCAGAAGAAAGTGAAATACTTAGTGTTCAAGAACAAGAAGGGATTGTGTCTTCTTTTGAATTAGCAGCACCGTCTTCAAAAGGAAATCAAGCAGCAGCAGGTATGGAAAAGAGTTTGACTGAAGCACAACTTATGCAGTACACATGTAAAACTTCATTTCATTTTGGTTGTGTCTTTTGGTGCTCTGAAACCCTTGTGAATTGAAAATGCTGAGCTAGTTACATGTGAAGTGTACAATTCTATAATGTACAGAAAAATAGTTTCCCAGTGGACAGCTACAGAAATTCCATTTTTCTGAGGTTTTAGTATAGCTTTTATAGTTGCTAATTCAGGGATTTAAATAACTGCCAGAAACTGAGTCATACAGTAGCTGTTGGTTGGAGCAAATCCTTCCTTTTTCATCTCAGTCCTAGACATGTGTAGACTTTTTACTATTACTCCCTGCTGCTAAGTGACCTTAGGTATGCTCAAAATAGTGGAATTATTGAGAGTTTCCAATATTTTAAACTGGCAAGTAAAAGACCCGAGTTTGGCCACGTTTTGAGGAGTAAGAAAGATGAAGCAAACAGCAAACACCATCTGACTGGTGCAATGACTGGTGGTGGGACTGTTTTGCAAGAAGAGAAGAGTGGAGTAAAGCAAAACTGTGCAAAGAAGGCAGAAAAGTGGGGAGTGAGTAGGGAAGGAGGAAGGGAGAAGATAGAATTCAAGACAGCTTTAGGGTATTTGCTGCTGGGAATGGTTAAGTAAGCCAAATGGTTCAACTTATGGATATAAAAGGTGATCTGGACCTTTGTAGTGCAGTCAGCAATCCTTTCTGTGACTTGATAATCAAAGCCAGAACTTGGATGTACATTTTGTGCTGCTCAGCAGAATGAAAAAGCTCAGTTAATCTGAGCTGGGATATGAAGGTGGGCCTGGGCCTATCCCAACTACTTAAATTTTACTTTTTTGCCTCTCTTTCTTGGCAACATAAAACATCAGCATTCATGTGTTTGCTGTTCTATTAGTTATTTCTGAGCCTGATTAAGGATCAGCTATGCTCTGCCTTGAAGCTGTGCTTTTTTGTGCTGATCAGATGTTAAATCTTTACTTGTGTGGCTTTCATTTGCTTCTTATATTTGCTATGGCTTCAAATGGTGATTTTTCAAGCTTGCCTTTATTCTGGCTTCTGTAACCTGTGTTCTTATTTATTTTGCTGTATGACTCGCAGTGAAAAGTTTGCCTTCCTCACCAGAGTCATCCCTGTCACCAGCTCCATCCACACAGAGCCAGCTCACAGAAGGATCACATTTCATGTGTGTATAGTTCCAGAGAAGTACGTTCTTTTTTTCCCACCTCTCCTGTTCCTAATATCCTGCCAGGTATTTGTCTGCTGTTGTTCTTGTGAGAAACATCTGTAGCTGATGCTCAGCTGGACAGAGTTGCCTGCAGTGTTGGATAGAAATCAGCCAGAAAACAAACAAATTTGTGTATGGGTTTGCTTGCAAGGAGTGCATTCCCTGTCGGCTACAGAGAGAAAGGGCTGATGGCTTTATCAAGTGTGTTCTGCACAACTGGCAGGGCAGTAGCCCCTGCAATTACGTGGGAAGCCTGAGCTGGTACAAACAGGGAGTTCAGGCATGAGCATCACTACACAGCTGCAGATCAGTCTTGATGCTTCAATCATGGGCCAAATGGGCAACCAGAGCTCAGGCTTAGTGATGCACAGGCTAATGGCCTGAGTAATTCATGGCTTAAGACATAGAAACAACAATTACAGAACTTTTTTTTACCTTTTCTATAGAGCAAGCCCTACACAGCTACTCTTGGCTGGCATAGTGGGTGATGGCTTCTAAGAATCAGGTTAGTTAGGATAGATTGACATGTCCCTACCTGTGGAGTTACCACTTAATGAATGGAAATATAAAGTGTGTATTTGTTTAGATAAGTGTTTCACAAAATTAGCAGAATATCAGTGTGAGTGCTTCAGCACTTCACCAGCATTTAAAGCAATCCACATTTCTTTGTTGTCAGGAAGTGTCTGTTTAAATATGCTTTCTACTGAAAGAATGAGCTTTGTTTCAATTGAAATGTTACAATGCCATAGCAAATATAACTTTAGAAAGCTTTAAAATCAATAACAGTTTTAAATTGAGATATTTTCTGTCATTTCACTTGAGGAGATTTGAAAATGCATTTTTTTTAAATTTACTGTCCCAGTCTCAATTGCCAAGATTTCATTTTAGCAGGGAGCAACCAGAAATCCATCACCAATTGCATGAAGCTGCTTTCAGCTCAGATGATCATACCAGCAAATCCATTTTCTTTAGGATTTATGCTCAATAAAATAGAAATGAATAGGAAAAGACCTTTCACTCCCTGGTGAGGTGTGTCCCCACCAGGTGAAGCATTTCTGTGTCCAGGACAGTTCTTCCCTCCAGAGCCTCTGAAGATGCTTTAATTGCAGAAGGATCCATCTGGAATGGCACTTGTCAATCTGATTCTCTGGTTCCAGTATTCCAGAGCTTTGCTGAGAGATTTTGGCATGTCTTTGAACATACAGGAATTCAGCATGCCTCATTTTCAAAAAGTCCTGTATGGCAAAGGGAACTTCCAAGCTGTAGGATCAGCCCTGATCATATGGGACCAAATTTTTCAGGCAGCATCTGGAAAATGTAGAGTAAATTTCAGGGAATTAAGAGGTATTACCTGTATTTGGCTTTTACAGTCAATTAGGAAATTATACTCTTGGCACCATGCCGGGGAAATTTGCCACAGGAAATTGGTGGCACAATATATTGAGGGACTAAGCCCCTTAACACAAGGCTCCTTTTTTGTCACAGCCCTCATTTTGCAGAGACAAATCTCTGTGTGTACCACTAACCCTGTTAGATTTTAAGCATTGCATTTGCACTGAGTAGGGTGTGGATAATGAAATTTTATACAGCACCTGGATTCAAAGTTCAGGAACATTTTTACCAATGAACTGCTAAAAGCTATTTATAGATGTCCTTGCAGCAATTACCAAATACAGCAAGCTCTGGATGGAGCACTTGAACTGTGCTGCCAGTACAGTGTAGCAACTCAATAATTCTGCATCCCTCTTCAAATGTGCCTAGCATTTCTAAGATTAGTTAGGATCTTTGCTATTATTACTGGTTTTAGGTGAAGAGCATTTGGAGGTGACCATGTGTAACAGGATAAAACTCTCAGAGTAAACAGACTCTCATTCAAATTGTTTTAAATTAAAAAAAAAAAATCAGTTTTGTTTTTTTCTGTCAAAATATCTTGACAGCAGTATTATTCATCAGGAAAACAGATTTTGGAAACAACTTAAGATATCTTATTATGTTCTACACCTACATTGCTAGGATGAGGTCAGGAATTCTTTGCTGTGCTTAATCCCCTGCGTTCTTCAGACAATATTCTGTTGCTAAATTAAACTTATTCTGTGTCTGTCTTTCAGCACTAACGGCTTCTGTTGAAACAATTCATGCCTGAGATGTATGGACCTGACCTATGAAAATATGAAAAGATATTGTACAGTATATTTTAAATCTATGAAATTCATAGTTCTGATGCTTTTGACCACAGAGCATCGTTTTATCACTTCTTGGAAAATGTTTATTCCAAGAGAGCTTTAAATGGCCCACGTGTACACTCAACAACCTTCAGATTGTTCTCCTGATACCAGCTTGCTGCTACCATTTCTGTGCACATTAAATAAAGGCTCTTTTTAATGTGCAGCCTACAGTTAGAACTTCATTTGCTGTTCTTCAGAATTTAATGTTCTTTTAATGATGGATCATGTAAGTTTACTTTTTTTGCTTCTTTTAGATGCATAACTCGGTTAATTTTACATATCACCACTAAACCTTGTTTTACACTTTTTGAACATTACAATTTATTGTTTTAACAATTTATTTGTAAAATTTTTATATATATATATACATATAGATATATTTAAAATGTGCCATTTTTATTACTGCTTAGTAAAAGATGTCCTGTTTCTGCTGTAATGATTTCTTGGTCAGGTTGCAATGTCAGCAGTTACTGCCACACTTCTGTCAGCATAGACATTAATGTTAGTGGTTACTTTTTCTTGACTAAAATGGAGTGTAGGTATTTTGAGGTACTGGGCTTTTCCTTCATGGGGTTAGGGTGTGTACAGCAATAAGCAGGTTTTCAATCCAGTACTTAGTTTGTGTACAAATGTAATTATGTTCATTGTGTATATATTATACAATGAGCACATACGATGTAAGTATAAGAAGCCACTTATTACTGTTCAAATACAAATGTTCATATCCCATTTCTTTTATATCATATGAAATAAATGTTGATGTTCTTAAGGACTTGTACGGTTAGTATTTCTTCCAGCAAACAGATGTCACACTGTTCCACCTTTTGATGTGGGGAATGCAACAGTTCCCATCCCACTGGGCAACACCACCTGTCAAGCAGAGTAGCAGTGACAGACTCTTAAGAGATCCCAGTCTTCCTCTTCGGGAAAGAATTAAGGCTGCAACATAGAACAAAACAGACAACCTGAGACTGAGATGCAAGAAATACAGGTTCAGCTGCTGGCTGTCCCAGACTCATGTTGTGATAACTGGAATAATCACTTAGTCATTCTGTGCCTCCATTCCCTGCCTGTTTACACGGGAGCTAACAGCCTGAGTGGGGTGTGGTGAGCAGTAATTCAATATTTGCAAATGCTGATTGCCAGGTTCATTGGGGTTAAGGAGAGAAGTATGATGATTCCTGCAGGCTTTGGCATCTGCACAGCATCTTCCAGAAGCTGAAGGAAAACCTGAAATAATCTGTCAAGTGTTGTCACACTGCAGATGTTAGCAGCTTCACTGTTCCGTCTTGCACAGCTGCCTGAATTTGCCTGAGACAAAAGAGGTTTAGAAAAGAATTAAGAGAAATGAAAGTATTTCATTGAAAGCTTTTGAATCTAGGATGTAAAGCTAAGGAATCTTCTGCAGGTTCAGGCAACTGCTGTGTGCTTCAGTGCATGTGTGTGCCATAAGTGGTAAGACAAGTTTCACAGGAAGGCAGCTGCCAGCTCCTGTTGTGCTTTTTTAATCACAAAAATCATATCCTGATCAAGTTAATATTGCTGTCCTAGAAACTCTATAATTCATTGTGCTTTTCCACAGAGGAGTGCCTGATCCTGGCACAGAGTTTGAAATTACTTTACCATTGCCCTTCTGCCCAAGTAGGAGTTTGTGTTTGTTGGATTCTTCTGGCACTCCCAGCTCTGCTGCCAGTGTTTCCTGGTGCTCTTTGCCACAGAGATACAGACTATGTCATCTGGCTACCTGTTGTTCTGCCATTTCCTCTAAAAAGTGAAAAAAACAGGGATCAGAATTCTGCAGCAGAGCCTGGAGGGGTCACAGTGAAAGAGGTGGCTGAAGGAAAGATGAATGGTGATGCAGGCAGACAGCATGGAGCTGAAAAGCTACCACATGGCCCTCTTGTTTTTTGGAACAGCAATCCCACATTAGTGCATCCTTCCATCCAAAAGGTGGAGCAAAGAAGAGGAATGTGATTTTATTGCTCAACCAACCCAGGCTGAAGTGCAGTGGCATCACTGGGACACCTGAGCAAAGCAAAGAGGACACACCCTGTTCTCTCCCTAACCCTTCCAGAGAGAGCTGTTTGCTAGCAGGCTTTGCAATCCCTTTTTGCCCTTGCTGCCAAGAAAAGAATTGCAACCAATAAAGGAAAGAATGACTAAGTGATTTTTGGACATTTACAGATGTTTTCTGTGTTGGTTTGGTGTATCTGCAAGGAACGTGCAGTTTATGATGGCGCTGAGCAAGGGGGAGAATGAGCAAGTTTTGCTGATAGAGCTGTTGGCAAAGACAGCAAAAGTGAATGGTGCAGGAATGTAGTAATGACCATAGACTGTAATTTCACTTCCTGTGGGCACTTGCTGCAAAGACTTGGAGTTTCATTGGGTGCTCTATTTTTTTGTCTTATATATCTATATTAAAAAAATAAAAAATTAATAAATGTATGGCTTTGTGTTATCACAGAGCATCTACTGTTTCTTACCTCATCAGAATAGCTCATCCCAGTGATCATACTCCTGAGATACAGAAATATCAGAATACTGATACGGTCAGCCTTCAAACATCTATTTTAAGTTTGTATCTAGGATATTTTTATATTTCTGACTGATTGCTTTATTGGCTATTGCACTGACACTTGTATATATGGAACGTGCTTTTTTTCAAAAGCAAGAGTCCTTAGGGATAATGCAACACATTCTCTACAGATGTTCATGCTTTTCAGAACCAATTACATCTATTTTTGTCTTTTGTTCACCATTTGCATTGTTCCAAGGCTACTAGAGAATGTGATTCTTTTAAGTCCCTTAATAAAGTGACATTACTCACAAAGTTGTAGTTGGTGTCTTGGCAGTTTTTGTATGTTGTGGACTGGCTCAAAGGGAAAGACCTCACCAGGCAGCTGAAACCCAAACCTTGTTTGTGTTACCACTGAGGTGGAAAAAGGAGTCTTCAGTTCACATTTCCTCAGAAATAGGCATAATAAAATGAATCAAATAAAATGACTCAAGGAAATGAAAAAAAAAATGCACATTTCAATCTAAATCACATTAATTGGACAGTCTGTGACAGAAATCTTATCCACCCTGTTGGATCCACTAGATGTACCAAGAGAGCATACATGGAAAGCATTAATTAATTACACTGGCAGTAACAGATTAAATAAATTCTCTAGGACTTAGACTCGTGGTTTGAGTTGTACCCTGGGTGAGCAAAGCAGCAGAATAGAAGACCTTTAATCAGTGGTGCTGTTGGATAAGTCTTACCTCAAACTTTTCATTATGTTTTAAAGATAAGGTGGAGGGGTTTTATTTTTCCTTTTCTAATAAACCATAAGTAGTACTCGTTCAGATCTCAGAAATGGCTCATCATGTCTTCTCTACACAATGCTATTTTATCCCTGTGATCCTGCATTGTGCTATAATTATTTTCTGAAGTTATCCAAGGGTAGTTTAATCTTATTTCAGTTTGAATCCTAAGTTTAAATGTTATTTTCTGTCCTTTAGAAAGCTGACATTTAAATGGCTGATAAACAAATTGCCTGTACCTGGCATTAATGATATATCTGAAACAGCTTAATCTAACTTTTTTAAGGATGCAGGTGGAGATAACAAAGCAACATCTGGCCCTCATTTCTTCTAAAGAACATTATATATGCTTGCTGCTATATCCTAGGAACTGTTTAGCTTTTCCATATGGGAGCACTGAAGAAGCTGCTACAAAATGAAATGGAATATACTGGGGGCTGCAAACAAATGCCTGACCCAAAATGAAGGCTAAAAGCAGCTGCTTTCTGAACTTGACATGCACAGCTTGTTACCCAGCTGTTCCAGATGTGTCAGCTTTCAAATGTTACTTGTGGAATGAGGATTTTGGTTGGTTTGGGTTTTGGTTGTTTTTTTTTTTTTTTTTTTTTGGGCTTTTTGTTTTTTTTTTTGGGGGTTTTTTGTTTGTTTTGGTTTTTTTTTGGTGTTTCTTCATTCTGTGGTGCGCCAAAGAAAATGTTTTTAAGGTCTGTCTTAATATCTGGCTGCTGTGGTGAAACTCTTAATTGCAGCTCTGGGTAAGTGACATCAGCACAAGATTGCTAATTGCCTGATGTGGCAGTCTGGCTAGGGATGTGTTTAAGGACACTTATTTATGCTGGATTAGGTTATGTTTGGGATAAAAGTAAAACTATAAACAAACAGTGCTGTTTTCAGTGGGCTGCTATAGAGTATATCTGGGCAAAACCAGATGTGGGATCATTAACTTCTTTATTACTGAAAACAAAATGAAAATAAGGATTTTTTTCTTCTTCTTTTTGTCAAATTCTATCCAGATCTCTGTTCTGTGGAACAGGAATACTTCAAAGTATTTCAGGCTAAAAATGGAAACACCCTCTTGTTCTTTTGAAGGTGAAATGAGTACTGCTGTTAAAAAAAACCAAACAAAAAAAAAACCCAGACTCTGCATGTTTAAGTAGAGCAAGGAAGATTTACTTACAGCCTCGAGGTTTGGTCATTGAAAATGTTCAGGAAAATATTTCATCTTCATCCTTTGTTATCTGGTCTGTGTCACAGTGAAGTGGCTGGTACTGTTCTGGAGTCTCTTCTGCATCTTTAAATCCATTGCAGCCCAATGTGTAAAATATTCTGCATTCCTTATGTGCAGGAAAACTGCCTTATCCACAACCCCGATATGAATTCTGTCCCTCCATGAGCAGCTGAGTCCAGGCCATCAATTTTCTTGCTTGGAGTGGTGAAAATCTGCAGGTGCTTATCATCCTGAAATACTGAGAGCATATCATGAGAGACACCCAGCATCCCCAAGTAACTTGAGTGTGAAACTCCTTTATTTTCAGCAATGGCTTCTATTTAACAAAAAAAGAAAAAAAAAAGATTATAAGTAATAGCCACCTTACTAAAAATAAAATAATTAGTAGATGCAAACAAATAGTTAAGATTTTTTGAGAAAATTGTCATTAATTGACAGTGTATTTCAAAGCAATTGAGGGTGGGGAAAGACTGCAAAATTCAGCAACTCAACTTATAAATCACCTCTTAACAATATGAATTTCTGGTGAGTCTTGACACTGATTACATGTGTAGTTGAGTGCTTCATACTGTGCAGCTTTATTCTTGGTAAATTCCCATGTCAACAAGAATGTGGAGGCTGTTTCAGACGTTTTGGCTTGAAAGAGGAACTTTAAAGATGAATTTTTTTTTTTTTTTTTTTTTTTTTTTTTAAGTATGCTCATCCACCATTCTAGAAAACAGGGGAACAGCTGTTAATGGCTGTTGGGTTTACTCTTTTTATACACTAAAATGGTTATTTCTAGACGGGGAAAAAAGACAGCTGAACTTTGTGGTGAATGTTACCTGATGCTGTTCTGTGTTGGGTTTTTGGCTACCTGGAGAATGTCTCAGAGAGTTTGCACATACAAGGCCTGGCACTGCAAGGAAGCCTGCTTGTAGGAGTCCAGTCCTGCTGAAGGTGTCATTTTGTGAGCAGGGAAATTGCCTGGAAACCAAAATCACCTTTGAATAACATTCCTGGCTGTTTTCTTAGCCTGTGCCAACAGAGCTGTAATACTTTGTAACTACTGCTTCTAGTATATTGTGCCTACAAATAATAAATATTTTTAATGGAGACAAAGTGGATAATGTGTGAAATCCTGACCACTATTTACAAGGTAAGAGTTACAAATGAACCAACCAGCCTCTGACATGTAGGGGATTGCCTTAGTGCAGAGGAATTGGTTAATACTTGTGGACTACAACGCTGGGAAAACCACACCTGCTTGTATAAGCTGATTGGGGGGATAACTACTCTGACCTCACAGCTTTTTATTTTAAAAATTTTATTTTGTGATCTTAAAGCTATTCCATTCTGTGTGATCAGCTAAACATAACCTAGCTAAGCTCCACTTCATTTCCATCATCTTTATTTTAAGACAAGGGAGACCAGAGGTCGTGACATTTTGATCATTTTTGCCTCATTAAAATCTCGTGGACCCCAAGGAGCACAGCTGGGTCATGTTTGCACAAGGTGGGGCTCTAAAGCCTTGCTTTGAGCCGTGCCTATTTCCCAGAAGTGCTCCACACGGGTTCCCATCCATGGCTGGCTGTTTCCAGGCTGGAGCACTGCAACAGGATCCCCCACTTGTCCAGCATTTTCAGTAATTAATCACAGGCAGTGTGTGAAGTCTGAGCTCTCTGCAGCTGACGGCTCCAGACTGCTAAGAGGATGTCAGTGAGTCCTGATTCAAGCTTTAGCACTGCAGACTCTTCAGGCAATTCCCAAACCCTTGGGTGCCCTCCCTGCATCTCTGAATGCAGCAAAGCGCGTTTGTGTTTGCTGGAATGGATGGCCTCCTGCTGGAGGAGCTGCACATTGTAAGGATGCCCAGGAAGCTGCATCCGTGTTTGGGGAAGTGCCCTGCAGGAGGAGGTTCCCCCCAGCCCTCCCTTTCTGCTGCAGCTGGCTTGGGCTGCCCAAACACTGCTGTCACCTGTGTGTAACTCAGTGTGCACAAACAGCCAGGCTGCTGCTGCTGCTGCTCCTGCTTGGCCCCACTGCTACTTCTGCAGCTGCTGCTCCTTTCCCACTGCAACTTCTGCTGCGCTTTTGCCAATGCTGCAGCTTCTGCTATTCCTTCCCCACTGCAGCTCCTTTCCTTCCCCACTGCAGCTCCTTCCCTTTCCCACTGCAGCTCCTTCCCCACTGCAGCTCCTTTCCCACTGCAGCTCCTTTCCTTTCCCACTGCAGCTCCTTCCCCACTGCTGCTCCTTTCCTTTCCCACTGCAGCTCCGTTCGTTTCCTACTGCAGCTCCTTCCCCACTGCAGCTCCTTTCCTTTCCCGCTGCAGCTCCGTTCGTTTCCCACTGCAGCTCCTTCCCCACTGCAGCTCCTTTCCTTTCCCACTGCAGCTCCTTTCCTTCCCCACTGCAGCTCCGTTCGTTTCCTACTGCAGCTCCTTCCCCACTGCAGCTCCTTTCCTTTCCCGCTGCAGCTCCGTTCGTTTCCCACTGCAGCTCCTTCCCCACTGCAGCTCCTTTCCTTTCCCACTGCAGCTCCTTTCCTTCCCCACTGCAGCTCCGTTCGTTTCCCACTGCAGCTCCTTCCCCACTGCAGCTCCTTTCCTTTCCCACTGCAGCTCCTTTCCTTTCCCACTGCAGCTCCTTTCCTTCCCCACTGCAGCTCCTTTCCTTCCCCACTGCAGCTCCTTTCCTTTCCCATTGCAGCTCCTTCCCCACTGCAGCTCCTTTCCCACTGCTGCTCCTTTCCTTCCCCACTGCAGCTCCTTTCCTTTCCCACTGCTGCTCCTTTCCCACTGCAGCTCCTTCCCCACTGCTGCTCCTTTCCCACTGCAGCTCCTTTCCCACTGCAGCTCCTTTCCTTCCCACTGGAGCTCCCTCGTTTCCCCTGAGCCCTTTGTGCCCAGGGCGTGGGTGCCTTTGTTGGGATGTTTGGGGGATAAAGGAGGATGGCTGGTGCTGGCAGGACAGTGCCCGGGGTGGCAATGCGGATTGCTCGGGCACAGGGGATGGAGCGGGGCGCACAAAGCAGCGGCAGCACAATGGGATCGGGATGATGGCCATGGCCACAAGTGGCTGACAAAAGGAACAAACACCCAGACGCGTTTAAAAAAAAGCGTCCAGAGCTGTCCAAGACCGTGGTCTGAGAAGCTGTGTAGATGTGCAGCAGCTGGCCTGCCATCTCAGCAATATTTAGTGACATCCCTTCTCCTCCTGGGAATCTGGGTGCTGAGCACGCGCAGGAAATCGGGGATTACAAACTTGTCTGAACTTTTCACTGTCACACATTAACATGCGGATGCAGCAGCCTCTATGTAAATTATGTTATCTGAGCTGTTTTGTGCATGTGTTTCCAGGATAAGGAAGGAGATTATTTCATTGTGTGAACTAATTACCTGTGAAGGAAAAGTTTAGAGCCTTTTAAATGTTAATGCCAGGCTGTATTTTTATTAACCTTCCTACTCAATGATGCAGTGTTGTGTGTTTATTGTGTATTTTCAAATGTTAAGGACTTGATCCTTTAACCTAAATGAAAGAAGATCTTGATAGGACTTGGCATAAACAGGTTTCTTTGCAAAGTTGCAGCCACATCTCAGAGCTTTCCTTTGCCCATAAAATGGGCTTGCTTCACCAAATGGAAAGACAAAGTGACTTGTAAGTATTGAGATATTGCTGCCTAATGGTGCACAGCAACAATTAAAGATAAAAAAGAGGCAATCATATTACACTGGAACTGCAAGATCAATTACTGCAGAACAGACAAAATGTGTTTTTGGCCTAACCTGCAGTTGCACATAACCAGGGCAACAGAATTTGTGTTGATGCAGCAGCTCTGAGCCCAGATGGGAACAGCCCTTTCAGTTTCAGGTGGACAGAATGCATGGTGTAAAGTTAAACATGCTCACACTTCAAACATTATGATACAGGAAAGAATTTGTGTGAGAATCTGATCTCTCGTGGTTCCTACATCTCACACAAAATTCTGCATGTTGCTTATTAGTATTATGATTAGGTAAGGGAGGAGGGGAGTAACTTTCAAATGCATGGTGTTTCAATATTTATATGGCTTTTAAACCAGCCTTGATTTTGTCATACTTTGTTAAGCATGATATAAACTGAATTGCTGAGGTTTCACTGTAGAACATAATATGAATGTGCATGCAATATGCCAAAAGGAGTTACCATAGTGCAGTGCAAGTGGTAGACTGAGATAATTCACTGCAAAATTACAAAGTCCCAGAATCTGACTATACTAATATGCAGAAGATCTCCAAAATATGAACTGTTATAAAAATCAGAAACAGGAGTGGTTCACAAACATTGGTCCAGGACTTAATTTATGTTTTATTGAGGATGGTGAGGAGAATGTTTGGGTTTTTTTCTGTAAAGTCCCATTTTAAATTGGCTGCTTTGCTTCCTTTCTACATGAAACTTGGGCTTGAGAAACTGGGATGTGAACATGTTTGAGGCACTTTTGTGTGAGATCAGGTCCTCAAGATAGCAGGGAGAACAGAAACCATGGCCTGAAGTGGTGCCAAAGGATTTTCCTTGGAAGAAACAAGGCAGAAGTAGGTCACTGCTCTCTACAGAGCTGATACCTTCATGCTTTCAGAGCCTGAGTTACACTTCTGTAACACATCCCTCTTTGTTGTACTTCTTACGCACTAGCACAGCTGAAATCAAATAGCTTCCCCAATTTAAGAGACCCCAGTTTCGTGTGAAGACATGGAGGCATGGACTGTAAGATTCACCACATTTTAAATCAGCTCTTTTTCACCTTGCTCTAGAAAGATTCCTATATTTCCCAGGCTTTAGATAGCCAAATCCACTTTTCACCCAGATAAAACAAATACTTAGAATTGCTGAACCCAGACAGAAATTCAACTGCAAAGATGGTGGTTCTGATAAATGATCCAGTTAAATGCAATATAAAGCCAAACTGCTGCTGACAGTATGGCTCTGTAGCAACAGCTTGCCAAGAATACAGAGTGCCCCTTTTCCCACTACAACTTCAGTATTATATGAGCTTGTTGCCCTTCAGATGAGCACTGATCTGCCTAGAAAAAGTACTGGATAGTATTTGTTTCTTGAATACAGTTTGCATGTGTCACTAGGCAAAGAACATCAAGCACATAATATTCACCTTGACTGAAAAAAAATAGTTTTAAAAGACTGACTAAACTCAAAAGCTTTATGTCATTAAAAGAACACTCCATGTGAGGGTTTAACAGCAGCTTTCACTGGAAGGCTTCAAAGACAAACAACGGCACCTCAGAGCAGGCCTGGCAAAGACTGTCTTTAGCATATCCTAACCATGCATAAATTTCTGCATAACATGCTAAAAGGCTTTGCCCACCCCTCTGCAGTCAGCTGTGTGGAGAATCTGGGAGCAACTGAGCTGGGAATAAAATCCAGGAGAGAGGAATCTCTGCTTTGCCTATCAGAGGACATGCAGTGCATCCATAGCACACATCACTGGGGCACTGAGATAATTTAGGATCTACATCTCCCACTTCTCCCACGTATTCCAGGCTTCCTGTGAGAGTGGACCTCTGACCTGATGAAATTCTGACTGATGGAGGGTGAAATTCTGAACACAGTGCAACTTAGGCTCTCCTGTGTGGCAGTCCCCACCTCCTAGCTGCCATCAATAATACTAGGATATCAGGATTTGCTGTGAGTTCCTCAAAGCTCCTTGGTTCCCCAGCTCTCAGGCTGAGTTTGGTAGTCTGGCCCCACTGAGGCCAACGTGAATTTTGCAATCAATACCACAGACACCAAAGTTTGAGACAAAGCCTGTAAAATTCTTCTGAGAGCACACATCTCTGATCATTTCATTTGCAATAAGGGTGGCTGTTATAAGATTGGGTGTAAAGCACTCAATCTCAGTTTTCATTCCATCAGTGGGTGCATAACACAAGTTTCCACACACTCTCATTTCCCACTGCTTCAAACAAACAGCACCAGGACTGGATCAATATGTGCACAGCCTAAAAGACTTTATTTTTCCTTTCCTTGTCTAAACTATGAGAATCTCACCCATGCAGCCACCATTTTTAGTCATTTCTGTAAAACAATACTTAGCTGGGAATGGAAGAGTCTGGTAGCTCCCCCAGAGCTGGTGCCTGTGGTGATTGCTGTGGGCAGCTGGCACAGCCACCCTGCCTGGCTCAGGGTGAAAGGCAGTGCACTGACCTGGGCTGGAGTGGCCACAGCTGACAGCTAACATTGCACCCCTGCCCAGGTGGAATGACCCCAAGGAGCGGCTCCTGCCACAGAAATCCTCAGCCTCTTGCCCTGGAGCATCCAGGCACACACACAGGTCCCTCACACTGCAGATGCAGGAGTGGCTCCATCGATGGAGATGGGCTGCACAATGTGCTGGGATTTCATCAGGTTTTTTACAGGCTACTGCTGCCTTCAGCATGGTGTTTTTGTGCCAAAAGTGTGTGCAAGAAGGCTGGGTGCTGCCCTTGTTAAACCAGAGAGAGAAGCAGAAAGTGTGGGGAGTCTTGGAGGGGAAGGAGGGGGGCAGAAGAGGTCCATTTTTGCCAGATTCCAGCTTTATCCCAGCTTCAGAGGCCAGGAGAGGGGAAGTTTGCAGGGTAAAACCACGGAGGTTTGACAAGCAGGCATTCCTCTGGCTCTGTTGTCAGCATGCAGACAGGCAGCACAGCTCCTTTGGCACAGAATTGTTGCAGTGAGCTGATGAAGATCTTTTCAGTCCCTGGGCTTCCCAGTGCTGTCATGACAACAGCTACTTTCTCGGTGCTGCTGAAACCCCTTTTCACATTCAGTGAATGCCTTGCACAGAAAAGTAGGTTGTTCTCATCAGTCTCCCTCTCTCTTAGATTTGATTGATTGAGAATAGGGAGGGGTGCTGTACTTCTACAAGCTTGGCTTATTTTCCATGGACATGATGGATCCTTCATCTTACAGGAAAGGTTTGAGGAGTTATGAATAGCTGAATAGGTGTTTTAATAGCTCAGAAGACAAATACACTATCTGTAATAAACATTTGTCATTAGTGGCAAACGACAATGAAGTCATCCTGCTGGCTTTGTAATTGCTAAATTAGTTTTGATTAATTTGAGTAGGACTTCTCTGTTCAGTGAATGCCCTAATAATGGCAATTCATGTCTTTGGATGCAATTCTGAATTTCTCTGAAATTCATGTGTTTGCTTGTGCTCAAGCCTATCAAATAACAAATTCTATTTAAATGAACTACAGTAAATTCACTAATACAAGCCGCACTGAGTATAAGCCACATCTCTGGGTGTTGGCAAATATTTCGTTTTTTGTCCATAAATAAGTTGCACCTGAGTATAAGCCGCTCTGTCGTTCGCAGCGAGGACCCGCATGCAACAAAGTTGCCAAATAGTAAGAGAACCGCGGCAGGGCGGGGTTTACTGGCTCGGCTCAGGCTGTGCAGGCTCGGCCCGCTCGGGGCTGCCGACATGGCCAGGGGGCCCAGTCCAGTGCTGCCGCTCGGTGGGGCCGCTCGGGGCCAGCCGCCGCTGCCACTGGGCTCGGTCACCACGGCCTGGTGCTGCCCCACGGTGGCAGGCAGGGACGGAGCCCCCCTCGCTCCCGCGGCGGTGGGCGGGGACAGAGCACCCCGCCTCCTCCCCGAGCCGCGGCAATGGCAGCACGGGGCCCCCGCCTCCTCCCCAATCTGCGGCAATGGTGGCACGGGCCCCCCCGTCTCTCCCGTGGGCTGCGGCAGAGGAGGGAAGGAGAGAGCTCTCCCTCCTCTCTCCCCACCCCCCGTGCTGCCTGCAGGGAGCCAGGCTCCACCCGCGGCGCAACAGAGTAACAATTTGTAACAATCGCAAAATGCCGACTTTGCAGCTGCTCGGCTCGGCACTCTGGC
This sequence comes from Catharus ustulatus, assembly GCF_009819885.2. NCBI lineage: Eukaryota > Metazoa > Chordata > Aves > Passeriformes > Turdidae > Catharus > Catharus ustulatus. The sequence continues at coordinate 72,810,211 of NC_046224.1, read as the reverse complement.
TGGCACTTCTGAGGTTGTAAATGTCAGAAAATTATTCACATATTAGCCGCTCCTGAGTATTAGCCGCATTTCTGGTTTGGGAGGAAAATCTTAGTCAAAATGGTGCAGCTTGTATTCGTGAAATTACTGTAATTCTGTATATCTCTAGCTGTTTGATAAACTTCCCATGACCTGAATTTTTCTTGTAACATAAGCAGAGCAGTGGGGAGAGAAGATGAATTGTCCACCTGTTAAGGTTTTGGGAAATCTGGACTTTGACACCTTCTCCAAGACAGTATCTCACCCAAGGCTGGCCAGGGTGTGTGATAAATGCCTCTCTCAAGGATAACCTCCCTCCTTCAGCCTGCTGAGATCTGGCAGTCATGAAGAACACGTAATCTTCCTTGCTTGTCCTTTCTAATCTCATGGCACACAGCAGGACCCTAAATTTGTCATCTGTGCTCTTGTGGGAATTGTGAATGGAGCCATCAGGCTTTGGGGCTGCATCCAAACCTGCCGCAGGGACTCAGGGCTGGGTCCCAGCCACGCAGCTCAGCTCAGCTCTTGTGGCACCCACCCAGGATCCCTCCCCATCCTCACAAAGCATGCTGCAAGGCAGCAGTGGTGTGAATATGATTGTCATCCCCATGTCAGCCTGGGGCAAAGCCAGGGTATATGGTGATATTTGGAGGACCCAGAAAAACACTTACTGGATTTGCAGATTTAGTAAAGCCTATGTCTCTGTGTAACATGGGAATAATGTCTCAATTTTATAGATTCACAGAAAAGTTAAGGCTGGAAGGCACCTCAGGAGGTCAGAGTCCAAGCCCCCTGCTCCAAGCAGCAACAGCTGGAACAGGCTGCTCAGAACCATGTCCAGATGTGGTTCTGAATAACTTCACAAACAGCGATGCCACAACCTCTCTGGGCAATCTTTTCCGCTGCTTGAAAGTGAGTAAGTTTCTTCTTATGTTTGAATAGGATTCATTTTCTGCACCTCAGTTTGTGACACTGGCTCTTGCCCTCACCAGACACCACTAAGTCTGGCTCCATCTTCTTTCCTTCCCCTCTCAGATATTTATAATTGATAAGATCCCCCTTGAGCCTTCACTTTTTGAGGCTGAACGGCCACAGCTCTCTCAGCCCCTCCTCAGCTGACATCCTCTACTCCCTTAATTCTCTTCACCCATGTTCTGGGACACTGAGAACTTTGTTTGGAAGGACATATGTCCACAAGAGCTTGGTCTTGGAAGAACAGATTCTTTCAAGAAAAGAGAGGGGGAAAAAAGCTTTATAACTACAGTAATTTCATGATTACAAGCTGCACTATTAGCCGCATCTCTGGGTGTTGGCAAACATTTCGTTCTTTGTCCATATACAAGCTGCACCCAATTATAAGCCACTCTGTCATTTGCAGGGAGGACCCGCATGCAACGAAGTTGCCAAATAGTAACAGAATCGCGGGATCGTGGGGTTTACTGGTTTGGCTCGGGCCGTGAGGGCTCGGGGCTGCCGACGGGGCCAGGTGGCCCAGCTTGGTGCTGCCACTCGGTGGGGCCGCTCAGGACCAGCCGCCACCGCTGGGCTCACTCGCCCCGGCCCGGCACTGCGCCGTGGTGGCAGGGGGCACGGAGCCACCCGGCACCCGCGGCGGTGGTGGGAGGCGGGGATGGAGCCCACTGGCACCCACGGTGGCAGCAGGTGGGGACAGGAGCCCCCCGCCTCCCTCCAAGCCGCGGGGCCAGCAGGAGGGAGCCCCACCTCCACCCCGAGCCGTGGGGCCAGCACGAGGGAGCCTCCCGCCTCTGAAGGAGGGAGTCCCCCGTCTTCCCCGCTCCACTGTGCTGCCTGCACGGAGCCCACCTCCACCCGCCGCGCAACAGAGTAACCAATTTGTAACAACCGCATAAAGCCGGGTTTTACTGGCAAGTTGCTCGACTCGGCACCTCGGTTTGCACTTCCGGGGCTGGAAATGTCAGAAAATTATTCACATATTAGCCACTCCTGAGTGTAAGCTGCATTTCTGGTGTAGGAGCAAAATTTTAGTCAAAATGGTGCGGCTTGTAATCGTGAAATTACTGTAGATTTCTGCCAGGGGATTTTTCTTTAAATTTGATGAAACATTATTTTAAAGGAATCTAAAACGTTTCTATGGAAAATCCATATTCTACTTACCCACAAACTGAAGAAGGGGAGTTACCATGAGCTGAAGAAGGGGAGTTTTAAAGTAATCCTAGAACATGGAAAAGTTGTTGTAAACTTGTACTCCTTCCAAGCTGTGATTTGTATTTAATTAGCATTCAATTAATTATGCGTTTTTGTTTGGTTGTAATGGTTACACACTGGTTTTCCAACATGCAAGATCTTGATCACTTTTATGGTTTTTTGAAAAGAATTTCCATGTGTCAAAAAACCTCTCTGCTCCTGACTCCACATTTTTAGAGAAAAAAAAAAAGGGGGACTTACTGCCTAGTGTGCTTGTGCATAATTGCCCCCTCAGCTGGGATTACCTCCCCTGGTTTTACTGCGAGGTTCTACAGCAAGTGACCTGCAGAAATAAATGAACATACTGCTGACAATCCTCTACATGTGCTCAGGCACACACCTTCATTTAAAGCTGGAATCCAGCTCTGTTTTGCATAAGAACGTTGAGAAAACCAATTCCCCAAATTAACAGCATGTAAAGACCCTATAATCTGGAAGCAAATATTTTAATTATCTCTGGCTAAAATGAATCTAAATGACAGCATTTAAAGATGTTGATTCTTCTGAGACTTAAGAATTTTGTCTGCCTTTACTGAAAAAGAGCAAACTGTGCCAAAAAGAAAATGTACACAAGGAGGTTTCGGATACTTTGGGAGGAAAAGAAAGTATTTCTGATAATGTGTGTAGGCTTTTTAGTCATAAATAAAAATATTGACAATACTGATGACAGAGAAAAGATGCTCTATTTGCTTGTACAGTCCCGCATATATTACTGTTTGACCTGTTCATATGATATATTGCATCAGTTATTTAAATCTTCCAATGTGACATTTGAAAAACTTTCCCAATAGTTTCAAATGAAAGCAGAATGCATTTCCAGCATATACATATGCAAGTCCCTGGAAGCCACAAAAATTGAGAGACATGGGGTGACAGGGTTAATATTCAGCTTTACCAGTGCACATGTACTGCAAGCAGCTTTTGTTTCTGAAGCAAATTCCGAGTTCATTCTCAGTGGTATCCATAATAACTAATAGGATATTCTGTGCTTATATTTCAGGTTTTGCAGCAACCTGTAGAGCACATCAATAAACCATATTACCAGGCCCCCTAATGCCTTGAACTCACACCTTTTTATCTTCCAGTTACAAGAAATTTTCAGGCTTTATTATTTTGCATTTCCTGTTCTCCTTCAATATAATGTGACAACAAATTGAGCATCAATTAGTGTGCATTTTAGAGGTTTCATCTACTTGTAGGGTACCTGATTCCTTTCAATTACATCAGACTATCCATGGAACATGGCCTTCCTCTCACTGCTTGTGTTTGCAGATGGCTTAAAGCAGAGATGCCCTCATCTCCACTGGGCTGGCACAAGTTCACCACAAATGTAAAGAGAATGAATGTTAGGATGTGCTTTTGGATGAGCTCCAGAATAATAGAATGGGGTTTTGCATTCCTGAAGAAACTCCTGGTCCTTTGTGTCACCTCAGCAAGTTTTTAACTTTTTTTGTTCCTCTTTTCCCCATCCTCAGAGCGTTACAATTGACTGAGCTGTGTGGAGCTCTCCGAAGCTTCATGACCTAACAGGAACAGAATGCCATTTTATTTTTTCCCTCCTAGTTACCACTAAAAGCAGTTCCCTGGTCTAGATCATGGCAGGAATGTCAGGGACAGCTGTGCTGGCACCAGAGAAGAGCAGCAGATCAGCGTGACACAAAGCAGGGACAGGGCAGAGGGGGAAGAAGTCCCAAGCAGCATCGAGAATTCATTTGCCTGCAAAGTGTTTTTCAAAGCCAGTTACAGTCCCAGAGAGGGCCCAGCAGTCTGGGGAGAGAACAGGGACCCTTTCCCAACATGTGCAGCCTCCTTCTGTTTGGCCCAACCCAAGCATGGCTTGTAGTTTCTTACAGTCATGGTTTCTGAGCAGACAAAGATGAAAGGCAGCTTTAAAGAGAAAAGAGCATGGAAGCCGAGTTTAAAGGGAGAATTAACTGGATGCTGCAGGAGAGGGTGGGGTCAGAATTGCATCAGGAGGCAATTTCAGCCCAGTCTGAAGGGAAGGGAAGGGTGAGAAGCAGGCTGCGCTTGAAGAAATGAGAGATAGCAGCCTCTCCCTGCAAACCTTGGATTCGGATGGGGAAGGGTGGGGCACCAAGAAGGGAAGGGTGCAGCTTGCAGAGGCTGCTGAGTAGGCAGAACACTGAACAAGGTGAGTCATGGGGTGCAGGCAGCAAGAATTTCCTGCACTGCTCTGAGACATGCATGGGTAGGCAGGGGTTGGAGAAGGGAGCTCAGGGACCAAATGCTTGGCTTTACAGAATCTCTCCTGGTATCCTGCCCAGTGTAAGACTGGATGTCATCTTTCCTGTACCTCAGACCTGTTCAATTTTTCTTCTCTCTTTATGGGCGTTTCTTACTGTTTTGAAGTGCTTTGCTTGTGTACTGTGTATCATAGTACTTAGTATAATGCTGATCAAAAAACCTCAAGAAACCTGCCTTACACAGATCTTGTGGTGATCTCACCAAAGTGTCCTTCAAGAAAACCCCACAAAACAGCAAAACTGCTGTGATTCAAGAAAAGAAGAAAGTACTTCTGTGGAGTGTGCTTGTAACTGATCCTGCTGTCAGCGTGAGTGCCCTGTATCCTGGTGTTCCTGAGGTAAGAGAATAAAACCTTCATTTCTTCTCCCTCCTCTGCTGCATCTACAAGTTGCTTGTTCTTGAACTAATGGTCCTGCTTGGCATCTTTGCCTGTGAACAGGCTTCTCCTGGTTTATCTACCGGCTTTCTCAAAATTTATTTGATTATTTTGTACTTTGTTGATTCCTCAACACAAAAGTCTGAACTTTAAAGCACCATTGTAAAGGTGATCGTGCCAAGCTAGACTGAGCCTACCAGAAACCCTTTGTGTGAGGCGAAGAGTAACATCCACCCGCAAAGCCCAAGTGAATGGTATGTTTTAATCCAAAGGATTTCCTAACAGGAGTCTCCTCCTTTGAGCTTTCAGCACAGCATTCAGATGTAAATGGTTTAGATGTTTTTGCAAGTTTAGGATCACCTGTTTTCTGCCAGATCTCTTTCAAGAGGTTTGAAAAGTCAAAAAACCTTGGAGGAAAAGGAAATCTAGCTTCGGTAAGCTGTGTGGGTTTGTGCAGAGAAAGCTCAGTCAGCAATAATCACTGCTGCTTGCACTTGATCGGGACTTTATTACAGCACTCAAGGACCGAGCCGGGACACAGAATTTTGTGCTTTTGAAAACCTGAGAGCAGGACACCGAGAGATCATCACAGGGTTTTTCCTCGATGACTGCCTGCCGCAATAGTGACCCGGTTAGTACTGAGCGCTTTGCATAAATGCCAAGTGATTTCCATCAGGCAATAGAAATGTCCCTGACCCTCTCTCTGAATACACAAATTACCTAATGAGCTGGCGTCTCTACCGCCCTGCTGAGGAGAGGGGCAAGGGGGAGCTCGAATCACCCAGACCTGGGGAAAAAAGGCATTGATGGCCATCAGGACAACTTACATTAAAGCTCTTTGTGATCACGTTTCTCCCCTCTATCTCACATTCATCGTTTGTGAAAGGTGTCTTTCACTAAAGCCCTTCATGTATTTTTGGTTTCTCACGACTCGATGCCTCTTTCATTCTGTCCCTTGGTGAAGCACAGAACTGCAGAAGGGCATCAGAGACACTGGAATTATTTCAGTTACTGCCGTTCCTGGAGTGAATCAGAGGGTGGGCTGTATTTGCAATGTCACATCTCTTGTTTAATTAGAGCAGTGGCTGCAACACCCTCCCGGGGAGCCCCACGCCTTGCCCAGCAGAGGGCAAAGCACAGTGCACACTGTGGGCAGGAGGAAAGGCACAACAGGACACACAAACAGGGCTTGGGGACTGCTCTGGTGGAGTTAGGAGAACTGCAATACACATCTTGCACAGATGAGAAAGCACTGCAGCTGTTCTTGGCTTTTTTACTCTTTTTTTTAAAAAGCATTCTTAGCATTTCTGCTTTCTAGCTGAGGCTGGCTTCAAGAAATCTGAGGAGCTATCATCACTTTTTCATTGCTGTCGGTCTCCAAAATTTGCTTATGCTCCTCTACAGGCTAAATGTGTTATTGGTTTGTTTTCAGAGATTACTTCAATGTTGAGTCCCCAGCCCCCTGTTGCTGTTTCAGTGCTGTGGTTCTGTATTTCGATGCTGCTCCACCACAGCTGTTCTTGTTGCTGCTCACAACTACATCTGTTGCTGGGCTGGCAGCCATCTCCAGCTATGCAAAGGCAGGTCTTTGGAGCACCTTCTCCAGATTTTAATGCTGTGTGTGTGGTTAACTTCTCCTGGGATCCAGGATTTCTGTGGACTGGCCAGATATGCCTGCTGTAACTTGGGTTGGTGATGCTCTTCCTCACGTGCAGAAGGCACGACGCTTTTCTGGACTGAGGTGGGGCTCTGTGTGTTGCAGTTTATTTTTAAACTTAAGTACCACGGCTTCACGATTTTTGTTTTAAATGTGGCAAGCTCTGTAAGCATTGGCTAAAGACTGGCTGATGTAAGATATTTAAAATTCACATGGAATAGCATTTTATTACCTTCAATTTATTTACCTTAGACTGAATAGCTTTCAATCTCATCTCTCCAATAATTTGTCAAACCACCTGATTTTATCTGCGTTCAGATTCTGCCTTTCTGTTCTACTGAAACTCTCCATCCTATGTTCTTTACAGTAAACTTTATCCCATTTTACATGATTATTAAATGACCTTAATTTTCAAGGTCTGTTCTGAAGGCTTCTCTGTGATTGACAGCCATCCTGTTGAGATTTCATCTTTCCCCTTTAATACATCCATAGGTTTAGATTGGGTACTGGGAAGAAATTCTTCCCTGGGAGGTGGGGGAGGCTCTGGCACAGGTTGCCCAGAGAAGTTGTGGCTGCTCCATCCCTGGAGGTGTCCAAGGCCAGGCTGGATGGGGCTCTGAGCTACCTCGCATAGGGGAAGGTGCCCCTGCCCAGGGCAGGGGTTTGGAATGAGAAGATCTTTGGAGTTCCTTCCAATCCAAGTCATCCTGTCATATTCCACAGCTCACACCACTTTTCCCCGGGAGCCAGGGAGCCTCTTCCCTGCCACGGGAGGTTTAAGGCCAGTTTGTTCTGGTTTATTCTCCCTTCTCACTGGAGCGAGTGCAGCCGCTTTTTCTACTCCTTTTTGGCAGTGGCCCGGTCCCCCTTTTTCCCGGTCCCCCTTTTTCCCGGGCTGTGCCCTTGCTGCCCGGCCGGCTCCCGCAGGAGCTGCGCTTTCCCCCGCCCGGTGCCCTGCCAGGAGGCAGTGCCCGGTGCCACCGGAGCGATCGCGGTCCCCCCGAGCCACCCTGCTCCGGCAGCCCCGCCCGGGACACCGGTGCCGCCGGGATGTGTCCGGGAGCGCTCCGTTCCGGCGCGTCCCGCGGCACTCCCCGCTATCCACGGAGCCGGGGCTAGGATGCGCGGGGGACTCGAACCGGGATGCCCGGGGGATTCCAGCCAGGATCCTTGGACAACTCAGGCCGGGAACCCCAAGTGACTGAAGGCGAAATTCGTGGAGAATTCCAGCCTGGTTCCCGGGGGGATTCACGGCGGGACCCCCGGCACACTCCAGCCGCGATCCCATCGCGCCGGGGGCGGTGGCCGTCGCCGCTCCGCCCTCCATCCCGCGTTGTTTGTCCCCGGGCGCGCTCCGTAGCGCGTGCGGCGGCGGCGGCACGAGCCGGGCCCCGCCCCGCCGGTGCGGGTGCGCGAGGAGGGTGAAGGAAAGGAGTGGGGGGGGGGGGCACCGCGGGAGCGCGCGCACGGGCCGCGCGGGCGTGCACGGGCCGCGCGCGCACGCCCCGCCGTGCGCACGCCCGCGGCCGGCCCCGCGCGCGCGGCAGCGACTCGCAGGCGCCATGGCGGCCGCTCGCTGCAGCGACATGGCGGAGCCCCAGCGGCGCCTTCCCGGGCAGGCGGCGCCCGCCGAGGAGGAGGAGGAGGCGGAGGTGGCGGCCGCCGCCGGGGCTGGATCCTCCTCGTCGTCGTCGCCCCCGCCGCCGCCTTCGTCCGCGGCGGAGCCAGAGCCGCTGCTGCTGCTGAACGGCGAGGCGGAGAGCATGTCGGAGCCGAGCCCGGAGAGCGCCAGCCAGGCCGGGGACGGGGAGGACGAGGAGGAGGAAGAGGAGGAGGAGGAGAGCAGCCTGGTGGGCAGCAGCAGCAGCAGCAGCACGAGCAGCGGCTGCTGCAGCGACGAGACCCGCTCGCCGAGCCCCGGCGGCGGCAGCGAGGCCGACGCCAAGGAGGAGCCCAAGGGCCCCCGGGGCAGCCAGGAGGACGGGCCGGGCCGCGGCGGCGGCGGGGGCGGCAGCAGCTCCAGCAGCGTGTCCAGCGGCGGCGACGAGGGATACGGCACCGGCCCCGGCACGGGCGGCGGCAGCAGCTGCGGCAGCGCCACGTCGGGGGGCCGACGGGGCAGCCTGGAGATGTCCTCGGACGGGGAGCCCCTGAGCCGCATGGACTCGGAGGACAGGTCAGTGTCCGGCCGCGCCCCCGCCTCGGCAGCCCCCGCTGGCCGGGCGCCGCCCCGCTGCGGGCCGTGGGGCCGGCTCGGCAGCCACAGGTTTCTGCGGCCAACTTGTGCCGGGCCCCCGCCCTGCTGCTCGGGCCCCGGCCCTGCTGCGGAGGAGGGGGCGCTCCCCGGCCAGCCGGGGCCCTGGGAGCCCCGAGCGGCCCCGCCGGGCGCTGCTGCCTCCTGCGGGGCCTCTCTCCTCGGAAGCTGATTTTTTCTCATTCGGTGCACTCGGGGTTGTGCAGGGCTGGGTCTGGCGCCAGCGCACAGGTGGGGTGTGCTGAAGCTTCGGGATGGGAAATGCATCTCTGGATGTGGTTTTACCTGCCCCCGCAGCACGGTCTGTGCTCTAGAGGGAGAAAACCAAGCGACAACCTCTTAAAACATGAGGGAAAAAAAACGAGTTTACTAAAATAAAAAAGAGACCAGCCTTTCCTGCATTACGTGTGCGCAAGTAATAATCATGCACAGTGTGAAGTAAGGCTCTGCATTTGGAGGCTCCAAGTAATCTCTGAGTGAGTTCTGTAATTGTGAATTGCAGAAGCTGTAAAGATGAATTCTTGCGCTTTTGTATGTTAGAGCTACACCTTTCGTTTTACCAAGACTTCAGCTCGATTCTGGTGAAAAGGCACGACCGAATTCTCATACATGGTTAAGTCTACCATTCAGGTCCGTTTCAGCCTACTAAGTCAAGCATTTCAAAAAACGTGGCTTATATAGTGTCTCTCTTGGATGTTGCATGCGACAGTTTACTTGAAAAACTGAAAATAGGATGGGAAAAGGACGTAAAAACGGTGAAAGTGCCGTGTACCCCTCATTAATAAGTCCTCTTAAATAGTTTAAGAAATTTAGACAATTTTTCTGTATGTTTAGCACAAAAAGTATCAGACTTCCCGGCTAGAGTAGTTGCAGTTAAGTAACATTTTATTTGTATTTTCTTAAGATAGTTTCACTGTTAAGTGTGGAGAATTACGTAGTTTGGTCCAGAAATGTACTGTGAATATATGTTAAATGAAAATCTTTGTAACTATACAAATACCCATATTTCAAAATGAAAATGGGGCATGACTAGACCTAACTTGGAAGATTAAAACCAGCCCAGCAAACTCCTCCTGAGTCGGAGCCCCCCAGAGCCATGTAATTGGCCTAAAAGCCTTAAGAAAACAAAAAAAAAATCAGGTCAGACTTTTGGGACTCATAGAAGTCACATTTTATTTCTTCTGAATTTATGCAAGTGGCCAGGGGGTGTGGATGTTGGGGTTTGTTTGTAGGTTTCGTTTGTTTTTTTCAAAGCTGAGATTTTCGGTGCAATTGACTAAGTATTGTAGTAGCCATGTGGAAAAACACCAGGTACATAAAGGAGCTTTAAGAGAACAGTTTCTTGTTTTTCATAGAGCAAAAGTCTAAATCTAATCCTGAACTTATCCGAGTGCGTGTCTGGGTTGAGGAAATAACAACTCGCAGGGGTTTTCTGGAAGTAGCATCATAAAGCCTTGCCCTGTGCACTCCAGAGCTGGTTGCTACTTTCTTTCTCTGTCATTGTTCTCGTGGTTCTCTGGCTGTACGTGGTTCAATCCACGTGAGTGGCTCCTTGCTTCTTCCCCATACCACCAGTACCGGCTGTCTTGCAGGAGCGGGACTCTTTGTGTTCAGTGGTTTGATTAAGGACTGTGCCTTTTTTTAATCTTTGCAAAGTTTTATCGTGGCCTGCCAGGATGAAAACTTGGGGTATTGAGGGTGTGTTTTGTGCTGTAATTCTAAGGCCTGCTTGTTGAGTTTCTGGGAGAAGAGCAATGCTACCAAGAGTGCCATTTGTTATTCCTGGTGTTGGAACGTTTCCTTTGGTGTGCACTCTTTGCTGCAGCGCCTTAGAATGCTTCATTACTTTTGTCACATGCAGTCCAGCATGTTGCTTGCTTGACATTGCGATCCAAATGATTGCTGCTGCTTGGAATGCAGCCACAACATAATCCTGTACCTTTCGGATGATCTCAGAGACAAGCAGAGTGTTGCAAAAGGTAGGGGATGTGCTGAAAAGTCAGTGTGTAAATTGGAATAGTGACATACCAAGGAAGAGCTAGAAACAGTTTAGACTTAAGGGGTGGAGGTGCAGGTATATAATAATATATTGAAATCCTGAAAGAATTCATCACTCATTGATTTGGTCAATTAAAATTTTAAGTTCTGTGACTATAAGAGAACAATATTTTCTCTATGAAGTGTTGTTTTATATGGGATAGTTTATTGTACAGTACTTCATGACCTTTGCTGACTCCTTGTGTCTCTGACGTCCTGAGGAACTCGGTTTCTGCCTCTCAGTGTGTTGTAAAGTAAGATTCCTTGGGGAGGGAATAGACAGGAAAGGGAAGAGATGGAAATAACAGACTTGACTTTACAGAGCTTGGGTTTAGCCAGAGGAAGCTGATAGGAAAGCGTAGCTGGTAAAGACTCTCCTGCTGTCAGCAGGTTTGGTAACATTCAGATCATGCCCCTGGGCTTGGGATTTTTTTTCTTGCTTCTGCTTTAGAAAATTTGAATGGATAAAAGGGTGTGGTAAGAGGGCCTGAATTCCATGAGTGATCAAATTCCCATTTCCTTGTGCATGTTTTTTATCATTCTCCACGTTGTGTTATCTCTGATTTTTCCTTTTGTGATATCAAACACAAATGAAGCAGATGAAGAGGAGTCTTGCATATGGTCAAAGTAGAGCTGCTGTTCAGCAACTTCTATTTTTAACATTTTATTGTATTTTGAGAGTATCTGCTGACTGAAAAAAAATAATTTGGAGGAAATTTGTCAGTATTTATAATAACATGAGAAATAAATATGGAGGTAACTATCAATGCCCTGAAATTTAGGATGAATTTTAACTTTCTGTTTCCATGCGCACAGATAGAATTTGTACTTTGTTGCAACATCCTTGTGTTCTCTCCCAAGAAACCCAGAAAGGAAAAAGCAAACGCCAGAGCCATAGCTAGGGTAAAAAACCAAGTTGCCATTTAGAGCTCAGCAGCAGAGTTCGGTGCAGTAGCTCTAGGACTGACAGGTATCTCCTTGATCTGCAGTAGTTCCATTTTTTCCCTGGAAATTCTGCTAAGTTCCCACTGCTATGCAGGAGTTTGTCTGTGACTGTGAGCAGGCTCAGATCAGCTGGCTGAGTAATAATAGTTTGCATTGAAGCCTAGTGATCCTCTGGATTTACAGTTGGAACAAAGACCGTTATCAGCATGTGAATGGTGCTCATTTTCTTGTGGCTTTCCCAAACTCGAGATGTGTGCTGAAAGGACGTATGTGTCCCTCCAGAGTCCTCTGGAGCTGCTGGTCCTGCTGCAATGCTGAGAAACATTTGAGAGGACTTGAATAGAAAAAATAATGGTTCAGTTAACTATAAACACTGAAGCTGGACCTAAGCAAATGCATAGATTTGGGTATAAACCAGCTGAGCTGAGTGTGGTGGAAATGCATCTGGAGCTCCCTGGTGTTGTTATTGCTGAATTACGATATTTTCTTACAAACACTTAGTTTACTGAAATAATTTTAATATTGTTTACTGGAACACTTATTATGGAAATATATTTAAATCTGAAATAGTTTCATCATCAGATTTTGTTGGATTTAGAAAACCGTGGTAGGTCTTGCAGTTTTAACAAGTTGCTGAGCAGAAAATTAAGTAGTAAATCTGCATGAAGAGCTTTTTGGTTCATCCTTGTGAATTTGTCTTGTGTCTCTGTACTGTCACCTAGAAGTTCCCCTGGTTTACTGTTTTTTCATTATCTTTACCCCTCTTAGCAGTTTATCCTTTGCTTCCTCCTCCTCCTAACTGGGCAAGGAGCTTGGAAAAGGTGCATTTAAGCTGCAGGATCAGCTGTTCTGAGTAACCTGTGAGTGCTGATTGATGGGCTGGTAGGCCAAGTGTAACAGGTTGTCTTTGGACATATGTAGTAATCTTTCCCTTAGGCACAGCACTAAATAATGTCCATCTTACTCACAGGCAGTTTTCATAGAACTTGTAAGAGTTTATTTTCTTTCCTTTTTTTTTTTTTGGGAGGGGGTAACCTTTTCATGTTTTTTGTTATTTACCAACAAGTCAGTTATTGAGAGGCCCTAACTCAAGGAATACTCATTGATACTCAATGACTATTTGTGTTCTTAACCACTATTTAATAGATGAGTGGTTTTGAAAACACATTTCAGATAAGCTTTTTGGTAGTAAACTTTTCTGTGCTTCAGATTGCAAAGTTTTTTCGTTTTACAGAGTGAAATGACAGTGTGAAGCTAATGGGTTGAAAGACAAGAGGTTTAGACATGAAAATTCCAGGCTCTAGTCTGAGTTTTTTTAAAATGAAGGCTTGTCAATCTTTAAGTCGTATGCTGATTTAAAAATACTAGTTTTAATTATAATAAGTCTTTTAATTATAATGTCTTTATTTTGTCTATCTTGTAAAGTCTTAAAAGTGAAGAACTTTCAAGATTGACTTGGCAGTGCCATGTTAGTTATATGAATGACATTAATGAAGGCAGAACAATAAATTTAAAATATAATATGAGGACATGTGGTACTAATAGGTGTGTTTCATGGATCCATGTGACCAGATTACAAAGTGCTTCAGGCCTCTCTCTGCTGCAGAGTCTCACTTGCTCCTATGCAGGAAGTGAAGAATCCTTTATTAGCACTTGGGGCAAGGTGGTTAAGTTGTTAAATTTCTTTTCGAGTGTGTTTAATACTGCCATGTCACAGTGAGCTATACAGAAGTTCACCCAAGTTTCAGAAATTCTGCTGGAAATTGTATTAGCAGTATTTCGAACTGCATTTATTGTTGCTGTAGTTATTTGCTTTCAAATTGCAAAATAAATCCCTTGTTTCGGTAATGGTTATGTTCAGGCCTTTTTGGCTCAGGAGAAAATAGCTTTTGATGGGAAAACAAAACAGCCCAGATATTTTGTATGGTGAGTATCTTTATTACTAAAGCTGTTGGTTGGTATAATTGAGTGGTTAACATGAGGTCTTTTTGTGAACTAGATGAAAGAGCTTGGTATAATGAGCTGTTATAGTTATTGTAGTAAGATGTAAATATACTTCACAGAATTTGAGAAAAACATTTTCCTATTCAGGCTAAGACAGAAATAGTTTTGCTTTTATGTAGGATTTGAACATCCACACTGGTCTGTGTGCATTTTGTGTACATTTGTGACATCATCAAGTCTGGTAACTTCTAGATACAAGGTTTATTAGGTGGGTTTTTTCAGGGAATTTCCTAGACAGTAATGGAAGAAAACTGCCTTGATTTTTATTCCCATCTCCCCTCCCCTTTTTTTTTCTTTCCCTGTTTCACTTTCCGGTGAATTTAACAGGGTGTCACATGCAGCCTGAACAGCCATTTGGTAGAGATGTGACATCACATTTCTGGAGCTGGTCACAGATAAAAAAGATAAAAACCCACTCTCTTGGATGATGCAGTGGAAATGTTCTACCGTACCACTCTTGCTCAGATCTGTCCACAACTTTCATGTATTTACATCTTTTTTTGAAAGCCCTGCCCATGTGGAGAGGATCAGTGGGGGAATGGAGAGCTGGTGTGGAAATCAGCAGTGTGGAAACACACCTGGAAGCCCTTGCCTTGGGGTGGCTGGAGAACAATCTGCTGCTGGCTGGGAAAGTGGTGCACGGCGTGCAAGGGAGATGAGAAGCAGATGGAGCTTTCTAGACAGAAATAGAGGTTTCTGCCAAGGGGATGATGTGAGATCCACGCTGAAAACTCTGGGACCATAGGGACTGAGATCTTACAGCCTGAGGGGGAAAAGAGAACTTAACCCAAAGAAAGTGAAAAATTGGTCTCTGCTGTAAAGTAGCCAAGTAATTGCAGGGAGTCCTTGAAACAGGTGGGAATGTAATCTCCAGTTAAGTTGTGCAGGAGACGGGAACAGAAGAAGGTAAGGAACTTCTTTGCACCAACAGTGAGTTTTAGCCATTCTCCCAGTTGCTGTTAAAAATACAGTGGTATGACTTGCGAAAATACTAAGTGGTAACTTTGTAAGATTCCCTGAGGTAGAGATTTCTTTGGTTTTCTGTCCATGTAACTGAGTCTTTTTTTATAACTTGTTTTCTGTCTGGAGTTCATTTAAATACGAAGATGTTCAAAAGTATTTGTTTTAGAAAATGAAATACAACTATTCCATATTGTGCTTGCTGTTTATCACTGGTTTTGTGATACACAAAGATAGTGATTACAATTGTGGTTTTGCAGCATTCAAAACCAACAAAGAACTGGGGAGAAATTCTGAAGCCTTTTGAGATGCTGAAGTACTTATTTTCCCCATTAACAATGGTAAAATGGAAAGCATGAAAGACCTGGGATTTCTTTTCCCATATCTAATTTTCTTCTCCATACTAGAATTTACATTCTTAAATAAATTTTGCTTAGCTTCTGTTGGTAATGTTTAATGGATACTTTATTTCTTTGATAGAGGTTACTTAAGGTATATATCAAGACATTTGATAGGGAAAAGCAAAAGATTTGTTAGGATTTTGAAAGTGCTGTTGTCATCCTGGTGCACCATAGAGAAGTGCAGTAATTTAAACAGCTTATGTAATGTCAGAGGGAGAAAACTGCACCTTGGTGGTTTGAGTTGAGACTTGTAAAAAACTTTCTGTTGGCTCATACAGTAGTATTCTAATTTATTAAATATGCCTAAATGAGAACCTAGCATAAAGAATTTCCACTTACTATTAATGCCTACTTCATGTAGCATTTTGTATAAATTACTAGCTCTCCTGTAAAATTGCAGTTCAGTCCTTTTTTTGATAATTTTTATTTATTGTGCTGTAGTAATGACTTGGATTCCAAATGAAAAAAAAAATCTTAAAAGTGCAAAGAAAATACTTATGATATATACAGACAGAGAAATGTAAATATTTATTTTCCTTTGAAATAAAACTCCTATTGGCATATCTAAGTAGACTTCCTTAGGTTGACTTGAAATGCTGAGTTGTAGCTTAGACATTTGGTACAAGTAGAAGTTAATTCAGTGTGCCACAGAACAGGAGTCAAACCTTAGCTTATGACCCTTTTATTATGAATTAAACCAGTTAGTGGAGCTGTACTTTGCTGGTTTCTTTGCTTTTGATGCCTGGTTAATAGTTAAAGGAGCAAGTTTTCACTGAGGTAAGAATAGGCATGGCTGCTAATTTATACTCTGCTATCCTAGCTGTGTATTTTTTCTATGTTGAGTTGAAGTTAATGTGATGGTAACAGAAACTGGAAGGATTTTTTAGATCTACTCTGTGAGTTTGCATCTTTCTTTGGTCATTTTATGTTTCACTTGTTTTCTGTGTTCCGTGTTCTGGGGTGAGGGGAGGTATCCTGAGGCTGGGAGAATGGGAGGATGATACCTACAGCAGATGAAATTTTCTTGGCTCTACCACCCTCCACAGTGATTATGGTTCTCCAAGTGGGCATCACTGTTACAGAAATTAAGTTACTTTTGGTGGTTTTTCAGTGAGTGTTTTCCTTCTGTGCTTCTCCTAACCTGTGCTAGTAAACACACTCCTTTATCAGTGAAGACTCAAAATTGTGAACCACTCGTTGCTGTTCTCTTAACTTTTCGGGGAGATTATCGCGTTGAAGATAGGATGGTTCCCAGAAATGCAAGGCAGTTTTATTTGTATCTTTATAAGGCAGAATCGAGTACAGTTTCTTGATTTGTGTAATCCTTTTGCAGAATGTCACCTTCGTGCTGTCATATCACAAGGCACATATGTTTAACCTGCTCTATTTTTGCACTGCTCCTTGGTATGTTGGCATTTCATGTTTTTTCGTTGTGTTTCCAGTTGCCCTGTGTGTTACAAATCCTGTGGTAACCCGGGCTTGTGTTATGCAAGTACTATGAGCCCTAATATTCTAGGGCTAACAATCTAAATAATCAAATTTAGTGATCCAGGAGAGTGGAAACAGCTCTAGAGATGGTGAATCATAACACACTTTCTCAGTCTTGTTTCCTGTGCGTGTTTGTTATTTTGAAGTTCCTTCAATTTCTCTATCTCAAAGAGCTTTCCTATCTTCCCTGGTTTTATATTATCAGGCTGAAGTGTTTGCAGTGTTCCTTTTTCTAGGTGTTTATACCTTATGTACATGTAGCTTGCCATGCCACATAAAATTCTCTCTTTTGACTATTTTATTTTCTGCTGTGTTGCTTGCTTACTACTCATATAACATTGCATATGTTTAATAAAGAATTTTGCAGTCTTGTTTTTAAGATTGATTTATGAACACTTTTTGAGTCTGCTTATTATGAGAAGTTTTTGTTAGAATAATGTAGTCAGTGTAAAGCATAGCTTTGATAGGTTTGATTTCCAGAAAAATGCTTAGGGGTGATTCAGAAGCACAAGTGCTTCCAAGTGAGTGGGTGCTGTGTTCAGTCATGCAGTCTTGGAAATGATGGTCTTTTTTTCTTTGTTACCTTAATGTTGGTTTGGCTTACCTTTGCCTATCCTGCTTTGCCTCCCTTCTCTGAAGGGCTTGGAGTGGTTGTTTTGTCTGTCTCCCGGGGTCTTTGTGGCTGGAATGTGCCAGAGCAGACATGATCACCAGGTGCTGCCTTTGAAACATGCTGGTGGACTTGCACTGTCTGTAGTCCTGGCTTATTTTTTGATCCAAGTACTCTGATTTCTTGCTGCCCTGTGAGTAATGTTTCTCTTTGGCAGCCATTTAGTGTTCTGCATTCTCTCTTTGCTCTGGTTTTTTTTTCCGTAATGGTTTATCCACATACACTGTTTTTTTCTTACTGGTGGTAGGTTTTCCTGAACTCAGAAAGTAATCATTGTCAGCTGTGAAATTATTTTGGATACTTTCTATTTAAAGGTTTAATTTAATTTTTTTTCTCAGCAAAATCAGCCGAAAAAACCCCTTAGATATGCAGGTAGCTCAAGTTGCTTTCTGTCTCCTTTGAAGATTCTATTTGGGCTGGCTGCTGGTTCTGTGAAAAGGAACTGTAAGAGCTTTAAAGCATAATGGTGTTTTCATGCCACAATCAAACTGCATGCATTAAAGTATAACAAACTGTTCTGCTTGTGGAAAGTAAATGTTTGGTTTAGGGAATTAAATTGATAAATTACTGAAATTTAGTAGGAGGAGATTGTCTGTTGCCATCTAGGTGCATCATAAAATAGCAAATTTACCAGAGATGGGCAGAGGAGCAAAAACAGATCAGGCAAATCTCAGACTTTTCTGCTCTGTTGCTGGTTCATGGTGATTGCTCATGTTTTGGAAGCTCTGTTTTTCTTAGGACCTGTTTTAATCTTACTTTTAAATTGGCATGATGATTTGGAGAGCAAAAAGATGAACTGAAATCTCCTTGGCCACCTGTGTATAGTTGTCTTGAGCCCTGCATTTCATTGCATACTGGTACCCCCATGCAGATATTCTAATAGTAACTTGCAGAAAGACATTTTGTTAAATACTCATTGAATGTCAGCAGAAATTAAATCTTAGTACAAAAACATAGGAATTTATACTCCCTCTGCTTTTGTTTAGGAGCTAGTAGAACAATTCCTGTTATTAATCTGTTGTATCTGTGGCTCCTCTGACCGGAATTGATGGAGATACTTTAAAATAGGACACCTCTAAGATGCTGGTCTCAGTGATGGGAGCTGAGGGTTAATAATTGGATCATTTTGGAGTTTTGTGAGGATTTCTCTTCTTTTGATGTTTTCATTTGGAAGTAGAAAGTGCAAATTGTTTTGAATTTGGTGGTGTTGAAAAGCTGTTGTTTTTGTGGAACTTGTCCATTGACCAGAGCTGTACACCACAATTTTCCACCTCTTATCTTGGTAAATAATAGGAGTAGTGGGGAAAACAGTGAAGTTTTTGTTTTCACTCGAGTTTTCTTAGTAAAATGAAAATAATGAGGTGCTAGGGGATGTCACTAAGCATGTCATTATTATTTTCTTTAAATGTTTCTGTTTTGACTTGGTGTTTGTAATTGAATGATTGCAGTTGGTGCTGTTTGTTTTCTTTTGGGATTACTACCTGGTTGTGATTTAGTCTTCCAGGTGGTAAAAGCTTTTCTGCTGATTTCTAGGTTTTAACCCTTGAAGTTGCTGTGCAATGTGACTGTCGTTTACAGTGTTCCCATTATTCTGAGATTTTTATCTGTCTGTAACAGCTCAGTTTTCTTTCTTAAGCTTCCCTCATGGGTTAGACCAATGTCCAGCAGTTGTAAGGGGAAGCAAACGAGTATTTCACTGACTAGTCAAAGAGAAAGAAACTAGCAGGGTATTGATTTGGTTTTTAATCCTTAATGCGTTTACTTACTTGCAGTAACGTCTACAGCATTTGGTTTCAGAGGCAGTGTGCTGATTTGGTGTTTGATGGCTGGATTATCACTGTGCATTTGAGAAGAGTCTGTTCTCAGAGCTTGGAGCAGTGTAGTGTGCAGTTTGCTGGCTGCTCGGTAGTGTTGTGTCAGTGACCCCGCAGTGTGTGCTCGCTGCACTTGCTGTTGGTTGTTGGTTTGGTGCTGTCCAAGAGCAGGATTTTCCCTGTAGAATGCGTCCCAGTGGTTCGGTGTCATTCAGCTGGTGCTATGGTTAGCTGTGCCTGGAACATGTGGAGGTGCTCTAAGGCAGGCTGAGCTCCTGGGGATGGGGCTGCAGGGCTGCTGCTGACCCTCAGGGCACGCTCCAAGGCCCATCTGTTAGGGCTGCCTTTGCCTCAGGGAAGGTTACTCCAGTTAAGCTCTGCAGGGACTATGTTTAGCAGACATTAAAAGTATAATAGCAAATTGATTGGGCTTTTGTGCATGTGTTCCCTGCCTGCCTCTGCTCCCACTTCAAGTGGACAGTTGCTAATGGGACTTGGTGCAAACTAAAAATGCAATTATTTTGCTGTCCTTTCAGGGGTTTTGGTGATATTCCTTCTTGACTCTTACTCTCCGTTGTTCTGAAAGATTAACGAAATCGGGGAAAGAATAAATTTTGTGGATTTCATTCATTAAATTCAACAGAAGGTATTACTTACAGTAGTGAGGAAAACAATCTCCTTGGAGAGCCAAGTGTGTGTCAGCAGTGATGTGTAGTATACCATTTTATTTAATGCATTAAATCATAGTCTCATAATAGTTTTATTCACATTTAAATGTACACAAAAATTAGGGCCCAGGTGTATAATATATAGTTTAAAATTTTTGCATTTTAAATTGTGAATAATTTGGTTTTTGTTTTTTTTTTCCCTACAGAAAATATCCATATTTATGTAACTCCAGTAGTGACTTAATTTGGCTCAGATCCTTAAAGGAACAGAATAAACCAGAATTTAAAGTGCTTGAAAAATGCTTTTTGTTTTCTATGAAGTGAAAATGACTGGCAGTTTCTTACAAGTTTTTAGGTATTATATTTTGTTTCAGGATTGTTTTTTAAATAGAGTTTGAAATAAATTAACCAGCTAGACGCATTTGATTGTGCAAGCACTAACCTTTAACATGAAAGTGCTGCTAAAAATATCTTAATGTTCTTGATAATGCAGATTGTACTATTTCTAGCCACAGGTGAAATAAGTGGAGGTAAAAATAAGACCTGAAACAATACCTTTGAGGTAATGA
Organism: Catharus ustulatus; assembly: GCF_009819885.2. Classification (NCBI taxonomy): domain Eukaryota; kingdom Metazoa; phylum Chordata; class Aves; order Passeriformes; family Turdidae; genus Catharus; species Catharus ustulatus. The sequence continues at coordinate 72,789,859 of NC_046224.1, read as the reverse complement.
TTGCTCTATTTAAGCTTGCATGTTTTTACTTAATGAACTAATTTTAAATGTCAGTATCATTTCTAAGCTGTTAACCTCTTGGTAGAGGGAAAATTTGTAGAAGGAGAGAAAAATGTCTGACCCCTGTGAGAACATTCTGTGTTTTCAGTTCTGCCTTGCTGCATTTGGCAGACGCTGCCAATGTTTGCAGACTTGGTGAAATGAGGTCTGGGTTTAGTAAGGCATTTCAGAAGGACGTTCAGTTCTTGCCTCTAGATCTGTGATTTTTAGATCAAGTTGAGTCAGGTGCTTGATTAGGTTGAAAATAGGGATAACATAAGCTAGAAGATCATGTTGTGCTTGCTGTAACAGTTCTAAATTTTAGTAATTAGTCTTTTGAATGGTGCTTCTTAAAAACTGCTATTGTGTATGCAGCCTCTCTCCAGCAGTGACTGTTTTTGATGCTCTATTGTTTGGGATGACCCCTGAGCTGAACTCTCTGAAACTCAAATGTCTAATGTTCTTCATCAGGCCATGGTCTATAGATCCATTACAATGGAGCTGGAGCCTGCCTACAGCTTGGGAGCAAACGCAGACCTGTCTGTCACTGGCAAGAGGGGAATGCCACAAGCGGTTCAGTTCTGCTCGTGTCATTCTGCTTTGATAGTGGCAGGCAGGCTTTGAGCAGATCTCCTGCCTGTGAGAAAGGGGCTTAGCAAAAGGCAGAACAACTTGCTTTAACTTGACGAGCTAAAAATCTGTTTCAGTGTCTGTTCTATTAGCAGGATATTTGTGTTTTTCTTACTTTGTTATCTCCTCTTATGCACATTATTACTTGTAAGCTTTATGGATTTGGGGTGAGAAAGCAGAAGGATGTAATTTCCATTACTGCCTTCCCTTTGTTAAGGAGCATTTCTCTCTCTGAGATCACCCCAAGCAGATAGAAACTTGTATTGGATTGAAAAGCCCCATTCCTGGACTGAAAGGCACACACACTTTTTGTGCAGTCCAGCCCATCTTGGGCTGAGTGTTTGTGCACGCATCTCACTCACGTGTGTGTCCTGTGTCACGCTCTTTCTGAAATTCTGAGAAATAAAAAAGTGGGTGAATTGGCAGCTCTAACAGTGTTGCAGTTAAGTCTTCACAGACTTAGTAGCAGCCACAGCTCTGACTGTAAAACTTATCTTTCTGCTTCATCTTGAAATGGGCAGGTCAAGAGACCGCCCAAGTCAGTGGCTTTGATGTTGCATATACTGCAGACTATTCTCTGAAAAGCTTCCTGGTATTTTTCTCAGTGTTTGAAAGACGAGAGAAAACTACACACACTTGAACTGTACTGGGCACTGGTCTCTCACAGATTCTCTTTGCAGCCTTTACCTCTGTAGTGAGGGACAGAACTTGCTAAGTGAGACAGAAACTAATTCTAGATTTCTTAGTTCTGGGAGGCACCTGATCACATGAAATGCGCTGGTTCTGGAGCCACAGAAGAGGAAACAAAAAAAATGTAAGTTACATTTATATTTAACAGATTGTTGCTAGAGAAGGAATGGGCTCAGGCAGTGAGTTTCTTGCATTAGAGTCTACCAAGAGTCTATCAAGAAAGTGCATCCAAACCTAGTGATCTCTTGTGTGACTCCTGGTGATTTTGTTTTATAGACCATTGAGTTATTTCTCTAGTTTGTTCTGTTACAGCAATATTTGTCTGTGGTCTTTAATGTTGTACTCAATGTTCTTTGACCTAGAAGGAAGGGGAACATTTTACCTTAAATATTAAGCTGTTATTGCTCAACTGGATTTGAGTTATATTTTTTTCCCATTTTTAGACAGGATTTTGAATAGCTTGTAGAGTCATAGTCAAATGTAGCACTTCATTCTCAATTTTCAAATTCTAGATGACACTACTTGGTTTAAGTGCTATGGGCAGCCTTTTTTTATTCCACTTCTTCTGATATGCAATTTTGATACCATGTTAATCTGTTAGCCCTTAGCAAACACTTAAGCTATTAAACCCGAGCCCAGCAAACATTTAAACAAGAATAGCTAAATTAGCTTGCCAAGTGTTACTGGTTTCTTATGTCATTAATAACCCTGCTTGTCATGATAGCTTTTGCTGAGATCAGTTGACTTTTACATATTTTTCTCCAGAAGAAGGTAGGATAGCTTATAAAAAAAAACAAAGTCTAAGCATTTGCATTCCTTAGACTGTAAAATTAAGAGACCTGTGATTTTGTGTCAAGGTACATTGCACTGTACTGGCAGTGTGAGCTAAACTCTGGTGCTTTGGGTTGATAATTTTCAGGGATTTTTTTTCATCTCTTCGTAGAGGAGTTAAGCAGATTTCATGCCTGTGGAACAGAGAAACTACACACACACACACACATGCCTGCATGAGGGTGCACTTCTCCCCTGCCCCAAAATGCTTTCACAGCACTTGTTCAAGGTTATGTTTTCTCCTTCCTTTCCCACCTCAGACCAAACTGTGAACCCAGGGAGCTGTGTTTAGTATCCCTCATACTCTGCCCTGTGGTCAGCAGCATCGCACATCCTCTCAGTCAGAAACCTTGAACTGTTTGTGCGGTGTGCGAGAATGGATCTAATGCTGGCTCTGGGTGTAGAAACTCCTATTGACTGGAAATGGCTTTGGAGCTTGAACTCCCCCTTGAAAGTCTTTGGGAAGCAGTTTCCTTTGGTATTTGGAGCTGTGGGAAAGGCAGGGTTCTTTATTGCCCTGAGCTGGAGTGAGGCAGCTGTTGCGCAACCGCTGTGTGTGCAGTGTTTTGCCACCCTTGGCTGAGCAGCTTCCTGTCGGCACCACTGATCCATGGAACAGCACTGTCTGTGGCACAAGTGCTTGAGCTCTGTGCCATTCTGTGTGTCCAAACCCACGTACAAGTGGGATTTTGAGAAAGCTGTATTTGGATAGCTAAAACTGAGGGGCAGGTGGGGCGGTGGCACAATTAACTATAATTAATTATTCCATTTTTCTATCATCATGAGTAAATTTTGCTTTCACAGTGCAGTTTTACGGAATTTATTTTTGGGGATCATTTTTGGCCTAGACATCAATTGAGGAAGGAACATCTGTTGTGAACCTTGCACAGTGGAAGAATTAGGATTATTTGCGACTGGTTTTTGTAGATAAAGCTTCTGACAATTTCCTACAAGGATGCTAAAGTGCTGGTACAGTACGTGTGGTTAGTGGCTGGTAATGCTGTTGGGGCTGGGAGCTGCAGCTCAGGGCCAGTGGAATATTTTTTTACTTGCTAGTGAAGATTGGGAGGTTGTATGTCAGAAGGAATCTAGATTACAGGGGAGGGAAGGGAGACATGGGGAAGGGATCATGGAAAGCTCTGTGTATTCAAGATGTAGAAAGGGAAGAAAATAAAAGCAGTGGACACATGGAAATTTGCTGTGTAGCCGGAAATAGCCTGTATGACTTCCATGGATAGGAGCTGTGCCTTCCACATTGTTAGACCTTGTTTGAAATTGGGAGGGGATGCAAGAAAGGCATGTGTGTTTGTGTAGCATTTGGAACTATGTATTTGATATTCCTTCATTAAAGCAAAATGGTGTTGAAAACGTATCTGAAACTTTCCTTTTAACTTGGAAGACAGAGGCCTAAAAATAGCTGGTCAGTTTTAATAACAGATGGAGGCAAACGAATTGGAAGATAAGGGTTCTGTGACTGGGATATGTTATGTTGCTGGTATCTCTTGAGATTAGTTTGTTCATGAAACTAAATTACTCAGGGTAGTTAAAACTAAAGCTTATAACTGGGAGCATTGCTAAAGGGAATCTGTTATTTAGACTAAGCCAAGTCACTTTTTATTCATAAATGCAGTGGAATCTACGTGGTGGGTGAGAATGGGAAATCTAAACAAAGCAAATATCAGTGATTATTTCAAAATCTGTCACAGGGAAAAAAAAAAACTACTAGCATAGTAGTGATTTGGAAAGATAGAGATCATGTGAGAAATCACTAGTAGAGGCTCTTACAGCAGAAGAGCAGACATGCTAATGTATCTTCAGATTTTAACTAGTGTTTATTTTTCTTTCATTCATCTCAGTGTGTAATAGAACAATACTGGGCATGTAAACAGTGATGGTGAAAATACAGAACAGCATCTGTACCTTAAAAGCAGAATGGTTTAACATATCCCAGTTATACACATCTGGAGAGGATCTGGCGGAGGCTCTCAAAAGTGGTCAGGCTGCTGAAGCAAATCCAGTACATGGAGAGGCTGAGTGCCTGTGTTCCTTCAGTTTTGGGAGGAGGAGGGCAGGGTTTTTCTGTGTTCAGTGATCTGATAGGGAGCTTTAACAATAGAGGAGGCAGAATCATCTCAACGCTGCAGCTACCAAGGATGAGAGACAAGAGGCAGAAGTTGCAGCACTGGAAATTCTGATGAGATGTTGGGAAACTTCCCCCTTTCACCACAAAAAGGTTAGTCAGCCATTGAGAAAATAGTTCAGAAAGGTAGCAGAAATCCCAACCTTTGAACACACGCATTAACAACTCCACTGGACCCAGACCACAGGCAATCTGATCTCACTCATTCGTGTTTAAGCAAATTTGACCATCTGGTCTTTGAGGTTCTGTCAAAGATGAGCTGTTCTGTATTGCTGTGACTTTGTGGAAGAGAAAAACTTAAAGGCCCTCGTGGCAATTGAGCAGGTTAACAAGATTAAAAAAGGTGTATCAGTAGCTGTGTAATGAGGAAGAACATCCATCTCCATACTTGTAGCTTATGTATGGGAAGCACGTACTCTCTGCAAGTTTTTTCTGATCCGTTTGGTGCTTGTCTCTGTATCTGCCATGGTACGGAGCAGAAAGGCTGATGCAAGTGACCCCTGCTGGCCACAGGTTCCCTCTGCTGATTGTGCCTTCTCTGGAAGCGTTCTGCTAAACCAAAACAAACAGCATCAGTTTAGACCATGCACATGATGGGCACCGTGCTGGGGCCATGTGGGAGCACCTTAAACCCCTTGTAGAACTGAAGTGCTGTATTCTTTTTAAGGCTCTAGTGTTGGCAGATGATGTTGGGCTCCATTTATTGAGGATTTTCCATTCCTCCCTTTTGTTCCCAAAAGAAGTTACTGTTGAGTAATAGTAGCTGTTTCCTTACTGTACATTTATTAAGAAAGTGATGAACCACAATAAATAATATGCAAGGTTTTCTTTTCAACCAGTCCAAATATGTGTGAAACAAAGGAGGTAGAGTTTTGATTTGCTCTGTTAACATGCACCAAATCCAACCTTTGCTTTAGTCGTGGGTTTTTTTGTCTTGCAGCATAAGCAGCACTATCATGGACGTAGACAGCACAATTTCCAGTGGGCGTTCCACGCCGGTGATGATGAACGGGCAGGGCGTGGCTGCCCCCTCTGCCAAGAGCATTGCCTATAACTGTTGTTGGGATCACTGCCACGCCTGCTTCAGCTCCAGCCCGGATCTGGCCGATCACATTCGCTCCATACACGTGGATGGGCAGCGAGGAGGGGTTCGTCTTGCTTTTGGGTTTTCCTTCTTTTTATTTGCCGATATTTTGCTCTTGAATGACAGTAGCAAATTTTCTATTTCAGAATTCCAGTTTTGTAACTGTGGCAGCAAGGTTAGTGGCCTAACTTTAAGGATGTAGTCAGTTCTTTTCAGTAAATTCTTTGAGACTATCAGGGTTTTGATAGTGTGTTGACTTCTCACCATCCTGAAGCTACTGGTGTGTCTTGAAGTGCTTACACTTGGAATTCACTTTCTTAAAACTCTCAGTGTACGTGTTCCTGCATGTGAACTTGGGTGAAGTCACATCTTAGTTACTGTTACCAGAGGAATCTCACTACAGGTAAAATCTATCCAGAATCTATAATAGGGAAGATGTAAGACTGACTCAATAGTCCAAAGTCTTAACAAAACAGCTTTATGTGTAATACTGATGGCAAGTTTACCTTCTTTGTAATTGCATTTAATTTTTTTTTTTCAATTGAGTTGCATATATAAGTATGTAAATTCCAATCTAATCCCTGGTCAAATGATAATTGGTCTCAATTTTAATGTTTAAAAACATCTTCTAGTAGAGTAATTTCAACTTTGTACTTAACTACCTCCCATCTTCAAACTCCCAAATTACCTCTGATGCCTGGAATATATCATGTAAACTACCTTTGCATCCAGCACAAGCAGTTTGCCTGCTTTGGCACTGTGTATTCCAGCTCTTCACTCTGTGGGAGAGGTAATAGCAGTTTTTGAAAACAACTTCTTCAGAAGGAAAATGTTAGGCTGTTGCACTGTATCTTCAGAGAATAAGAAACTTAAATAAAATACTAATTTGCATTGCATTAAATAATTTATTATGCAAATGTGTCACTGAGACAGCTGTGATTCTGGCTGTATTTATCTAATATTTTATGTCATGATTTAACTTTCCAGCTTCATATTTGATAGCTTTTTTCAGTCCAGTATCTAAGCAGAATCATCCATCCAGTGTAGTGGCTTTTTAGCTACCCATGAGATGATTTCTGAGTTCTCTCCAGAGGCGTATAAAAGTGTTACATGAAACCTGGATGAAACAAGGAAATTAATAAGATGTGTTTGGGTCCTTATTATCCCATTTATGACTCCTTTACATTCTTAAAAAGAGGCTGGAAGATTTTGCAGATTTTGTTTGTTTTTTAAAATCCTGTGTTTTATTTCTCGTCACTTGCATTTCATGTGACATGATTTGTGGGTATTTTTGTTTGGAAAATGTTGTATCTGTATATTTAAAAGAGGAGGTTGTTTGAAGCACAAAGTGCCTGATAACTGTTGCATTCAGTTCACCCTTTTGAACCCTCTGCTGGAGTTTATTTTTTGGGAAGTTGCAACGTGGTGCTATGGGATGGGGATGTGTCCTGGGTTTGTTTTAGGATTTGTCTGCCACCTGCCGGTGAGGTGGTCCTGCCTGCTGGAAATTCTGTTGTGCTTTTGATGGGATTTCAGATCTTACTGAACTGCAATGGCTCTAAATTTGAAGAAAAGCAGGGGTTAAGTAGTTGCTTATTAAGAATGGAAAGGAATAGGATAAACATCTTTGCGTGGTAAAATGTGGTTTTTCCTGCGGATACCGAGGTCATGGGTTCTGTCCAAACCAGATATATCCATGAAGAGCCTGGGAAACTTTTTGACAAAACAGTTTTGCTTCCAAAAGATGTTATTTCAGAAATATTTTGGGTTTAGCTTTTTGACAGGGATTCCCAAGAAACCTTGTCTGGACTTGTGGCATGTGGCTGCAAACTCAAGTGCTTGTGTTTCCCCATCTGTGAGTTCACAGGGACACCTTTGCCACGTGCCCTGCAGTCTGCAGCCGGTGGAAAAACCAGCGCACTTGTGCAGCTGTTGCAGAGCCAGAAATTCCAATTCTATGCCTTTGAGGGGGTCTCAAAACTGGGGAGTGGCAGACCCCAGAGGTTTAGGGGCCTGGGCCTTGTGTCAGTAGGTCTGTGTCAGTCACATAGACGCTGAGGCGTTTCCATCTTTGACTGAGAAAAGCTGGGTTATGTATCCATTGTACAGCAAGAACGTAGAACTCCTGTGGCTGCTTTTTCATTTTGAAAATAAAATCTTTTGAGGATTGAGGGGTTTTATTCTCCAAAAGAGAACAAGAAACTGAAATCCAATTAGTTTCCTGCATTTCTGAAAACGTGTGTTATGAACAGTGCTGTTCCTGGGAACTTTCTTTTGCTGTGACAGATTAGGGCTTTACCTCCCTTCACCCACAGACCTGTTGAGGAAATTCTAATGAAAGGCAAGTTCATTGAGCTTTTTTATTCCCTCAGTTACAGATAAACACAATGAGAGGAGAGAGAAAAGCAGCATGAGTAAGTTCTGCTTTCCTTAATGCACTATTGTGCATGTGATTGTTCTGTACACTGCAATCACAAAACACCCATAGATTTGGAATCCCATGAGAAATGGTAGCTTCCTTCATCAGGAATTGAACATTAGACCCTGACTAGAGGTATCTGGTATTCCAGAATACAAAACTCCAGTATATAAACTGCATTGCAATGAATAGTTTTTATTTTTTCATCGTCAAGGAATGAAATTAATTGCTTATGAAAGTAAATTATTTTATTTCTATAACTGCTACCCAGAAAAATGCAAATTTTTCATTTAAAAATGTTCTGTCTCCATATCTGGTGGATACAGATACCGAGTGCAAACACAAATACAGCAGATCCTGTTGCTATAGATTGTGTTTATCTGCAGGAGCATCTGTTGGTATTTTCTTCCAGTGACCTGTTTTTATTGAATACTTGGGGTTGTAATTATTTTTTCCTTGGTGGGATATGAGAAGTGTGTTTCAAAATAAATGGTTACTGTTCAGAATTCTTTGAAGCATTGTGGAATGTTGTAAAAACAACCTTCTTCTTTAATGTGATTTTTTATTTACTGTTCTCTCTGACTTGTGTAAACTTACCACGTTTTTACTCTGTTAGGTGTTTGTTTGCTTGTGGAAAGGTTGCAAAGTATATAATACACCTTCAACAAGTCAAAGCTGGTTGCAGAGGCATATGCTGACACACAGTGGGGACAAACCTTTCAAGGTAAGGCTCCTTGTAACATACACAATTTCTTATTTTTAGAAAAATTCTCTTTGTTTTTCCTAACACATCAATTGAAAAATGCCATCACTGGAGGATTTCTTAAAAAGTGAGCTGAACCTTCTTTGCAGTAATAGTGCCCAAAGATCTGTCCTTTTACAGAAGGAGGTGGAGAAACTGCTACTGCTTCGCTATCCCTGTTTCTTTTAATCTGCAAGTGCCAGGGAGCGTAAAACTAAATAGTGCTACAGTTCAGGGGGTTTGTGCCTTTTGCAGTTGAGCTATTCACACTGTAGCAGTGAGATATTTTCTCTCATACTTTGCACTTCCAAATTGAATTTTGGATCATGGCTGATGGTGCAGATTCCGTGCTTGAGTAAAAACTGCTTTTGTTAAGTTCAGTAGGACTGGCATTGACTACTTAGGGTTCACTTTCTGAAAAGAATAAGGCAGTCAGGAATGCAGGACCATTGAGCTGACTGTATTTCCTGCACAGTATTTTCTAACTTTCTCTTTCTTTCTCCCCTTAATCTGTACCTGCAATTCTAGGTATAGTAGTGTTTATCATTCCCATATCCACCAATCCGTTATTAATGAGTTGCTTCATCCTCTTATGGATACAGTTGGGGCAGTTCATAGCTGTCAGTCCTGGATCACTTGATGGTAAGTCCCACCCACACTACTTCAGACTGAAGTTCTTCCATGTAGGATACGAAAATGAAATAGGTTTTTGGGTTTTTTTTGTTTGTTTTTTGGTGTTTTTTGTTTTTGTTTGTTTTGGTTTTTTTTTTTTTTTTTGTTTAGGTAGCATTTTATGCCTCCTTCTCCCCCAACCCCTCCAAGTTTTAGTCTCTGTCTTCCTTCTCTTCTCTTTCTCCTCAGGTTAACATCTTCCACTTCTAAAAATTTTATTATAAGGGAGCTTTATTACTAAAAATGCTTTACTCTTATGGGGTGTCTTTCCATAGTTTCCATTTTTTTATGTAGGTGTTTTTTATATAGGTGTTAATAATAGTTATGGCAGAAAACAAAACTAAATTAAACTCAGAACCAAGAGAGTAAAAATACTGCTTTGCATATGAAACAGATTTTTTAAAATAAACAGATTCTTTCTGTACTGAACTGTGTAGTTTAGACTGAAAATTTCTGAAAGTAACCACAGGAAAATGAGTTTTATGGTTTTCATACCCTGCATTTGAGGGAGTGAGTTTAGCTTGCTCCTGGAAGGATAGTTTAAGGATCCTAGATCCCTGCAAGTTTGCAGATACAGTTGTTCCAGCAGTTTATCTAATCTGAAATCCTAATCTCTGATTATTAATTATAATAGTAGTAGTAGTAGTACAGATAGCAACCACCAGTTACTAGAGGAACTTGTACTTAGGTTTTCTCTAGTTTGGAATTAAATGTTTTGTCTACCTCACAATATAATGGCAAGCTTTGTTCTTGGATAAAAGTCTTTTAATAGCTTAATCTGTCTTCTGACTTGGTCTGGATCAAAGAAACTCAGTTTTAGAGAGGTTGGGTTGAAGAGGTGGGCATAGCTCACAAACACCAGTGGTCTGTCAGACTTACCTAGCAAAGGCAGTTTCAGTTGGTACCTTAGTTCTTTTGGCAGGGCTGGTTACAGCTAGAGCCCTAAAATTGTCAAGGATTGTTTCTGATAATAATCATCTTGTGTTCAATATCTGTGGTTTCTCTGTACCAGCTGATTTTCTGTATTTTCTGGTCCTACTGAGGAGAGAACAAAGCATTTGAGGGTTGCAGCAGTTAATCATCCTGGCTCCATGTGTGTCACTGCAGCATTTTTTCATCCTCTTGTCTAGAGTCCCTCTGTTTGTGTTTTATCCCTGTATTTCTCAATCTGTTCCTGGGAGCTTTGAATGGAGGATAATTGTGGTCTGAGTGGAATTTTGTAACATCTTTTGTTCCCCTGTCATTTATGCTGAAATAGGCTTCAGGGCTCACATGAGGTAGCCAAGTATAAGAGTGTCTGTCAGGATTGAGGATGGCAATCTATTAATTAACTGGCTCCCTTCATTTGCTGCTGTCTTTTTTTCACCCTAACTTTAGAAATCTGTTCTCTGAGATGAAAAACACTTGAAGTGTTGTATATTAGTCTTGACCAGTCCAAGAACAGCCTTTTGTTAATTGTTTTGTGGCAGTCAGTCAAAAATGGATCCAATGTGTCCATTTAGTGCATTTAACGTCTCTCGTAAATCTTAATTGCTCACCTTTCAGGGAAAGACAGATTTTTTGAAGTCAGAGTTGATTTAAAGACTTGTTCTTGATAATTACTGCAGACAAAGTATCTCCCAAAACCTAAATTGCAAATGAAACTTCCTCATGAGTTGCCTCATGAGAATGTACTTGAATCCTAATATAAAAGGAAGGCATCTGTCATTTTAGAAAACTTGCAAGAAAGAACCATTCAGTGTTTTAGTTAAAAAATAATGTTTTTGAGGAAAGCTGTAAGAAGCAGTAATGGAAATAGTACAGCTCTATGCTGTTGTCTGAAGAACTGCTATTTTGGATGTTTTAAAGAAAAACAGTCTTAGCTGGGAAAATGACTACTAAGAGCATGGAAATCTTAGTTTTGGAAAGGTAAAAAAAAGCCACAATCATACAGTGACCAGAAGAGAATAATAAGTGATAAGTTGATAAATTCTTACATTTTTAGTGAAGAGAGAAATGTATTTTCTTATATTGAAAAGCATTGGGGACTGTCTCAAACACAACTCTCTTTTGCATGGAAGGATATATCCCTGTTCAGTTCCCTTTTGCTTGCAAATGGACTCATTTTATGTAGTTGCACATTTTGGGTTTAATTATCTCTTTTTGTGATACACATGGAGTTGTCCTTTGACTGAAAGCTCCATTCAGCTCTAAATGAGCTGTTCTGCTTTCCCATTGAAAGGTCTTTGTGGGTTTTACCTGCCCTTTCCATTCATCCCTATCAGCCATGTGACTGTGCAGTTCGTTTGTCACAGAAATGAACCCGCTTCTAAATTGCCAAGGCAAAATTGTTCATATTTTCATAAGTTCTTAAGTTTATCCTATTTTTTCCTGGTTGTGTGGCTTAGTGTGTCCCTCTCACCGTGAGTATTGCAGAACCTGTGTCACAGAAAAGGTCAGTTTCCTTATGGATGCCTATTTTTGAGACCACTGTTATGCTAGCTCTTTTTTTCTGTAGGGCAGTATCTTGGTAGTGTATATCCAGCTCCTCTCTGAGTCATTTCCTTTACAGTCTGAATTTAGCCAGTCCTTGTCATATTTTCTAGGTCATTTTACACTTTCATTAAATATAGATATCCTCTCCACAGACATGTGGTATGTTCATCTTTGTGGATGATTTTAAAAACAGAGTTGAGAGAGAAAACCCTCAACATTATTCTTTTTTTAGATTTCTTATTGCACCATTTTGTAGCTTCTTAGGAGCCAGTGCAATACTGTGGAGTGTCATCAGCATGCAGGTCTGGTCTTGTTGAGGGTTCAGCAACTTGGCTTTCAGACCTTATAGACAGGATGTGGAGGATCTGCTGAGTTAGAAAACATCCTGATTTCAACAAACTGTCCTTGACAAGTTGAAAAGAAATGAATGAAAATATTCCATCTTTCTTGTCTAAACTTGGCTGTTACAAGTAATAAGGATTGGAATAGTTAAATAGATTGTGACAACCTGCATTTTCCAGCATGGTTTCTGGTGTGCAGGGGCAAAAATAGATTGATCAAGTATTACTTGGCACTGGAAGTTACTTGAACAAACATCAAATGAATTCTTAGATGTTGAGCACAATGAAAGGACAAATGGTAGATGAACACGAAATAGCAGGAGATTTTATGCAAAATAATTGCATAAAATAATAATACAAAATAGTTGCATATAGCATTAGGATTGGGGTTGATGATCTCCAAGGTCTCTTCCAACCTAAATGATCCTATAAGGATGCCTGTGGGAATGCTAGCAGCTTCTTTCACCTGTGGATTCCAGTGGAAATGCTCTTCATGTCCAAGAGCAGTCACACAAGGTTTGCTTCTGTGGGGTCAATGTTTTTAGTGGCTATGAATGGTAGTGCACAGGTTCATTGCAGGCTTCTCCTTAAAATGGGGAATAAAGTATTATTACAAATGGAAGTTTGGTGCTCCCTGGAACTTCCAGAATTCAGGAGGGGTTGACTGCATTTGGTACAACTCTCAGTAGAGTAATGCTTGGTGAAATGTAGAAAACACAGTCTTTATTGGGAATTCATGTCTGTTATTCTCTTGGCAGAATACTTTCTATCCATTAGAGCATTGAAGATGCAGAAGTAAAATGTAAAGGCCCTCTTCCCAAACACTTACATGTTGAGACAATAAGAAAGTTTATCCAGATATGTAAACCATTACTGTTAGATTTACTAGAAAAAAATTACGTGCTGAATAGCCCAAATAGGAGATTTTGTTTTTTTGAATTTAGAGCAGAAACCTGCATTGCCAGATACTTTTATATCCTGTTTCTTAAAGTCACTGGTCATTACTGCCCATTAATAATGGTGGGTATGGGTACACTGGAGAAACTAAATTTCTTACATGTTTACTTACTTTCTCTTGAAGTAACATATCCACCAATCCGGACCCAATCTATTGTATTGCACAGTCAGTGCAAAATTTTGAGATTTAGGTTTTGGGGGGGGAAATGCAAAGTTTGGTTTAAAGTTGTGCATAATAGTTGAGTTTGATTTATTAGAAGCCCTCTAGAGGTATATGATTATTTGGTGGGAAGCTGATTTGGTGTGACTTACCGTCCAGAGATCCTGAAGTGACAGCCTGAACTGCTCCTTTATCTTTGGAGAGAAGAGACTTTACCCATTAGTAACGGATTGCTGGATATATTATTTTAGAGAAAAAAAAGAACAAACAGGTAAGATTTTTTCATTCTCCTCTTCTACTATTTCTGTCTATTACCAAGGCATTCTCTGTCATCTTTGATCTATCAGCTGTTGATTGTTTGAAGGCATGATCAGGTAGTCTTGAAGTACACAAAAACTGAATGTAATAATTTCTTCAAATATTTTGTGCTGTGGCTGTAGACTATTAATACACTTTGTAGAAAAAGAATTTCTATTTGCAAGGTGCAGATATTGAGGATCTAAGGATGTTGGTTTGGGGATTTTGAAAGTAAAACTTAGGTAGAGCAAGAAAAGTTAGTGGTAGCTTCTGTAGATAATCCATATAGAATATTTATGATTGTTTGCTCTGTATATGACAAGAAACAAGTTAGGCTAGGATATGGTGAGTCAACCTGCAGTTTGTCAAAAAAAAATGTTTCCCATCTGACAAGAAACATAGTTATGGTTTGAAAAGTTTTAGAAAAGTACCTGACACATAGTTTGTGCTTTTTTCCCCAAAGATGTTGCCTTTTTGATGCTCTATTTAACTTGGAATATGGTAAAACATGCACTGTACCAAGGCTTTAGGTTATTTCTGATCTCTAGCAGGCATTGGTAAAACTGAAATTTTAATTTCTCAAGTATGACTGAATTTCAGGATCTGGGCTTTCTCTGAGCTATTTTTTTTTTCCTGACAGTGTTTGTATGATCAGAAAGGGCTGGAATCTGAGGTCAGGACCACATTAGTGAAAGTTACTCCTAAATTTGGATTTTGTGGCTTAGTTTCATGAAGCTGCTTTTATGGGCAAGACAGGTATTTCCAGGACAAAAGAATTTAAACTAAGGCACACATGCATATTACACGTATCTGTTGGTTATGGGTTAAGTCATCTTTGATAAAAATAAGTGGTTTGGGTTCAAGGTCAGGTTGAGGGGCTTAGCAATCTAATTGAGTAGATGCTGGCCTTATCCACAGCAAGGGGCTTGGAACTGAATGACTTTTGAGGGATCCTTGCAACCCAAACCATCCTGTGGTTGTGTAAGTGTAAATTTTAATGTTCAGTATGAGTTCAGAGTTACGAAAATCATGTTGAAGTTACCATAGTGTAAATGAGATCAGCATCCAGAGTGTGTTGGGATTCATAGGTGGGCTGGGATTTCTTCCATTGTGAGTCACTACCATCTAAGTAGGCAATATTGCTGCTGTTGGAACATGGGAAATCTTAGGGCAAGGTAAAAAGGCATTGGGGGGATTTTGGTAAAAATCTTAAGAATAAGGATTTTGGTGGAATTCTTAAGATGCTTATTAGTGGGAGGAACAAATACAGTGTGAAGGTTCCTCAAGCTTTTTGTCAGGGAATTTTATGTTTGAGTTAGTTCAGTAACTTTGAGAACTTTATCTAGCTGTCTCTAAGATTTCTTCCCTTTAAAAAAACAGAAGACACCAAAAAAAAGTGAATAGCATCCTTTCATTTTTTGCCTTTTACTGCCTTGAAATCTATGTAGGTACTTTTCGTCCTATCGCAAGTGTTAAGCTATTAACACATTTGATAACACAGGGGACAGCAGAGTTTTTTCTCTTTGTGGACACTTTTACTACATGGATCATGGAAAACCGTTTGCTAAGTCTGAGGCAGAAATAGGCTTTTCAGTTCTCCAGCCACTGTTAGAAAACACAGCTGGGATGTAGGGCAAAAAGTGGGGCATGTGGAGTTCTAAAGCTGTTTTTTTGTCTTCCAATCAAATGTGCAGGCATGGGGCAGGTTACTGTGAGCTTGGAAATCCATCCTTAGCCTTCAGAAAGACGTAGCACTGTGGCCATAGTTGCAGCATTACTCATTCCCAAGCTCCTGACTGGTGAGAGGTTTTTTGCTACTGGCTGATCCACTCATTTGTCCTACTGCTATTGTCTGAATCCAAAGAAAAATCAGTCATATGGATACACAGTTAATTGCAGCCAGTGATGAAATGCATGTTCTAAAATCACTTTTCTATTACCCATGTAAGCTCAGAACACAATAGAAAAGGGTTGTGCTTCCCTCTCCAGTGGTATAATTTAAATAGTTACTTTACAAATGAAATAATTGTAAATATGAACCGGATACTTACAAAAATCCCAGTAATTGTAGCCAGTACAAGCTTAGTTGCTACTGTCGTTCACTTTGTGTGTTTCTGCTTGTTTATTGTTGGATCTTATTTTTCTGTTGAGAAAAGGACGTTTCCTTTAAATGAGAACTATCTTAAATGCTGCTCAAGTAAAAGCAGCATCCCAAAATGAATGTATAAATAATTGTTACTACAACTTTACAGAAGTTAGTGTTAGAGGGAACCGAAGGCAGCTGTTCGTTTTATATGGTTTACAGAGAGCTTTAAGCTGTTACAAATTTAACGTGGGTAAGGATGTATTTGTTACTTCTGCCTTGTCACAAGAAAAGGGGATGTCAGAGACTGTTACTGTGACCAAATGAAGACCATTGCAGAGGTGCTGAGAAACAGTAACAGTGCAGTGTTTTGAAAGTCAAGGGAATGTCGCTCTATGAAGAGGGAAGTTCTTCAGAAGCCTGTTTTTTTGTGGGAAGTTTCCCAGTGCATTGTTTGAGATTAATTTTATGCTATACAATATAAAATACAGTATGATATACAAAAGTATTGTATCATGAAATAATTATTGAGAGCTAAAAACTTCAAACAGCTGTATTTCAGAATATGTTTTTGTTTTTCTTTTTAAGCATTGCATAGTTTTGCTTTGGTGTGTTGGGAGTTGAGCCAGAAAAGTCAAACCAAGATCTCTGGAGCTCCTGTGCCCCACAACCACTGACCCAGTTGTGTTTTTTCTCACTAGTGTGTAGTTGGTGGGTGCAATGCCAGCTTCGCATCTCAGGGAGGACTTGCCCGTCATGTGCCCACACACTTCAGCCAGCAGAACTCTTCAAAAGTTGCCAACCAACCAAAGGCCAAAGAAGAATCTCCATCTAAAGCTGGAATGAATAAAAGAAGAAAATTGAAGAACAAGAGACGACGATCACTACGTAAGTGTTTGGCAGAAGTAGAAACTCCTGGAAAGTTTGTCCTAGAGTCAAAATTCATCCTTACTCTGGTGCTTTGTCTGCATAATTGAATCTGGTAGAGTTGGCATTCCTTGTGGTGGAATGAAAACAATTCCAGACTCTGTTTGTGTTCCTTTTTAGGGTAAATCTCTGTTTGTCAGAGAAGGACATGCAGAGGAAGAAAGATCAGTTTCCTGTGAGCAACAACTGGAGTTGCCAATTGAAAGAAACTTTTCATTTCAGAGTCACTTTTTGTTTACTGGCTGTATTACTGATGGAATGTGTTCTGTGTAGTGCTGATGAGATCTGAAGTTCAACCAGTGATTGCAGATTCATATAAATTAAAGATAAATGCGTGTTATGTAAGCTCTTTTCTGAGCACAACATTTCATTACTTTAATGACAGTTTTATAAGCATAACCAAGATCTAATTTTGGGCAGAATTGACTCGTTATGTTTTTTTAATCTGTCTCCACATAGTTGATGTTCATTAATTTTATATGATTCAATGTGCTGAGAGGTGTGATTTGTCTGTTAAAGTGAGAACTGTTTCCTCTAGCAAGAAATAACCACTTACCCAGTACCTCTTCTAGTCCACTTATATGTGGTAGCTCCTGATGTTCTAATATCTTAGCATTAGATTAATAAAACATCGATTTTATGTAGAGAGTCTAATCTACAGGAATAGTTAGGAAAGATATGGCAATTGTTAAAACATTTTACTTTGGGTTATAATTGCTTTGGATGCAACTCTCCAGTACCAAACTGATCATTTGCTAATACAAAAATGTTATTCTGACACATGCATTTTAGAGGAGACAAGAAAAAACCCATTTACCTTTTTTTCTACTGGTATGTCAACAGCTGAAGAAAAAATGACATGAATTTTTACTTCAAAATCTGTCTTACAGTATTGGAAAGTACACAAGATACTGTTTTTTATGAACCACTGGACATTTTAAATCTCATACTGTCCACGGTTTTATTTCACCAAAACTCTTGTGTAGCGGAACATTTAACTGTGTCCATCTTTCTCTTCCTGTGAAGAAATACAATTATCAGTTGTTGAAATGGTACTGCAACAATGGATTCACATACTAGTGGTCTTAAGTGATTACTCTTTATCACATTATTATGATTTATTCTTAATACCTCACCTGGGAAGTTGTATTATGCTCTGGATTTCTGATGTTGCCTGACACTCTGGATATGCCTGGATAGTCTTAAAATATCTATGAGCAAATTGTATTGTGAAACACATGTTAAAAGTAGAGATTTATAATTTCAATTAGATTTCCTCAAATTTTGATTCAGCTTTTAAAGAATTTAGAAAACTGTTCTTGTCCTTTTCAGAATTTAATTTTCAAAGAGCTTTCCCTTTCACTCTGGAAATCTGTGTAAATGAGAAGGTTGCAGAAGGGAAGGCTGATCATTGAAGGATTATGGGCTCACTTTGCAGTATCCTTTTTCATCTTAGATGTAATGAGGGAGGCATCTTGAGATAATTGCAGGTTCTTGAAGGATCATTGTGATTTGTTGATTGTGTTATTCGAAATAGAAATGTCTGAGTGGTCACTTCAAAATTTTCATTTTCAGAGGTTCCCGAGTTGCATGCTAGTTTGCTTCTCCGTGTTGATTTTGTTAGGTGGCTGATTTAATGCATCTTGCTATATGCAGAAGTAATTTTTCAAGTTGGCATTTTATTAGTAATTGATAAACATCATATTATATTATTTGACTTGCAGATTTCAAATCAGAGGTTCATAATTAAAACTTTAAATCACCTGTTAATATGCTTTAGTTGGAATAAGAATTTGCTGCAGAAGTTATGAATGAATTTATGGCAAAAATAATAAGTATTGTGGGAATGTTAAAGAGCAGACTGCAGTATTTGAATGGTCTGCTGTCTTGATCAAGTGTTGCACAGGAAGAAAAATGACAGCTGCTTGAGCAATTTCTTATCTTCTTGCCTCTTGAGACAAATGCAATGCTGGCTGTAGACTTTTGCCTTAAGGCAGAAATCATCTCTAACTGAATTGGGAACTGACTACTGTAATGTATTTCTCCAGAGGGTATGTGACCCAGAAATGTATCCAAAGTTGATGGCATTTTCTGAAAATGCTAAGTATTGGCAGCTCTGCTTTCAAACTTTCTGTGGAGAAGTGAATGTGACAAAGGGCTGATACAATTTTACTTTCTGTTTCTTAGCTTAGTTTTAGTTCAAGAAAGAGGTGTGCAGGTTGGTGTGGTTTGTCTTTACAAGAAGAATGAGGAAAGGCAAAACCCTTATCATCTTAGAAGCCAAAATAACACAATTAACATCATGAAGTATTTTCAGTCTAGAGTATGTAAAGCTAAGAACCTGGATTTATAATTAGATATTTTTAAGTACCCAGAAGGAGAGATGTTTAACACACATACCAGGTTCTCTGCAAGTAGGATTACAAGGACTTAATGACGTGGATGCAAAACAAAATGCTATTACTAAAGTGCATTACTAAATATTTGACAACAATAGTCAATACATGCTGTTACTGAAACACCCTCGTGTTTAAATTGTTTACAGTTTAAGTGCAGCAAATTTATACATTTGCTTCCTCTGTTTTTATATCTGAAGGGAACAAGCTTCTCTGAGGGAACGTATAATGAAAAAGGAGACTTTACTGTGGGTATCTGTGCTGAGAATACAATCTTCTAACTTGGACTATAAGGAGAATTTTGACTGTTACTTAACTGGTTTTGTAACGTCTTGCCATATTATAGGTCTACTTTTCTTTTGTCTATTAGCAAGGCATGTTCTTCTAAGTTTGCAAATCAACCTTTTTTGTTAAAAGCTTGTTTTACTGGTGGCACCCTTTTAGCTGGTTACATTCATGGTGCTGCAGAGATCTTTGCCTTAGAAATTTTGATGTAGAATAATTCAGAACTAGAGTCCATGGCTTACTTTCTCCTCTGGATGACCTTTTGCCTGTTCCCTCATTCATGCAGAGTGGCATTTAGAACCAAATCTATTGGAAGTGTGGACCTCTAAAATAGTCACTGTATTGCTGTTCTGGAGCTGCCTTGAATACAATATTGTCACTTGCTTTTTCATTGCAAAATGACACTGTCATTATTAGCAAGCATGATAATGGAGTTCACAGGAGGAATATGAGAGAGAAGGAAATTTACAGTAGCACTGTTACTTATGTAGGGCTTGGATTTTCATTTGGTGGATTACTGATGTCATGGTGTAATTTATTTTACTTAAGGAATTGATGTGTACTTGGAATTTGTATTATTAAACAGGAAGTAAGATACTTAAATCCGTTTCCTCAAAATAATTTTCAGGTAAAGATGCATAGAAAACAAAATACTAACGCTTAAGAATAAATTAGATAATTCATACACTTGTGAAAAATTGGACCTTTTCTTAGTCAGCTGAATATTTTCCACAGTAAATCCTGGAGAAATTTGCTGCATGAAACTGAAAGCAAAAATTTGGGTTTGTTTTTTTTCCCCCTTCTTTCCACCCCACCTCCTTTCCTCCCTCATATTTATTTATCAAATATTTAGATGCTTGCATCACTGACCACCTGCAGCACAAGCTGTGGTCCTGCATTGCCACTTAGAGCTGATTGGCTTATTGGCAGTGTCCAGCTGAGATGGAGAAGGGACAGAACACAATGTACAAGTGAATGCTTACCAACAATCAACCCCAGGAGTGCTGCAAACGCCAACTCCAAGTGGGATTGGGAGTTCAGTCTGAAGTAATGGACACAGGAGTAGAGAGGCTGTTTGAAATGAAGACAGCAGAAGTCTGAGTCACTGTTTGTGCAGGTTACAGGGTAATACATGGTTGATAATCTAATACCAGTTCCTATTTTTAATTTCAGTTTCAGTGTATTATTTAGTAAATTACTGTTCTCAAGCAAGGCTTAAAAATGCAAATGTTTTCATTCAGACTTTTTTTGCTAATGTAATGTTATTACAGTTTTATATGGTAGATTTTAAAACTTTGCTGTGAAGTATTTCTAATACCATACAAACAGGTTCTTAACAGCCATTATATTTTAGTGTTAGTTCTTTGAGTGTAGAATTGGTAGACTTTTTTTTACACCCTAAATTAAAATTCAATAATCTTTCTGCTGTTCAAAAAACACTTGACTATAAAAATCCTTTTCTAAAAGGAAGAGGTCTTTCTAATGCCTGCTGGTTTTATACTGGTTGTAAAATCTCAGCTGGGTGTTAGTTGTGCTTTTCTGAATTAAGGAGTAATATGGGATGCATGCAGTTGGTGCTTCTTGGGTAGAAAATGTTTACTGATAGTCCAAGAACATGGAATGGACAACTTGTACATAGGAAGAAATTTGCAATATTGTGGAATTTTTCACCTGTCTATTCAACATTATTGAAACTGAAATGAGTGGATGTGGTTACTTATTTGGAAATAGCTGTTCCAACCACAGGCAGTGTGTTTAGACCCAACTTGACTTGTGCTTCTCTAGGAATAATTTCTCCCTCTCAGTGAAATTAATGTTTGCAGGTCTCTGACAAGGTAGTGCTACTGACACAATGATAAATGATTTACTAATGACACTTCAGACCTATTTACATGCTTGAATGTGTTTGAATGCTTTTAATGTGTTGAACACTGAGGATCTCTCTTCCTGTTTTCCAGCAAGACCTCATGACTTCTTTGATGCACAAACACTGGATGCTATAAGACATCGAGCCATCTGCTTTAATCTCTCAGCACATATAGAAAGTTTAGGAAAAGGCCACAGTGTTGTATTTCATAGTACTGTAAGTATGTATGTGATGCATTCTCTTTGTTTACCTGTGTCTAAAAAATTCAATCTTTCAGAAAGACTTCTGTTTTCTTCTTACTGCTGTGGATGTTGAATCAGAAATAAGCAATAATGGCTCTTCTATATTGCTGAGTTATGCTATTAGTAAAATGAACTTTTAAGAAGTATTGGTGGTAGTTGTTGTCGCTCACAGATTGAATGGATTGCAACATTTCCTGTCTAATCCAGTTGGGGAATATCTAACAGCAACTTTGTGTTGCAGAAGAAAATTGATTCTATCTTCTAAATAAGAATGCAGTTTAGATGGTCCTGAGTGACGGTGCTTCTTTGTCACAAGAAATATTTTTGGTATATAATTAAACATGTAAAGATGCTGATCTGAAATACGTATTTACTCCTTTTTATTTTTCCTCCAGTTTAAAAGATATAGTCCTGAGTACATTTGTTTTATTCCTGTCCCCATTTTTCTTTTAATAAACTTAACACCAAAATATTGGTGAATTGCTGAAAGAAGGCAAGAACCAAGTGGAGAAACTGTGTTTGGATAGGAAAAACATCAATATTAATTTAGAAGAATTCAGGGATCAAATACTGAATTGGGGTAGTAGGATCAGAAGTTTAACAAGTTGAATAACCTCAAGTTTTCTTAAGCATACTGGGAGATGAGGGCGTGTAAAAGGTGGAGATTTGACTGAAGAAAAGAAGTAAGAGATGGGATAAAATAGGGAGAGATGGTTTTAAATTAGTAGATTAGTCCCAACAAGGAGTGCTGGCTGACATATCCTCAGCTACAGCTTAATCTTAGCATGGGATTCAAACTCCTGAACTATCAAATAAATAAATAAATAAATAAATCCATAAATCAAAGATGATTTTGTGTGCATGAAGCTTATTTTGCCTTGTTGTGCAACACTGATCGTTGTTCTAAATACCTGTGGCCTGGATTGGAGATCTTTTCTAAATTATTTCTGCTGCACTTTATGTACCTTGTGCACCAGCTGCAAGTGGGGATTGCAGGTGGTTCAGCTGTTACTGTATTTAAATCTCATTCTAGTTTCCCTGGCCAGCGTGGATTTTACAATGCTGTGAGAAAAGCAGACGCTCTTTCAATTGACAGCCTGCTTTAATCTGAAAGGTTATCCAGGCAACTGTGGAAGAGCAGCTATGGCTATTGAAATAATTCATAAGGAGGTGGAATTAGAGGGAAGAATCTGCTCTAAAACTGCTTCACATTAACGTGAAGGAAGGGGTGGAAATCCTTTTAGTCCATCCGTGCATGCGTCACTGAGGTTGATAAGACCTCACTTGTGGTGAGTTTGTACCAGTGGGAGAACTGCTCTGGTATTCTAGCTCCACACTGCTCTTAGCTGCTGTATTTTGGTGTGCTGGACATCAGCTTGGGTGATGAGACTAAAAGCCTAAAACGAGCTTTATAAAGAAAAGGTAGGCCGGGAGCTGTTGTGTGGATGTGCACTGTTGTGAGCTAATTGTACCTCCCATGCAAACACTCATTGTGCATCACTTCAAGGCATTAGGACATGGGATTTGAATGGTAGCTGGCTAAATGGCATAATAAGTTTGTGTGGTCCACCTTCAGATGAAGAAAATATGTGTAATTATCAGAGACATTAATTTGAAAGGTGGAAAATAGGAAGATGAAATTGCCATGCTGTCTAAAAACTGACAAATGATGTAACTCTATTGCTTTATGCAGCATAAGAATAATGTCAGCACAATGCGGTATATTTCAGGGCAGATGTTCTGATATAAAGAATTTCTAAGCAGTCACTATAGATACCTTGCATTTTCTCTGAAAAGGCACCCTTTTCTTTGTAGATATGAGAGATTTAGAGTACATTTGTTAATAAAACCTTTTTGAAGAAATGTGCTTGCCATTCAGAATACACCTTTTATTGATTATGATTTATTTTCTCCTTGCTTTTTTTTATTGAGTCAAATTCTTCATATGTTAGTTCTCTGAATTGTTAGATGGAAAAAGCCAAGCAGGTGTAATTAAACTAAGGAAGAGATACTACACTGATTTAAAAATGTAACTTATAGGTTACCCTGTTATGCCACCCCCAGCCTTTGAAGTGACTTGAATTAATTCTGAAACATTTGAATACTAAGCTTGTCTCTGGTTTTAACTTTTCCAAGTATTTCAGTTCAGTGGCCACATTTATTTTAAATAGTTCCATTGTTTCAATGTATTGAAACCTTGTAAGACAGTAAATGAATACAGTGAGATGCCTACCAATTTCCAGTGTGAAATTTTTTTCTTTTTCCAGAAGAGGTCAGCAAAACTCCATGTCTGGTTTGAGATGAATTTGATACACTTCTCCTTTGAATTTCCATTTTGTTTCTGGGGCAGTGCAGGAAATGAGGATAGTATAGTAAGAATATTTCCAAATAAAGCTGTGTGAAGTGTACATCTTCTGGCTGAATTGTGGTTTTTCACTTAAAAACTTAAATGAACTTAAGTTCTTTGCAAAACAGTTTTGAGTCTTTAGGGCATATTTATTGCAGACACACAACTTTCAAGGAGTATAAGAGTTTGCTTTCTGTAAATGTCTAGTAGGACATGAAGAACAACAACTTTTGAGTTAAAAATCTGTAATTTGGTTTTAATTATGGTTTTGTAATTATTATAGGTAATAGCTAAAAGAAAAGAAGATTCTGGCAAAATAAAACTCTTGCTTCATTGGACACCAGAGGACATGTGAGTATATTGCTAATGATATGTTTTAAACGGGGGAGGATTTACAGTGGGATCAATGAACTGTTACTAAATTATTTTGTGCCTTTATTTGAGTTATAGTTAATATTTTAAAAATGCTTTTCAAAAAGTAGTTTAGAAGTATAGAAATTAATAAGCAATTAGTTTATTGATTTTTACTTTCACTTTCAAGTGTTTGGGCTCTAATAACAGTTCAGTTAAATTTCCTTCTGTACTTTTAATGCATTTTGTCACAAGTTTCAATTCATCTTGAGAGATGAAAGCTAAAATATTCTTACAAAATAGGCAGTTTTCTGATTCCTTTTAGGACAGATGGTAGTACAATATCTAATAGCCTTCTGAAATTATTATTTTTTACATGTTACAGATAAAGACAGTTAATTTTATTTTAAGATAAGCACTAAGAAGAATGTAGCACTAGGAACATGAAAAATAAAAGAGTAATTTATTTTTTTAATGCAGAGTTGAATGAGATTTTGGTTATGCAGATAATTCAGTGTTAGACTCTGTGCCTTGGTGAAGACAGCTTGTTTAATAATGTTAAGACATTTCCAATGGAATTTGCATTTGGTTGGTGAGGTCAGAGGAATAATGTGGTTTATATTGTTGTTTGTTGCATCTTGGTTGGCTTAGATAGGTTAGATAGAGTGTGCATTTCAGGCACTGAATGATGCAATTTTGAATTACTGAGAATTCAGTTCATCTTGGTTATTCTGTGTAAGCAGAGGAGATGCCAAGGTGTCCTGGCACATGCTGTCAGTGTGTTTTACTCTGTTGGGATGCTCACACTGCAGACACTGAAATGCACTCCTGGTGATTCCTTTGCACCCCCCTGAGCTGTTCAGCCTTCCTGATGCAGCTGGCAGGAATGATTTAACTTCTACACTGAGTCTTCTTGAGAAACTGTAGAAGTTCTCCAGCATATCTGTATGTTTAGGGTTTTGGTCAGGAAAAGTAAATACAAGTCCTATATGAGAGGGAAATAACTCCTAGTGGGCTGGGAGGGTGGGGGTTGTTTTGTTGGTTTTGTTTTTTGTTAAGAGCAGGAAATTATTTTTGGTGCCAGTAAATCAGCTTACTGAGTTGTTGTCTTCCTGTATATTTCAAATCTCTGCATGTGATGAGTTTCCATTTTTGCTCTTTGTATCTTGAGAATACAATTGCTACTGAAAACGTCTTCCCAATGTTGGTTGTCCAAAAACTCATTTTTGGCTTTATTTAAAGAACTTCTATGATGTTTTTCCACCTTTCATGTTCCATAAGACTTAGTGAATAAGTGGATTGCCAGCTGGGTTGTTCTCCCTCCCCCTCTGCCCTATTTCTTTCTTTTTTTTTTCCTCCTTCATCTGAAAGGTTTAATTGGAGAAACTCGTTTTCCTGCTGGGTTAGGGGCTCTGAGTTTCATTTCATGTTTTGAAGAACTTGCCCAAAAAAATGGATTTGAGTTGCAGCTCACTTTCATGCAAAGTGAAATCTGCAAAAGGCAGAGTCAGTGAAATAATTTGCAAGAGCCTGTGAAATTTGGCTTTGTAGAGAAAGAGCCATTACTTTTAAAGTGTTGGGCTTCTCAATTTGAAACCTGTTTCAAAGACTTAAGCACCTTAATTACAAACTCCTCCCCCAGCCTGAAGTTAACATTTAGATTCTAGGACATGCAGAAAATGTTTAAAACCCCACCAAAAACCCAAAGAAGAGGATAATCAAACAGCTAACTTCAGCAAAGTTGGAGCCTTTTGTCTTTGAAACCCTTGAGCTTGGAGCAAGGGAACGAGTGTAACACAAAGCTCAGTGCCTGCAGTATAGTATGTCCTGTAATTGAACAGAATCAAAAAATCTCTACGTAGTAAAATAAATTGCTTTCAACAGTCTGGTTGTTTTTTCTGTTGCCTATTTTCGCATTAAATTTTTACAGTGGTGAATGTAGTGTCATTGTCATTGAACTCTTGGAATATCCTTCTGGAATAATCTAAATTCTGTTCAGTGTCCTTTCAAACTGAGAACCTGAAAAACATGGAAGTATAAGGTCTAAAGATTGGCTGCCTTTCCTCACTCCAGTGAAGATGCTTTTTAACCAGGGAAATGTGAAAATTGCTTCATATGTACTAGTTTACCACATAATTTTATGGTAAGAAAAACAGTTGATCTTTTTTGAATATTTTTATTTTATTTATTTATTCATAGTCTGCCTGATGTGTGGGTAAATGAAAGTGAGCGACATCAGTTAAAAACTAAAGTAGTTCATTTATCAAAACTACCAAAAGATACTGCCTTGCTTCTGGACCCAAACATTTACAGGTAAAATCTTAATTTTGAAACTTTCTTTACTTGAATGTAATCTTAAGCCTCACTTAACTTTTTGACGTTGGAAAATCAGGATTGCTAATATATTATACACCAGATCAGGAAGCCTTGGTACTGTAAACGTCCAGGAGTTAAGTTCTGAGGTCTTAAGTTATTTCAGAATTACTTCTTGAACTAAACTCTAGTGACTGAGAAACGGGGAATGTGTGTATTTACCAAGTGTATTTTACTTTTTTGTGCTTGGTGTACAGAAATTCTAGTAAAGGAGGTACATACAGTGGAATCCTGAAAGATCACTTCTGTTAAGATCACATACTGGTTTGTATACCAATTTTTTTAAAGTCCAAATTTATCTTTCCATATTATATCCAGCTGTAATACATGCAGTATTACCTTGAAACTTGTACTTGTATTCAAGTACTGTTATTTTTTTATTACAAGATTCTTTATAGGGGGACAAAAGGGAACAATCCATGTTGCTTATCTTAAAGCTACTTTCACATTTCTGTTTTTAGGCCCTCAGATTGGCTTCTAATCCATCTGGTTTCTAATAATTTCCTGATTCTCCCCCACCCCTTTATCACTGCTCTCCCATGATTGTCAGTACCCACAGTTCTGTGGGTACAGTTTTTAAAGGTAATCTGAAATGCTTAATTAATGCTGAAATTTTGAGCATCCACAGAGACATGTGATTATATTAAAAATCCATGAAAAATGAGTTGTGGAAAGAATGTTTATCATGACAGAAGTTCAGTGTTCCGATGTTTCTTCCTTAACATCAGTGACCAAGAGTCTCAAGGAGTAAATTAAAACTAATCTGATGTCTTTCAATGCAACAAGCCTTTCAGTTCACCTTTAACATTCCGTGTATTTCACTAATCAAATTAATGAAAACTTGCTTTGCAATATGCAAACCAATCCTACAGTATTTGCTATCTTTGTCAATGTGTTGAAAATACTTACCTTAGGCTATGAATCATTGCTATTATTGTTAAAATCATAATAATGTTAAGGGAAGGTTGGATTGTGTGTTTTAAAACTGCTTAACACAATGACTTTTATAATCTAATTAAAGCATTATAATTTTATATTGATTACCTTTGCTGAGCTTGATAGATTAGTTTGCTTTGAAAAGAAAAAAATAACCTTTTGAAATAAAAATTTAATGATCTCTGTATTAAGCCTTGGAGAAAAATTAGCCAACCTTTCTATCTTCTCCCAAATAAAATCAAGGTCCCCCCATGTAAGGTTGTACTCTATTTTTAGCAGTGTGGAACAGTCTGTGATTGAAATGAGCTTTTGGGACTAGCTGAGGGAGCTTAATGATATAAATTTAAAAACCAAAACTTTGCAGGAGGAAAAGGTAGTTAAGGAACTTCAGTGGCAGCTATTAATGTCATGGTAAAATGCCATCCCTTAATAGAAAGTTTGAAATAATTATCTGAAATGTACACTTCGATGAGATCATCTGAACTACCTCTTGGCTTTAATCAAATGAAAGTAGATTTTGTACAGTCACGATTTCATAGTGCATTCAGCTGACCGGTGTGTACATCACCGGTCTTAATGTAAACTGTACCATCTTCTTTTACAGAACAATGCCCCAGAAGAGGTTGAAGAGGTAAAACCGAGCAAGTGGGGACTCCTGCAGTCTTAGTCACTGACAATGGATTTAGAAATAAAGTTGCACATTAGTCAAATCCCATCTTTTTTTTTTTTTTTTTTTTTTTTTTTTTTGTTTAGAGAAATATTTATGCTTAGTGTAAACATTCTGTGAATGAAGTCAATGCTTCTGTGGAATATATTAATATATTACTGTATATCCACATTTTCATGGAATGGTATAGTGGGAGACTGAGCAAACACTCTTCTGGCAACTTAGTGGAACAGCTAAAAGGCTTTGCATGCTTGCTTCTTTAAGCTGCTTTTTTCTTTAGTGAATACAGTAGTCTACATTTGATGAAAAGAAAAAGTAACCATCACCATTTCCTCCTGATTCCCAAGAGAACTGTTAACAAGCTGTTGGGCTTCCTGTCAATGCTCACTAAATCTAACACATGCCAGACAATAGAGCAGATACCAAGGGATTATCTGTTGTCCTTTGAGTATGGTGGATAGTAATCATTGGTCATTTGTAACCTTGTGTCCTTTTGCAGATCCCTCAGATATGTTGGATTATGATGTTGAAACAAATGTTGATGGAATGCTTGTCTTTTCCAGGCAGCTCTGAATACATGTAGTGTGGTGGCAGGATGTTCAGAGTGTTGCAGTCTGTCTGACCCCTTTGCAGGAGTAGTGTAGTGTGTTAATCAGATCTGCTTTGATGTGATTCCTATCAATGGATGGGTTTGGAAAACCTTGCTGTAAGCAGTCAGTGTTACTGGTGATTTATTTTGCTTTTTTGACCCTCTAGGATCCCCATTCACTTGTAAAGTATACTTTATTTGGCCTAATGTTTTCTAGATGTAAAGAAAATGGTATTTTTTAAAGAAAATTAATCTAGAAATTCAATCCTTTATGCACCAAAGTTGGCTTTGAAAAGGAAAGTAAAATCATTTTCTTGCTTAATAAGCAAGGAGCCGTGGATTTTTTTTAACTGACAAATAGAGATGCGTCTAACCTGTTAGTCTTTGTATGGAGACAAAAATGTTGCATATAGATAATAGGACATTGCTTGTAAATATTTCAGCAGATTTGTAATATATTTTTATATTATGAAATGTACTGTAGATGTTTTTCTAGAGGCATGAAAGTTAAAATGTATATATTACGGTAGAAATAATATTGAAGGATATTGTAATTCACTAGTACTGCCAGAAGAATTGTTTAAAAAAAGCACCTTCCTTAACAGTAAAAAAACCTTCTTTTACATACCTAAGGGACTATATACTACTGTTAGTATCTGTTGTAAGAACAAAAATACTTTGATCATCCTTCCCAGAAATCTTAGAGGGATGAATAGTACCCATAATTAATTCATGGCACTCCTTTCTAATAGTGAACACAGAATTAGTTTTTTCCTTACTGTCGGAAGGAACTAATATGTAAAATTTGTATGGATATATGCAGTCAAACTGCAGAGTTAGTCCTCCTTATGGGGGAGGAATTTACTACAGTGAAACTAGTAACCAGCAGTTTTTACACTAAATTTTTATTAAATAGATTAAAACTGAAAGTAACCCTTTGGTTGCAGAAGTGAGCATATCCTAATGTAATACAAATGCATTCTGCATTGGTACTGACACGTGTCTTGCTTAGCTCCAGTGGGTTGAAAATGTTACTTATATACACAAAAAAGTAAT
Source organism: Catharus ustulatus (assembly GCF_009819885.2). Lineage (NCBI taxonomy): Eukaryota > Metazoa > Chordata > Aves > Passeriformes > Turdidae > Catharus > Catharus ustulatus. The sequence goes on along the minus strand of NC_046224.1, from coordinate 72,760,263 downwards.
CTTATCAACGATATGAAGTGCAGATTAAAAGCACCACTAATATAAGATGTTCTGGAATGGTTGTTTAATAAGGGTATTATTCATGAAATCTGTAGTGACGTGACTTTATTTTTGGAAAAAATGCAGTGTTTTGGTTTTTTATTTTTTTGCTTAAGCACTTCACCTACTGCTTTTTCTGTACCTATAAAGTAATCTGTAATCTTTGTTTCTTTTTTTGAATCTGTTATAAAATTGCCAAATAGAAGTGTTTCAGATATAGTTTGTATTTGTATTTTTTTAATTTTATTGCTTCATGAGTTTCTTGTAAGTCATTTATAATTGACAGATGATTGTAGACCTTGCCTGAGTATTTTTTCTAATAAAACAAAGCAAACAAACCTCATAAGCTTCAAAACTGTGAAATGTCAATGGAGTTTTCAACAACAAATACCAAACTGACACTGTTTCCTCTGTATGTTGTAACACACACCTTTACAGAAGGGGGAGTTCGCAGACTCAAGTAGTGTGGTGTTCATGTCAAATGTAGCTTTTCCTGGGTTTGAAAAAACTATTATCTGGTGTTCTTATGGCAGAGTTTTTTGCTTTGGAGAGAACAACCAGTTTAAATAACAAACATCTGTGAAGAAATGGAAACATTGGAGTTAATTAAACTTTCCACAACAGGCAGAAGGTAAGTGGACATTTGGCTGCTTTGTAGTTATCAAAGTGAATTGCTGGAACTATTTATGCTTGAAAGTTGTTTGCATTCTACAAGTTTTGGAATTACTTGGTGGTGGTTTGTTTCAAATGGCAGTCCTGTTCTCTAAAGCTCTGCTGCAGTTTTTGTGTGTGCCCCTGGGTAGATGTCACTTCTGTTGGAATATCAGGTACGTGGAATTGCCACAGTGTGCTGTGGGCTGCTGCTGACTGTTCTGAAAAGAAACTTATTCTTACTCTTGAAAAGTGTTTCTGAAATAATTGGCCTCTCCCCTTTTAAGTAATTCCATGTGCTTGGTTCTGGTATGTTTGGGATGTAACATTTAAAGGTTTCTCCCTGTCTTTCTCAAGAACATTTTTTTGATGTTAGGTTTTTTAGACATTTCCAGATTGCATTCCCTCCCAGCTTGAGTGTTTATTTTCTTTGTAGAGAAATGTCAGCTCCTTGAAAGTCACACTTTTTGGGAGTTGCAGTGCACACAAGTATCTGTGTTCAAAATCCCATTCTTTTGGAATGTGTTGGCTTGAACTGTACAGTTTTCTAAAATGGAATAACAGGATTTTAGAGTGAGGGATTTGGGCTCTGCCTGTTGTTTAAGTGGATGGAAATACTTGTCTGGGAAAACTTGCTGGCATTTGGGCATATAGCACACAGTTGATTGAGACTAGATCTTGTTCTGTTTGCTAAAGCACCTGAATAATCTGTTTATTAAAGACACAGCAGAAACAAATGAGTATTTTTCTTATTTTGAATATAATTTTCTTCTTACTTTGAATGTAATTTCTAAAACTACTGTGGGTCTTGCAGATTTTGGCCAAAATGTGCCATAGGTTGCACTATATTTTTCCTCTGTAGTCCATGAAGTCATTATATCAGTAATTTAAAATTGAATTGCACATTCTTTCTGGACTTCTTTCTTGGAACAAACAGGTGAATTTTGTTCAAACATGCATTATTTTTAATAATCAAAATTCAAGAGGTTGATTTCTGTTCCCTTTAGCTTTTCAGTACTGTGTGTGAATTAATTAGTGCAGTAGATTGGTCTTGTTTAATACTTCAGTCTGAAATTGATGATTTATTCTCACTTAATGCTTTCTTGCCTTGACATTTTGAAATTTGTGAGTGAACCTATCCTGAGTGTTCCTCTTGTCATATTGATGTATGACAAGTACAACAGAAGAAAATTATATAATAGGGAAGTTGACTTTTTAAAAAGCAACTGAATCTATGGCTTCTTTCAACCATTTGTGTTTATTTATTTCAGACAAAGAAAATTCTGGTAAACTTTGAGTCAACTTCTATTAAAAATTCTGTTCTGGGAGAAGGGGAGATAAGCACCACCCACACTGCTGTTGTGAGCAACACAAAACTTGTACTGCAACCTCAAAGTAATTTTATTTGTAAATTCGAAAATTACTTAGCAGTTCTGATCTATAGCAACTTGCTGTCCTTTGAGAGGTGATGGCAGAATTGGGAGTTGCCTGTTGTTAGTCACAAAGCTCCTGCTGCTGAACTGTACTCATGGAGCTCCAGCCCAGGAGTCAATCTTAGCTGGGGGGCAGGCTTGGATAGAGAAGGGGAGGAGGAGATGCTGCTTGGGGCTTTGGTGGCTCTTGGAAGGTTGAGAGCTCAGCTCTAGACTGGAAGGAACTGTGGTCTAGAGAGCTAAGGCTTGTTTCCCCTTCTCTCCCACAGCAATCCATGCACTTATCTCTAACTCTCATCTAGAGAAGAGTTAAAATCAGGACGTGTCTGTACAGTGGAGTAAGGAGATGTAGTTCAAAGAGTGAAGGGAATAAAGTTGTGTTGATTACATACAAAAAGTGGGCTCTTGGTTGTCAACCAGTTGCGGATAAAGTCAAGTCCTGCAGTTGTTTGTGAAGATTAATGTGCTGTGATTGATGCTACATTATTTGTTTTTCATAATTCTAAAACTGGCCCTTTAAACTTTTGTAAATCCTTCTCGGTAGTAAAGCAACAAATATGAAGTAATATGAAAAATCTGTTTATTTCTTCCCAAATGAGAGAGAATTGCTGATAACATCCCTTGGCTTGGCTTGTGTACAGGAGATTTGAGTCTCGTCTGTTGGATGCTGTTCAGAAGAATTGTCAGATTTTAATATCCTTTGGTCTTGGTGTTTTGCCTGTGTCTGTTGCTCAGTGGAGGATGAGAGATCCCCACATAGATTCACTGTGAAGAAGTGCCTCTGATTTGAGACAGTCAATAGCCCTTCTGACTAAATAAGGGCTACTGACTGTCTCAAAGGGTGAGACTTGGAGAAAAAGATAAACTGAGACCTTGTGAAATGGTAGGAGAATATCCCTTTTGATACCGAAAATAACAAGAAAAGAGCTAATGTAGATATAGCAATAGCAGTAGTTATGCTAAGGCTTAGAAAGCAGCAGTTCACAAGCAGGCCCTGGGAATGTACTAAGAACCACAAACTGATAATTAAAGGATCTAGTAGGGCATGCAGAACACAGCAAAATAAATAATTAAAGGATCTAGCAGGGCATGTAGAACACAGTAAAATTAAATAAATGATAAAGGTTAATGTATAATCAATGATAAAGGGTTCTGGTGGTGGGATGACAAGCAAGGGGGATTAAAGGGGGGTAACCTATAGTTTTGAGTAGACAAGCGTGTAGAATTTATGACTTTATAGAAATAATATCTATGAGATTTACGTAACTGTATTGTCTTGAAGAATATATGCTATTGTACTATTGTATGTAAATCACTTTGTAAAGGATATAAAAACCTGTCGGAAAAGGGGTATGGTGGGCTCTGACTTTGGACACTAGTCCTCAGACCCCAGGGCCCTCAATAAAGCACCGCACTAAACAACCTAGTTGTTTCGTGTCTCTCTGTCGGGCAACAGTTTTCTGGCGACCGCGGCAGGACTCCGAGGGCTGCTGGGGCGGTTCGCGTCCTGATCCACTCCACGCCGGCACCGAGTGATTCTCGGGGAGTCATCGGTTCGTGCCCGACCCCGCGCCTGTCGGACAACTGCAGGAGGTAAGCCCGAAGGTGCTTTATTTTTTTGTGGTATTGGGTGCCTGCCCGTAAGACGAAGCATCGGCTCCGCTGGGTTGGGCTAAAGACGTCTTGGGTAATTGGGTAAAGCCTAGGCGCCGGCTGTAAGACGCGGCGAAAGCTGCGCTGGTCCGGCACTTGTTCCCCCGCGGCGTCGGAGGGTGACAAGTTGGTTGGTTGGTTGGTCTATCCTTCTATCTGTATAGATTTTCTTTCTTTTCCTGTCTATTCTGTTTAGGAATGATGCCTTTGAAAACGTTTAAAACTCTAGCAAGTTCCGGGATAGAAATCCCGGACGATTCGCCTTTGGGCTGCTTATTACAACATTGGAATGCGGGGAATTTTGGTCAAGAACTAAGTAAAAGGAAATTGATTGATTTCTGTAATAATGTGTGGCCTTTATATGAACCCGATGGTATGCAATGGCCTAGAAATGGTACACTGAATCCTGACATTATTACACCTTTGATGCATTTCCTACAAAGTAATGAAAAATGGGATGAAATACCGTATTTAGACCTCTTTTATTATTTGAAAGACAAACCAGAGTGGCAAAAGGAGTGCGGGATCATGGTTTTGAAAACATTAAAGGTGAATTGTGATGGATGTAAGGGATGGCAAAAAGAGAAGGAATGCTCGGTTAGGTTTTCGGAACCTGAGGAGGATGTTTCTTTGTTGGTAGCCCCTAGTGCCCCTCCAATGGAGGAACGTGACTCTGGAGAAAGCATGCCAGAGGTAGAAAGGGAGGATCGGGAAGCAAAAGTAGAAACCACAGATATACCACGAACCCCCTTAAGTGAAAGAACTCGGAGAGGGCGGTGGGAGGTAGAAAGAAAGAAAAAGGAGGAGAGTGCTCATTTAATGGTCCCACTGCGTGAAGCAGTCGGACCGCAGGGGGAACGAGTCATAGTGAAAGTTCCCTTTTCTCCGAATGATTTGCTAATCTGGAAACAATCAGCGGGGGCGTATCGGGAGGATCCTGAACGGACTGCGCGGGTGGTAAAGATGGTAATTAAGACTCAGAACCCGGACTGGAATGATTTACAAGTTTTGTTAGACACAATAATGGATTCTACTGAAAAGGAAATGGTGTTTAAAGCTATGACAGAGAAAGCACGAGAAATGATTAGGTTACGGCTTGTGGATGGTACAGTAAATGATTTAGTACCTAGGGAAGATCCGGAGTGGGATCCCAACTCGACGAGCGGGTCTCGGAGACTTAAAGCTTATCAGGAATTGTTAACGGAAGGGATACGGAATGGAATACCAAAAACTTTGAATTGGTCTAAGTTGTATTCGGTCAGGCAGGAAAAGAATGAGTCTCCGTCAACCTTTTTAGAGCGGCTTAAGGAGACAGCTCGTAGATACACCAATTTAGAAGTTGAAGGAGAGTCGGGAAAATTACAGCTAGCATTAATTTTTATGGGGCAGTCTCAGGAAGATATTAGAAAGAAACTACAAAAATTGGAGGGAGAAGATACTCGGAATTTAGATAAGCTATTGGAAGTTGCGTGGAAGGTATATAATAATAGGGAAAAAGAAACGGCTAGGAAACAGCAGGCTACTATGTTAGCAGCGTTACAGCAAGTGGCTGGAAACAATATGAGAGGGGGGAGCCGAGGACGTGGACTAAGAGGGGGAAGAGGGATGGCAAGGGGGGGGAGGCTGATGGGTACGGGAGGACTTATGGGTCAATTGAACATGGGAAGAGGAAGAATGCCGCTGGGGATAGATCAATGTGCTATATGTAAAAACAGAGGGCACTGGAAAAATGAGTGTCCTCTCAACCAAGGAATGAATTCTGGGGGAGGAATTATAGCTAGTGGGGATGGAAATCAGGGAATGATGAATAATACAGGTGCTTTCCCGGGAAATCCGCAAGGTGTCGCCCAGGCCTTTATGATGGGGAATTATCAAAATTCAAGTTGACTAGATGAGGATCTGAAAGTAGTAATGGAAGTAGATGGGGAACAGTTAGAATTTAGAGTAGATACGGGGGCATCACACTCAGCTGTTAACACTAAGCTAGGACCTTTGAGTGATTCTACTATCCAAGTAGTGGGGGTTACGGGACAAGTTGAGGAACGAACATTTTTGCGTCCATTAGATATAAAATTTGGGGGGAAAGAATTTGACCATCAATTTTTATATATGCCAAATAGCCCAGAATCGCTATTCGGGAGGGATCTATTGTCAATGTTACAGGCAAGGATAATATTTGAAAAGGGTAGAGTAAGATTGGAATTTCCCGAGGAGAATATTGCTAAGTTGTTTGTAATAAAAGAAGTTGAGGCAGCAGAAATACCACAAGAAATAGAGCAAGCTGTAGTACCATGGGTATGGGAAACAGGAGTACCTGGAAAATCAAAGGCGGCACAACCAGCCGTAATAGAACTAAAGGAAGGAGCCTCCCCAGTAAGGGTAAGACAATACCCTTTGAAATTGGAAGCACGAATAGGAATAGCACCCATGATTGAACAATTTCTTAGCTTGGGAATTTTACAGGAATGTGAGTCAGAATTCAATACTCCGATATTCCCAGTCAGAAAGCCAAATGGTAAGTATAGATTAGTTCAAGATTTAAGAGCAATTAATAACATCACTAAAGATATACACCCAGTTGTAGCTAATCCGTATACATTGTTGACAGCTGTGTCGGAAAAGTTTAAGTGGTTCACAGTGATTGATTTGAAAGATGCATTTTTCTGTATCCCTTTGGCACTTGAAAGTAGGAAATACTTTGCCTTTGAGTGGGAGAGCCCAGACACAGGACGCAAGAAGCAGCTCACCTGGACGCGTCTACCACAGGGATTCAAAAACTCACCAACTATTTTTGGAAATCAATTGGCTCGAGAGTTAGAAGAATGGAAGACGACTCAGGTAAAAGAACCACCTTTCTTATTTGCTCTCCTACAATATGTTGATGACATCTTTATAGCTTCCACAGAAAAGGATGTTTGCCTCAGACTCACTATCGGATTACTTAATATGCTGGGACAAGCTGGATACCGAGTATCGAAAGAAAAAGCTCAGCTGGTAAGGACTCAGGTAATTTACCTAGGCTGCGAAATTTCACAAGGGGTGCGAAAGTTGGGAGTTAATCGAATACAAGCAATTTGCACCATACCCACACCACGAAATCCGCAAGAGTTAAGATCCTTTTTGGGCATGGTGGGGTGGTGCCGCTTGTGGATCCCGGAATTTGGACTAAAAGCAAAACCCCTGTATGAGGCAGCCAAAAGTCCTGTGTTTCAGTGGGGACAAACGCAAGAAAAGGCATTCCAGAGTTTGAAACAAGCCTTAAAGGAAGCCCCAGCACTAGGATTGCCAGATCTTACAAAACCTTTTCAACTATATGTGAATGAGAGACAGAGACTGGCAATAGGGGTTCTCACCCAAAAAACTGGGCTCGTGGAAACGCCCGGTAGGGTACTTCTCAAAACAGCTAGACACTGTAAGTGCCGGATGGCCGGGTTGTCTTAGAGCTGTGGCAGCAACAGTGCTCCTGATTCGGGAAGCCAGAAAATTGACTCTGGGAAAAAGGATGGAAGTATTTGTTCCCCACATGGTCATTGCAGTTTTGGAACAAAAAGGGGGGCATTGGCTCTCGTCAAGCCGCATGTTACAATACCAGGCACTTCTCCGAGAACAGGACGATATTGAATTAAAAACAACTAATCATCTTAACCCAGCAGAATTTCTTAGGAGCAGCAGCCAGGAAGAAGGAGGCGAATTGACGCATGATTGCGTGGAAATCATTGAACAGGTGTATGCCAGCCGGAAAGACCTGAAAGACGAGCCTTTGGAAAATCCGGAATGGGAACTGTTTACAGATGGATCCAGCTTTGTGGAAAACGGAACCAGGTATGCGGGATACGCAGTAGTGACTTTGACACAAATAATAGAAGCTCGAGCCTTAACCCCGGGAACTTCAGCCCAGAAGGCCGAGATACAAGCTCTGGTAAGAGCCTTAGAATTGAGCCAAGGGAAAAGAGTAAATATTTGGACTGATTCAAAATATGCCTTTGGAGTAATACATGTACATGGAGCTCTGTGGAAAGAAAGAGGACTGTTAAATTCTCAAGGATCAGAAATTAAGCACAAAGAACAAATATTAGCACTATTGGAAGCAGTGCATAAACCTCAGGCAGTAGCAGTGATGCATGTAAGAGGACATCAAAACGAAGAAGGAAAAGCGTTCCAAGGAAACCAGTTGGCTGACAGAGTTGCCAAACAGGTTGCCCGAGAGGTATGGACACAATTAGCTTTATTACCAGCACGATTTAACCCTGCCACTTCCTTTCTTGAGCAGAAACCATGCTATACACCTGAAGATGAGAAACTTGCTCAATTTCTCCAGGCCCAGAAGAATGAAAAAGGATGGTATGTCACAGCTGTAGGTCAAGTTGTGTTGCCAACAAAGGTAATGAAAACAATTTTAGAAATCGAACATAACAAGTGCCATTGGGGGGCAGACGCATTAGTACAATTCTTAAAACATGAGGTGATTTCCAACCAGATGTTAACAATGGCAAAACGGATTAATGCCACGTGTCCAGTCTGTATTAAAAACAATCCAGTGACACGAAGGCAAATACAATTAGGAAAGCTACGAGTTGGGCCGCAACCGGGAGACTATTGGCAAATAGATTTCTCAGAGCTACCAAAAGCACAAGGGTACCGTTATTTACTGGTGTATGTGTGTACCTTTTCAGGATGGCCAGAAGCTTTCCCATGCAGGACTAACCAGGCAAAGGAAGTAATTAAAACCTTACTACGGGAGATTATTCCTAGATTTGGGATCCCATTAGGAATGTCCTCAGATAGGGGACCTCACTTTGTAGCTGGAGTAGTCCAAGAGGTAGCCAGAGTATTAGGGATAGCCTGGGATCTCCATACGCCCTGGAGACCACAATCTAGCGGCCAGGTAGAACGGATGAATCAGACATTAAAAGGGCAGATTAAGAAAATTTGTCAGGAAGCAAAGATACAGTGGCCTCAGGCACTACCTCTAGCCTTGCTAAGAGTCAGGATTAAACCCAGAGAAAGGATAGGAGTAAGTCCATACGAAATTTTGTATGGCAAGCCATATCATGCTGCAACCTACAAAGGGGACCCTCACTTAGTAGGAGATCAAGTATTGCTAAGTTATGTTTTGTCTCTAAATAAAGTCCTTACAGCACTGCGAGGAGCATTGCAGTGGAACCGGCCTCTGCCCTTGGAAAATCCTGTCCATGACATCCAGCCAGGAGATCAAGTATATGTGAAGAACTGGAATACGGAACCCTTGAAAGAAGTATGGGACGGTCCTCACCAGGTGATCATGACCACCTACACGGCAGTGAAAGTCCAAGGGATCGAAAATTGGATTCACTACACTCGAATCAAGAAGGTCCAGCCAAGATGGGAAGTACAGCCTCTGTCAGCAACAAAAATGGTGTTCAGGGCAAGGCCTTAGTTCTTTTAACATTAGTCTGTATAATGCAGGTGGGAGAAGCGTTTGTTAAAATCATAGTTCCAGAGCCAGATGTAATAGTGCCGGAAGGTGCGGGAGTAAATTTAACCTGTCTGTTTTCTAGCAACCAGAGAGCTGGATTAAAAGAAGTAAATACAGCTTGGAAACAAATCACCACAGACGAAGTATTTACAGAAGGGATCGTGACACTTTGGGATATGGAACAGCAAAGAGGTAGCACCACATTGATGATATCTCATATGCAAGCTGATCAGGTAGGACAATTCTCATGTGTTGTGTGGATTAGAGAAAGCTTTGACTACGGAAAAATAAATGTAGATATTCTAAAAAAGAATAGGAGAGTACGACAGGTGACAGAAGTTGGAAAAACACAACAAGAATTGGGACAAGAAAATTTAATAGTGGGATTAGTTAGGGACTTTGGGCAAGTACAAAATATTACGTCCATCACTGCCTGTTTACCTTTACCTAAAGCAGCGGGAGATCCAATACCATGGGGCATTATTCCCGTTGGGGAAATGCCTCCAGAAACCATAAATGGGACAAAAAGATGTAATAAAGTAATGCAGAACCATACTAAGATGGTAGAGGAAACCTATACAGTTCGAGGGCAATGGTCATCACCAGGACAAAGGAGTGAATGCCAAAAATTACCAAATGCAGTTTTTTCAAAAATTGGGCGGTTCAAGGATGTAGGATGGTGTTCTTATGACATAAAGAAAAAAAGACAAAAACCAGTCACTGAATATTCTTATGAGATAGTATGTCAAGAAGGGAAGGAAGAATGGGAACAGTGGAAAACGATTTGGGGTCCCAGCTTGTTAGAATCTTATAGCTACATAGGACCAGTACATTGGTGTATCGAATGGTCAGGCCAAAGGGAACAAAAACATTTAAGAATGCTAGGGACCGAAGCAGTAAGACGGGATCGAATGACCCCTACACCTAGCTGGAATTGTAGCAAAATCATCACATGTGATACCCCTGAATCCCAAATTGGTTTAGTGCCAGTCCGGATACTACTAAAATGGGGCTGTGAATGTCAAAGATATAATCATACCATAACAGGAGAAATAAAGGGGGCTTGGAAAGATTGTCAGGCGACTACCGTCAGGAGTCCAGGGCATTCGGTGTGGGTAATGGGGCACGGACAATGGACTACCCATATGCCCATTAACGGCCCAGTCACACAGATTACGTTAGGGGTCCCTACCCTCTGCCCTCTCTGGAAACAGTCTAAATTAACACAAAGAGAGATACAGCCACGAACAAAGAGAGAAACAAATGAGGTGGCAGAAGAACTAGGATTGGGAGATGAAGATGAGTGGCATGAACCCTCATCAGGAGTTAAATTTGGATGGGTACTGGAATCCCTGTTTGCACAAATTTCTACATATAGAAACCGGGAGATGCTGTATAAATTATTGGGACAAACTGAGAGGTTAGCCGCAGTTACAAAGAAAGGATTTAGGGATCTAAACTTACAGTTGCAAGCAACAACAAGAATGACAGTCCAAAATAGAATGGCATTAGATTTGCTCTTATTAAAAGAACACGGAGTCTGTGGATACCTCCAAGGAAAGGTTGATCATTGCTGTGTACATATCCCAAATGTCACAGAAGAAGTAGAAAAGGATATAAGTCAATTGGAACAAATTGAAATAAAAGTGCATGAAGTCCAGGAAGAAGCTCAACATAATTGGGTAGGAGCACTATTTAGCTCCCTAGGAATCCAGGTCTCTGGTTGGATATCATCAATTGTACAATATGTAATAATGATTGTATTGATTATTGTAGTCTGCATGATTATGTATAGATGTCTTTTAGGAATGATTGCTAGAGAAGGAACTCATACTCGACGTGTCATGAGAGCACTAACCCGGAAAGAAGTAATCCTACCAAGTCAAAGAGAAGACTCACCATCCTACTTGGAAACCATTACTTGAAGAATTGAGCATCCTTGCAGAAAATCTGAAGAATGCTCAAAAGGGGGGAGTTGATACCGAAAATAACAAGAAAAGAGCTAATGTAGATATAGCAATAGCAGTAGTTATGCTAAGGCTTAGAAAGCAGCAGTTCACAAGCAGGCCCTGGGAATGTACTAAGAACCACAAACTGATAATTAAAGGATCTAGTAGGGCATGCAGAACACAGCAAAATAAATAATTAAAGGATCTAGCAGGGCATGTAGAACACAGTAAAATAAATAAATGATAAAGGTTAATGTATAATCAATGATAAAGGGTTCTGGTGGTGGGATGACAAGCAAGGGGGATTAAAGGGGGGTAACCTATAGTTTTGAGTAGACAAGCGTGTAGAATTTATGACTTTATAGAAATAATATCTATGAGATTTACGTAACTGTATTGTCTTGAAGAATATATGCTATTGTACTATTGTATGTAAATCACTTTGTAAAGGATATAAAAACCTGTCGGAAAAGGGGTATGGTGGGCTCTGACTTTGGACACTAGTCCTCAGACCCCAGGGCCCTCAATAAAGCACCGCACTAAACAACCTAGTTGTTTCGTGTCTCTCTGTCGGGCAACACTTTGGTCACTTGGGTCAGCTGCCCTGGTTCTGTCATGGGCACCCCCAGCCCCCTCCCTGGCAGGGCAGCATGAGAAGCTGACAAGTGCTTGACTGAGTGTAGGCGCTGCTCAGCAAAATGTCAAAGATCAGTGTGATGCCAGCACATTTGTCATCCTAAATCCAAAACAGCACTGCACCAGCTACTAGGAAGAAAATGAGCTCCATCCCAGCTGAAACTGGGACATAGGAGTAGAAATTGAATGCCCCGTGCAGACTCTGAGATCTCCCTTTTCTCAGTGTCATTGCTCAGTCATGTTTTTTGGCTTGTTTCATCCATTGAACATTGTGTCTGAGTTCTTGTGGCTCAGTGGGATTTGCAGACATATGGAGCCTGACCAATGCCTCGCTGACTTTAGGGGGACATCCTTACAGATATTTAAGTTGTCTACCTCTGTTCAAATCTGTTGTCTGAAACACAGATTGTGAAATCAGGGGGAATGGAACATGATGTTGCTCGTGATTCATTTAAGCCAAAATGCTCGACATGAGCCACTTAAACGTATCTAGGCACTGAAATTAATGTTTGCATTTGCATAATTTCGAGGACAAAAATTAGTAAATGTATTGTTGTGGGAGCAAAGCCTTGGAATGTGAGATTCAAGACTCCCCCATAGCAATAAAAGCATTTTAAACAGTTCTAATTTTAAACACTTTGCAGCTTTTACTTTCTAGTGAATATGAGGGGCTTGGACCCTGCTTGCTTTTTTTCTCTCTTCATATCATAAATATTCTCTCCCAGAACATGGAAAATAAGTCAATTACACTTAAAATTGTTTATTGCAGAGCGGATGTATGCATACAGCAACTATAGCTGAAAGCCCAAGTATTTAATTAGCAGTTACCTGCAGCTGGATTCTTTCTTTTTAAGCAAGTGAGGAGGTAGGAAAGCAGAAAAGGATGTCAGGAGACATTCTGCTGACAGTGAGCAAGTTCAGGTATAATTCCTTAGTAAAATTGTCTTCTGCCTCTGTCCTCAGAGCCATCCTGTGGTGTTGCTGCTTTTCCATTGGGCTGTGCAGTCATCCATGAATTCTGTGTCCTCGCTCCCAGGCACCTGTGTGCCTCAGTCAAATAGCATTTGATGGGGCTGTATGCCTTAAGAAAGGAGGATCACAGATCTGAAGGTTTTTTAATACTCCTGTGTTTCATCTGTTGGTTTTGTTGTGGCTGTTTCCTCTGCAGTTGTTGAGAGTTTGTCATTGATTTGAGGAGTGAAGATTTATGTTTCAGTCAGAGCTCAGAGTTTTCCTCATGGGCAGAGCTGTATGGGTTGCTGCTGGAAGTGTAGCAGGCTCTGTAGGTCAAATCCATAATGGTGGTAGTTCTTGGTGTGTTTAATGTCTCATTGATAAGTTACAAATAGCTTTTAAAATGGGCAGATGCAGGTTACTGTCGTGTGTCTGGTGTAAAAATTTCAGAGAGCTGGTTTGTGGATAAAAGGTGGCCTCTGTCTTAAACTAACCTGCATTTCTTCTTGTTCAGAAGTGAATTGCTGTGAAGAAAAGGTGCAAACAAAAGCTTACTTTGGCTGATGCCTCATCTGGGTAATTACTACAAGCTGTACAAACTGCTCACAGTAGTTACTGATGTATTTATCTCCTTGGACTCCCCTCCCCCCCCCCTTTTTTTTCTTCTTGGCTAAAATATTTGTTGATTTTAATCATAGAAAGTATTTCATAATTTAGTAACTATTGCATGCATTCCAGTGGGACCTGATTTCAGCAGCAGCAGATTCAAAGCTATTTTAAGCTGGAAGACAGTAAATGCCAAATAAATACCAAGACATGCAGCTACACACTGTCCAGTTTACAGAAAGTACAAGTGATGTTCCTGTCCCACCCTACTGTTCTCCCAGGTGCTCAGATTCCACACATCACAGTACATTTCCACTGTGTGTGTGTGTGTTTAGGATCAAATCTAATTTCACAAGAGGCTGTAACCAAAAGGTGGCAGCAACCTACCACACTAAACTGCACAAATGAATGTATCACTTGGTGCTGAGACTGCTGAATGTGTTTGCTTTTTCTAAAGCAGCCTCCTTGTTTGCACTTTGCTTTGTTGATACAGGATGCAGTTGTGCATTAATTCACTCTAGCTCTCACTGCTTTTCTGGTTGCCGTGTCTCTCAGATGTTGCAGAGGAGAAGAGAAACTGCCTTATCTTTTAATAAAACTTACCCCTAAGACTGAAAATTCTTGAATGAAGTTATTAGCCAAGTATTGAAAAGATGGAGCATTATCACATTTTGTAAAGTGTGCCTAGGTAATTATAGTGCTTGGGCCCTTTCTTCTCTGATTACCTTTTCTTTGCCAGTGATGCCCAAGATTGCATGTTTGACTGCCTGATCATTTTCCTAAAGGGCATGGCAGGAATTCTGTATTTCTTGTTCAAGTAGGTTGCATATCAAATGTAAATTGTTTAGGTAGTCAGGTTATTGGTGTTTGGGCTTTTTTCCTTCCTGAAATGAAAAGTTGGGCAGTTCCAGCATGAGCTAAAAACAAACAGACCCAAACCAAACAACTTTTATGCTCCTGTAAATTGCAAAGCTTTTCAGATTACTATCCACTTCATGAATAATGTTGCTGGAATCAGAACCATGGGTTCTTCTGCATCTGAGTAACCCTTTCACAGGAAAATGAATTTTTTGTCAGTAAGATGGATAACCCTGTACAAGGTAGGTTTAAATCAAACTTCCAAAACTCAGGGCTGCAGGTGCCCTTAGAATTGTCTAGTAGTATTTGTAGAAGTCTGGGACAAACAAACAAACTTTTTCGAAAAAGTGGTGTTGCTTGTTTTGCTTTCTGCTGTGTTTCTTGATTGGTCTGAGGTCTCCAATTGCTTTTGATGCCCCAACACTTTGCTGTGCATCTGCTGTTTTGTAGCAATGACCTACATAACCTTTGTCCTTCAGTGAATGAGAGAGAGTGGGACGTGGTTCTGTTCCCAGCAAGGAAGGGAATTGGTTGGCATGGCTGCATGAGTGGTGCAGGATAATGCAGTGAGCACAGAGCTGTGACATGTCCAGGGTGAGTCACCATCCCTGGAAGTGTTTGAAAAATGTGGATGTATTACCTGGGGACATGGCTTAGTGGTTAACAATTGCTGGGTTCACAGTTGGATCTTAGAGATCTTTTCCAACCCTAACTATTCCATGATTCTGTTCTGTGCAGTGTCTCTCTTGTTTATGCTTAAAGCCTGAAATTCAAGCTGCCACCTCAAGAACTGTTTTGCATGGCTACATGAGGAGACACAGCAGTGGGTAAACTGTGCCCCACACCTCACCCAGGAACTGCAGACCCTAAGCCTTCTGTCATCCCACACCCTTTGCTGGGTGCTCCTGTCCGTCATTCAGCTTCAGCTGGGAAAGTGGCCAGGTTCTAACCCCCCTCTGTGGCTTTCTAGGGATTCCAGTAATGCCATTGCCAAGTTTGTGGTGCTCTCTGACTCTGGTGGTTAGGCTCGAGCTCTTTGTACTTCCAGGTACAGCTCAGTACTCTGTGTGCTGTTGGGTCATACTTTCCAGTTTCTAGACAGCAGTGAAGACTAAAAATGCATGATAGTAATGGCAGGTAAGTGTGATACAGAGGCAGCCCCTCAGTCTAGACTTAAATCCTGCTTTTGCTATGGCAAGGTGAAGATGGTGAGAGGGAGGGTTCTTACACAGCCTCTTTTCTCTGCCTGCAGGTCCAGTTCTTCATTTGGTAGGGAATGAACATGTGTTTGGGGGAAGGAGGGGTTGGGAAACAGCTACATAAGAATTTGTTGAGCCAAATTCAGTGGTGGTGATTAGCTCAATAATTGTCCAGAATGGGTGCAAAACACTGCCAAAGCAGAATTATAGAATTTATTTACTTGTTCTGCCATCATGGGAAAGGCAAGGATGGATTATGAACCTACAAATAACAATGGGATGGGGTAAATGAGTCACAGTTGAAAACTGGACTGAGATGTTCTGGGGAATTTTTTGCAGTGATATATATTTATTTTGTTCCCCATTTGTGCAAAATAACTTGTTTTCAAATGATCCATGTGATTTTGAGGGTTTTTGGTATTAGCAAGGTACTCATCAGAAGTTGCAGAAGAAATCAGATTGTCATGTTTGTACTCTACAAGTGCAAGTTGTTTTTTCCTTATATACTAGCTTTCTAAATCAGCATCTTTGTCTAAGTGGAAGGGTGCATTAACTCACCATGTGGATTTCCTCCCTGCCCCCAAAAGCATCACCTAATAATCTTTAGGTTTTGAGTTCTGTAACTTGGTAGCTATTTCAGATTCATCCCTGAAATAGCTCCTGAATGTGAGCACACAGATGCTGAGAAGCAAAGTCCCAGATTGCCTCAGTGCCACAAAGCCAAAGGTCAGCTCGTGTAAGGGGTGATTTGACTCGTAATAATGTGTGTTCCATGGTCCTTGGTGTGTTTCCTAGTGAGATCTATTGTTTTGTGCTTTGCACAGCCAAAAGGAGCATGTTTTTCCTATTACTTTTTTCTTTTAACAAACAAATCCATTGGTTGAGTGTGCTGTACACATGACAGTAATCTGGCAAGTGGTGGCGAGTGTGTTACTATTCTGGCTGCCTGCTTAGGAAAGGTTCAGGCTTTCATGGAGCTTAGGAAACTCTTGAAATTATAAGTCAGTTATTGGTGTATCTTTTTTGTGCATGGTCACCATTTGTTTTCAATTACGGATAACTTTTTCCAAAGTTGATTTCATTCCAAACAGTGCCTAAGCATGAGGTCAGTGAGGAGAAATGATTTCTTGGTAGGTTTTATCTTTCCAGTGGTTAATTTATCACTTCTGTAAATAAAAGATAATCTGAACTCTACATTCTTTTATATTTCATTGTTAAACTTGAGCCATGCCAAAGAGTAGCGACAGGCAAGATATTTTGCAGTCCTATAAAGAAAAATAAATTTCGAAGTGATTATCCCATTTTTTATTCCAGATGGATGAGATGATCCATTTCATATCCACCATAATTACAGTTTATGAAGCAGCCAGCTCAATACACAAACTGCCATCTGCACTTCATCAGTCTCTTTTATAACAAGGGACAAAGTTTTAGCTGTCAGTGGGACAGATGATGTGTGTTTTGAGTGATTGTATATTTTAAAAGTATAAATCCAAAAGTCAACATATCCTTCTGTTCTTGTGTGCACTTTCTTCCTCTTTCCTCCTTTGAAGATCAGTTGGCTTCAGTTTGGGGGCTTTTTTATGGTCATACTACAAAAGAAGCTGTGCTAATTTGGTTTTGGTTTGGGGCTTTTTGTTGATTTGTTTGGGATTTTTTTTAACAGAAAAGGGGCAGGGAAAAAGCATGAAAGATACTCTGACACTGCTAGTTTGCTTCTATTCTGACCTTTGTTAGATCACCAGTGCTTAGACATCATCCCTATCTGGGGGCTTTTCAGGACAAACCTGGTGTGGTGGTAGAACTGAAAAACCATTTCATGGCACCTTCTGTTAGTGTCCAGCAATTTCTTCTGTGTGGGTTGTCCTGGTTCAACATTACTGCACTCTTTTCCCTTTTTGCCCTGCAGCTGCCATCCTCTGTTTGCTCTGACTCCTTTCTCTGGGGCCAGCTGTGCTGTGGCTTCCCAGGACCCCAGTGAGCACAAGGGGTTTGGAGGCAGAAATCTGAGTTCTGTTAATGACTGCATGTTTAATGAACTCACTGGCAGTGGGTTTGGGGTTTTCCTGGCATTGGCAATCACAGGCACACCTCACCTAGGCACCACGTGTTTGCCAGAGTTGGTGGAATTTGGTCCTGAGATTAACATCACCAACTAAGAATGGGGAGAAGCGAGGAGTGAAGGAAAATGATTCTTACAACCTTCTTCATGTCCATACCTGCTCGAATTCTGCTGATTGACTATAAATCTGTCTTTTCAAGCTTCTGGTCCACACCAGCACAAGTCTTACACTGTAGCAATCAGAAAGACTCCCTGCTGCTTTTTAAAATTATTACAAAGAGCAGCCATGCACACTTAACAGGTGTTGAAATGCCACAGAAGTGTGATGTGGGGGTTTGTGTGACTTGATGCACAATTGACTTCAGAAATCTATATAAAAAGTAAATTGAGACCCAACACTTGGTTATTGTTCCCATGCTCTACATCTGATAATTTTTGTTTCTATTGATTAGCATACACAACTTTTCCCCCTCTATTTTCTAAATGAAAAAATAGAGTTTTGATGAAAGAAAACCCATTTTATCTTAAGTCTTCCACAAAGAAAAGGGTCCTTTTGTTTACTGTTCAGACGAGTTTTATCAAGAAGTGACTACAGAAAGTTAGGTCTTTTTCCAAGACAGAGATAGACTTTGTATCTGCTGTACATGAGAGCAACTATCTTAACTATTCAGGTTAATCTAGTTGTACCCGAGAGAATTAATGTGTAATAATCTGAGTGCTCTGTGGTCAATTTGTTGGGAAGTCTCTGAAGATGTGCCTCTTTTGTCAGTTCATCTGGGTCTGAAAGTGAATTTCCCCAAGGTCTTACACTGATGCATGATGTGAATTCTCTGCAGTTGATTTTCTGCAGTGGCAGCAGGGCTTTTCTTTCAGGTGTATCTGAGAGAGGGCATGATACCAGACTGGAAAGTGGCTGGGATGAAGATGAGGATGCCTTTGTGCTTGTTATGCAGACAGGCTCTGTTTTTCTCAGTGTAAAGGCAGCTTGTAGTTCTGTACACCATACCATATTGGATGTGTAGATTTTCTTTTAAAAAGAACACTTTTGGAGTTAAAGGAGGAAACAGCAAAGGTCTGCAGACTAAAGAAATCTCTGATTTCTTCATCACTGGAGAAATTCCTCCTCCACATCACCAAGGGGGAAATGTGCCCACAAACCACATTAAAAAGGCAGCTTGTCCTGCTGTTAATGCCTATTTCTGGCCCTTGTTTGTCCTACCAGTCAGGGGACTCTTAGTTACCTCTGCATGAACTTCGGGATCTGGCATGATCACTGGTTTTGCTGCATTCCTGGTCTGTTTAATACTGTTAGATAAACGACCCCAAATGACTCCAGTCTTCTGGACCTGTTCACTATTATTAGCAAGGTTCCATGAGAAATCCAGGGGCTGATGCATTAAGCAAGTCCTTCAGTAAACACAAGTTATCGGAAAGTCCTGTTTTAGCAACAGAGAGTACAGCATGTCTAGGGCTGATGCTGGAGTTAGCTCTACTAGTATTTCTAAATTAACAAAGCATTGAATGTGCTAAGCCTGTTTTATCAGGCGGCTGCCTTTGAGATGATTACGTGAAAGGAAAAACTTTGTAATCAGCTCAGGCTTTGTTTTCCAGCCTTGAGATAGTAATAGATTAAGTAGACTTAGCCTGGAGTGTGTGTGTACATGAGAGACAGCAGGCTCTCATGCATGAGTAAGAGTACATGTAGTAATGACCAGCAGGCTGCTCCTGGTTGTAACACACCAATAAAATATGAGGCACTGGAAATTGCATCTGCCTGTAGTACAACACCAAACCACAAGGTCAAATAAGGTTTGAAGCCAGGCTGAAGAAGAGAAGCCACACTTGAGCATGCTGCTCTGTGAGAAATGTCTCTCCCTCCCTCTGGGTGATACTTGTCTGATTGATTGCACTGGCAGCACAACACAGAGCTTTCCTTTGTGTCTGGGTTCTTAGAAGGAGGCACAGGGTGTGTTTGGAAGGTGCAGGCACACTGATCCCGCTACAGACAATTCATGCATCTAGCTCCAGTTCTGTGCACCTCCCCTTAGGGCAAGCATCAAACTCTAACTGCTCCTTTTACTGCAGACAAAATATGAGGAACTAGAACAGAATAGTACCTGGAAAGGACACTGTGTGAGATGGATGCAGTTACATGTCACATCAATGAAGTCAGGAGCTAAACTGAGGACAGGGTTTTCAGGTAGATGGGTTTCATCATCTCCCACAGTGAAGTGACATTATGTGTTACTTAATTGAGTATACACACATCTGGGCTTTCCAAAACAACCATAAATCCTTAAAACTACTAACAATTAAAGGGATGGGTCTCTTTATGGAATATGTAATAGGATATAGTTGATAGAATAGAGAACAGGATATTGTGTGTTTATTTACACATAATACTAAACATATACGTATTATCTATACAGAACACATGCTGTGCTTATCAGTGTCTTTTCAGCATTTAGGTTCAAAGCAGCATCCTATGTATGTCATAATATGGAGAAATTCAGAAAATCAATGAGAAATTTAAAAGTAATACAGTTGAAAAACCTCACACAGCAGGCAAAAACCAAATCTTGTATGCTTGACTTTTCATAATCCTTATTTTTTAAGGGGCTGTGGGTTTGTTTGGGGTTTTTTTTTAATTTGTGGTTTTGATTTGGGTTTTTTTTTTTTTAAGACCTGAGTTTAGTGTAGACATCTTATGTATTACTGGGTGCTGTTGGAACAGGTCTGTTCCTAAATATGACACCTTAAAGGTAGTAGTGTAACAGCTTTTTCAGGATTGGTAGTCCACAGCTGCCTAATTTGTAGTGAAAACCTTGTTTACTGGAATTTTCCTATCTCCATCTCTGCTTTCAGAGAGCCACGAGCTGTGGTTGTGTGTCAGACTGCTCACCCCCAACCTGGCTGTAGTCCTTGCTGGTTAGATCCATGGTTTTCCTGATTTCTCTCTTTTCCAAAGTGTAAAGCCATTGTTATGTAAAAAGGAGCTTCCAAATTAAGGAGATGGCATGATGTGATGCCTTGGATAGAAAATACTTATTTTTCTGGTGGAATACCATTAGTTTCATTTATATGATTTTTTTTTTTCTGTGCAGCTTCATTAGTGATGTTTTATATAAGCTTTTGAATTATGTTATTTTATTAATTGCAGCTGATATGATTGTAACCAGGTGGGTTTTTTTGGGAATTTGTGTGGAGAAGAGGCTTTTTTTCACAGGCACCTGAGACCTGATCTGGGATGAGGCCTTTGGGTAGGCAGCACCAGTGGAACAGCAGGATCTTCACAAGCTTGTGTGAGTGTGGAAGGGGAGAGGGAAGTGAGATCCACCAGAATTCCGTCTCTGACAGGTGATAAGTTTAAGCAGCTGAAAGCAATTGGAATGACAAGTAGAAAAGTTTTATTCCAAACCAGGGATACAGCAGAAAAGGTGCAATTGACAGGCTCATGGCATTTAGTCTCACATGAATTAATGTGAGAGATAAGCTCTGTGTAACCCTAAGGGCTGCTCTTATAAATCCAGCTTAATTTGCAAGTCAAGGTCTGAACATGAAATCTGTTGTTCCTGTTATATCTGAGCAACTTAATCCATCTTCTGCAATGCTCTGGGATTAGGTTTTGTTCTGTTTTTACAGTTTTTAGCTGTGCGCCATGGTAGTGGGAGGGGAGCCTCTAGCCCTGCAGTGGTAAATGTGCTCCAGGGAGCTCTGGAAGTAGGCTTAAAAGAAGCATGTTACCAATTTGTGATCCCAAAGCAGTGTATGATTTATTCATTTTTAAATGTATGACCAGCTGTACGTGAAACATCAGCAGAGAACTGAGTGTGTAGGACCTGCCTGTGTCCTAGGCTTTGTCAGGAGTGTGGTCCAGATTCCAAAAACAATGGCATGTACACAGGTGTGCATGTTCATTCTTGTATGTCTTGGGGATGCTCTGGTGTAGGGCTGTGCTGTTGCAGGTGTGGGTTCTTCCAGGAAGAATGCAAGCCCTTGTTCTAACAGTGGTGGTGAAATGTGGGAGCCCTGCCTACACCCTGAGCAGGAGGAGAAGCCTGGGGAGCCACTTTTCTGGCGCCTGTGTCAGCAGGAAATGTCCTTCTTTTCCAGACTATGCCAGGTGCTTGACATTTGCAAATCTGGACTAATTGAGATTCTCTAGTGGGGAGCAGGAGAATGTCATTGCCATTATTATTGTAGGCTTGGATGTTTCAAACAATAGAAGGGGAAA
Source organism: Catharus ustulatus (assembly GCF_009819885.2). Lineage (NCBI taxonomy): Eukaryota > Metazoa > Chordata > Aves > Passeriformes > Turdidae > Catharus > Catharus ustulatus. The sequence continues at coordinate 72,738,534 of NC_046224.1, read as the reverse complement.
GTGCCAAAAAGAATAAAAATGGAGTGGGGTATGGCCCTTTGCCCGCAGCAAGTTAAAATTTAAATGTCTTCTTTCATTCAGCTCCTTCCTTCTTGAGTGCTGCACTTGCTCATGTTCTGTTTCTTTTTCCTGTCTTGATGGGAGCTATATCCAGTTTTCGTGAGCATGATTTAGTGCTTTCTACTGTCGTAAAAACTAAGGTTGGTTTACAAATTGGGCCACCCAAGTGTGGACTATGTCAAATGAGGTGGTGTGGTAGGTCTGGGCTTGCTGCTTTTATTATATTTATTTATTTGTTTGTTTGTTTGTTTATTTATTTATTTATTTGTGGATGCAAGCCCAAGAGCTTTGGTTGCTCCTGGTCCAACTGTGACTCCAGCTGTTTTTCTTTCAGTCTAGAAATTACTTTTTTTAAAGCAGCTCCATGACAATGATACCTCTGTTTCATGCTAACAGGACATGCCAGTCATCCCATTCTTCAGATGCACTGAAGAGGCTTTTCAAGAAAAGCCGTTATTCAAATAGAAATTAGTGTAGGTGTGCAGAAGCCCCAACTGCAGTAGTGCTGTACTGTGGTGTTCTGAATATTGACCTCCTTTGGAGTGCATTTGTCTCCCTGTGCTTCTGTTCAGGATTTGTGACCTTCATTTTTGACCCCAGCTCTCTTGACAACAAGTGGACAGTATCTCCTCTGTTGCTCTTTGTTTAATCCTCCAATTTCTTTAGATTTTTTTTTGTGTTAGTTTAGTTTTTGTGGGGTTTGTTTGTTTGTTTTTGGGTTTTGGGGTTTTTTTGGTCTTTTTTTGTTTTGTTTTGATTTGGGGTTTTTGGGGGGTTTTTTGGTTGATTTTTTCTTTTTTTCTTTTGGTTTTTTTTGTTTTCTTTTGGGGGGTTGTTTTTTTTGTTTGTTTGGTTTTTTGTTTGTTTTTTGTTTGTTTTTTTTCCCTAATTCCAAGTACTCCAGAGAAGCAGGGGTACAGAGAGTGAGATACCAAACAAACCACTACATTCATTGTACACCGCTTCTCAGGGTAGTGAGAAGTTTGTACATTCATTGCCTGCTCCAAGGCTAGAGTCATGTGTTCCTGTTTGTGCTGCTGCAGTGAATGGAGAAAAGGTAAATATTTGTAAAAAAACTAAGATGAGTAATGGCTCCAACTGGGGCTACAGAAGTCATCTGTGCACAACAGCCACCTACCTAAGTGTTGCATTTTCTGACCTGTGGGGTATTTGCATAAAGGTGCTGCAGATCCTGTAGGAGACCTTGCTCCTCTGTGACCATGGCTGGAATCCTGGTGGGCCATGCTGCAGTGTCTAGAATTTCATGGCACCTGGGTTTTGTCACCAAAACCAGTCCCAAATGATAGCCCAAAAATGATGGCATCTGGAGTTACAGGGGAAGGGTTATAAAGGAAAAAGGCAGGATGGAGGAACAGAAGGAGCCTTTTTCTTACTAGTGTGATGGGAGAGATGCTTCTCCTGTTGAATAAATAACCTGAGGGCCAGTGCTCTCAGCATTGCCCGGGGTTGGCTCCAAGAGGACGGGCAATAAAGGGTTTTACCTCTCCCCTCCAAAGGAGGAATGGCTGCTCACCCTTCCTTTTCTTCTCCCTGCTCCCAGTGTGCTGTCCCTTCCCAAAGGCAGTGTGTTCAAAGGGGAGGGATGAGAATTCATCCCAAAACTGATGTGGAAACGTGACCTGTTCTCCTTCACATGGGGAGAAGATGCAGTGTTTGTACCTGACCACTTTGTTTCTCTGTGCTCTGCAGGAGTCTGGTTCTTTTCTCTCCGCTTTCTAGCATTGCTTTCCTCAAAACTGGCTGGTTTGCTTCATTTCAGAGGGGGACTCTGCAGGAGGAGATTCTGTACATGGACATATATGTTTGAGTTATACATGTGTATATCTAACTGAAGGTACAGGTACAGCTAGTTTCATGTCACATATCCTCAGGAATGTTTAACTCTGAGCTTCCAGGAAATGCCTGTATTTTACAATGACACAGCTCCAACTTACCACAGAGCAAAATTGTTATAACAAAGTGTCTGCAGCTACAAGAGCAGGTGGTTGGCAGCATATTGCAGTGTGAAATTAAATAAGATGGGTTTGTGCTCTCACCTACTTGTGTCTCAGGTGCTGTGTAAGTTGAGAAGACAATTCTCTCACCTGTTACAGCTCCTTCTCTGTTCATCCACCAGATGAATCATCTTCCTGAAAGAAAACCAGTGTGGGGGGAATAATACATGCTCAGACCTTGCCTCTCCAAGAGTGGGTAGGAATTTGTCCAGACCTGAGCAAAAGGAATCACCCTGCTCAGCCCATGGTTTGGAAATCTGCAATAAGGTAATGCTTGTTTTGTGGTGTGAGGGAACCAGAACAACATCAGCGAACTATGGTTTATTGCCATTACCAACAGTAGTGCTGTAACAATCTGGTCTTTTCTCACTAATCCTTCTGTTCTTCAGGCTTCAGGATTTGTAAACAGCAGTAGAGCCTGCACTTAGTTTGGTTATTTTCTTCCAAACTGTCTCATGGTATAAGCACAACCTGGTGTTCCCTGTGGCACTAAATTATCCACTGAATGTGACACCTCAATGCTGCTGGGTGTCCCAAATTGGCTTTTGCACCATGATGTGCTCCAGAACACTGTGGGCAGCAGCTGGGAAGTTTGTGCACTGCTGAAACTCTGGAGCACTTCTGGTTTATGTGTAGCACAGCTGAAGTACAGTAATTTCATGATTACAAGCTGCACGGACCTCCGGGTATTGGCAACATTTCGTTCTTTATCCATAAATAAGCCGCACCTGAGTATAAGCCGCTCTGTCATTCGCAGCGAGGACCCACGTGCAGCAAAGTTGCCAAATAGTAACAGAATTGCGGCATCGTGGGGTTTACTGCTCAGCTCAGGCCGTGCAGGCTCAGCCCACTCGGGGCTGACGATGGGGCGGGGTGGCCCAGCTTGGCACTGCTGCTCGGCGGGGCCACTCGGGGCCGGCCACCACTGCCGCCAGGCTCGCTCACCCTGGCCCGGCACTGCCCCACGGCGGCAGGTGGGGTCGGAGCCCCCCGCTTCCCCCCCGGGCTGCAGGGATGGCAGCATGGAGCCCTTGCCTCCCTCCCCCGCCACCCGCGCTGTCGGCATGGAGCCCCCCCACTTCCCCCCCGAGCCGTGGGAATGGCAGCACGGAGCCCCCTGCCTCTCCTCCGGACTGCGCTGCCTGAAGGAGGGAGCCCCTGACTCCCTCCTCCCCCCCAGCTCCACGCTGACGGCACTGAGCCGGCCCCACCCGCTGCACAACAGAGTAACCAATTTTTAACAATCACGTAATCCTGGGTTTTACTGGCAGGTGCTGTGCTCGGCACCCTGGCTGGCACTTTCAGGGTTGTAAATGTCAGAAAATTTTTCACATATTAGCTGCTCCTGAGCGTAAGCCGCATTTCCGGGGTGGGAGCAAAATTTTAGTCAAAATGGTGCGGCTTGTATTCGTGAAATTACTGTACAACTCCTGAGCAGGTTCTGACGTGCAGCCTCTGAAACCACGCCTACTGCCACCACGCCTACTGCCACTGAACACTGTCCAGATATCCTGGGAACCTGGTGTTCTTGGTGTTTTGTGAAACTCTCCATCAGACCTGGGTGGTGTTCTTGGTGCACTGTGAAGGGTACAGCAGGGATATCAGATATGTAGAGCGGTATGTTCAGCATCCCTGTGGGATTAAGCCATCTGTGCTACTGGATCAGATAATCCATCCACATGGGTGCATCTTCCATCTTCATTTAGCTGTGCAGGCTCCCCTGGCTCTGGGGAAACTGTGGGCTCTGTGCCCCTTGTGCTCCACTGAAGGAGGTCAGTGGTGATGGTTTCAGAAGCTTCTGCCAAAACCCAGAGCCTGCCTCTGCTCTTGCACCTCCAGGCACAGTGAGGTTTAATAACAGGTCAGGCTGCACCCTTGGTGCCTCTTTTGTGGGAGGAGGAGACAGAGTAGGATGTGTTCACCACATGATGGACAGGAGTTTTCCACAGATTCTGGGCTTCCCCTTTGTGAGGGACAAGCACTAGTGGTGAAATCTGTGCTGGCTGCTCCCTCAGTGTTGTTGCTGGTGGGCTGAATGACCTTTCTTTACTCTGCAAACACTTGGGGCATCCTGTATTTTGATTTCTGACTGCTGGAGCTCAGAGACAATAGTATTTTTATGGGGCCCACAGGATTCACTTCCAGTGTTGCAACTGGCCTCCAAAGCTGCTGTTTTCCTGTGTCTCAGATGTTTCTGGGATTACTGTCTGAGCTTTAAGCACAGTCACCAGCTGAATTAGAAACTGGTAACACCTGAGTACACAGAAGCAGGGAAATGCTGAAATGGAGAAAATGTCAGGGGCTTGATCCTTCTTAGTCTGGGACCTGAGCCAGTTCCAGTGGGGTGAGGTGCCGCAGGAACAAGTCCTGAGCTGTCCAGGAGCAGTGCAAGGCTCTACAGGGCTCTGATTTAGGCTGCTCTGTTCCAGAGTGCAGTGTGTTGTGGGGTTTTACTCCAGGCACTGCTGTGAGTGTGGACCACAGGGAAAATCTGCCCTGCAGGGTGTGAGGCACAGCAAACATCCCCTTTGTCCAGGCTGAACACGGCAATCAATTTGGGCTTTTTTTTGATGATAAACTACCCTTTTCTTGACATAATCTTGTGTAGAGGAGCTCGGGGCAGCAATATTGGAGACATTATGGCTGCATAGTGGACAACAGCAGAAAGCACTGTGTTCACTGAAATTGTGCAGCAGTGCTGCTGCTAAGTAGGAAGCTTTGTTGGGGCTGTAAATCTAAACCCTGTGGATGGGTTCCAGCCCTGGACTCTGTTGCAGATACTCTGGGCTGGGTGGTGCCATCAGCATCCCCTCCAGCTGCTGCAGGAGGAGATGGGTGCTGGCCACAGCACATCCCTGCTTTCAGCCTTCTGAGCTCTGTGCTACTGGTTCCAGGTCTCTCTGCAGGGCCCCAAGTACATAATGAACCCTTCAAGGGTTCTTTTGTTAGGGCCCTGAGACCCTTAGTCTAATTCTGCTTTCTGATCTTTTGGCAATTGCAGAATAACTGGGAATTCTGAAGTAGAGCTGTTCTCATGGCAAATAAGCGTGCAGACAGTGGAGTGTGGTCAGTGTAATTTCCTCTGTTTCCCTGCATCCAAAAGGACAGCAGGAGGTCCCTTTTCTATGCTGGGGAGTTAACCTTGCTGTGCCAAATTCAGGACATGTCTCTTGTCTGTGTCTATGTTCTTGAACATTAATAGGTGCCCCTGCCTTAGCAGAATCAAGCCCTTGCTTTTTGGCTTGGATTGAGGGGAAAGCAGGGCTCCCCTCCAGAGCAGTGGGGATGGTGGCTGCTCTATCAGGTGCTTTGTCTGAGGGGTCTCTGCTGTGTCTCAGAGACCTTGGAGTGGGTGAGAGGCACCTGCTGTGTTTGTGGGTGCTAAGAGGGCTCCTGGGGCTGAGCTGGGGTTGATGCAGCTCTGCTATTCCCTGGCAATGAACCCCCAGCTCATCAGCCTTTTCCTCACCCCATGGGGGCAGTGGATGGGTGTTTGGCAGCAGGCTGTGCTTTACATACCCCTGAATTTCAGCCCTGACCCTGGGAGCTGGTGGCAGCTCCAGCACTTTGGGATTGAGTTGTGGTTGTCTAACTGGCCACGGTGATTAGTTTTTCTTGGACTCTTAATCAGCTTCAGTGTTTGATTTTGATGTGTAGATGACTTCGGTTTGCTTTGAAAAAATGGATGTTTTGAATTACCTATTATCTTGCACAAAGTGAAACTGCTTGCCTAACCCTGTGGTTGCCTTAGAGACTTTGCTGCAAACAACAGATAGAAGCATGAGCTTCATATGAGGAATGTCCAAAGGACAAGTATGTGAGTGTTGAAAACAGAAAAATGGAACAACATGATTACAACATCTCTCAAAGCCTAGGAGACTTTGAAATATTTCAGTTTTATTGTATTATTGTTATAGGTTTTTGGAACCTTAGGTCAGCACCTGGCATTTCTGTTTATTCCTGAAGGCCTTTAAGTGTTTCAGTCAACATTTAATCCATCTTTTCCTCTCTGAGCCCTCAGACTGCCTTGTTTGGAGGCAGGAAAAATCTGCTTCTTTCAGACGACATGGAGGAAAAATTGTTCTCAGCATTTGGGAAATAAAAACCCAAACCCCGGAGTTCAGTCTTGGGCTTAATTTGGAGTCATGGTCTCTGAAACTATCATAGTTTTAATAGTGTTATTTTTAGTATGTAAAAATTAAACATCAGAGTTACTGTGAAACTTTCATTTCTAAAACGGTTAAAAGTGGGGTTTTTTTGCATATTCTGCAAGTTTATTGAAACTGAGTTTGTTATATAGGCTTGGAAATCAATTATTAAAACATCTGTGAATCATTTGATACTACATGTTGCAAATAGAATATTAATGGGTGCAGCAGTACTGTGTGGGCAGCTTAGGATCCCACTCCTTTAGAAAACTTTGCCCAGATGGAATTTTTATGTTCATGCATTTCCCTACATCTCAATTGCTCCAAGAGAATTCCCCAGACAATCTGGGGTCTACTGGCAAAAATCTATTGAAGTGGAGCCTTAGGTGTTAGGTTTTTTAAAAATGCTCTTTCAAAGATACCAGAAAGGAGGTGGGTTTTTTTTCAGAGCCATAACATAGATAGTACAAAACCTTCTGCTTGTCTGTGAGTGCAAATGTTGGATCTTTCTGCTGGGTTCCAGGTTTAAAAAGCTATAGGAGCTGTTACTCTCCACCTAATGACAATCTTGGGGTTTTCCATCAAAGTTAATTCTGCAGGTTCTTCCTCTCCTGTCCTCACTGATCTTGATGCCCTGGTTTTGTGTTCTATGCTTTGTTTTCCTGCCTTTCATCCCATTTTAAGTGTAACTTACATTTCATGAATGTCAGGACAAAAAGTTTCTGGCCTTCACTGGAGGAGGAAATCACTAGTTCATCTTGTATCTGAAAACAACTAATTGTACCTGTGGAATCATTTCACAGATACTGATGAATATTCTGGATTTTGAGCTTTAAGGCTTTCCAGAGTAATTCACATGGTGAATAATTGGTGCCAAACAAGAGAAGCGGGATTTTTCTTCTGAGCAATTTTGTTTTTCTGTGTATCAGGGGGAGTGATCTGGTTATTGTTACATGAAATGCAAAACCTTCAAAATGAAATCAAACTTTGTTGTGTTGTCAAGGCATCCAGTCAGCAGCTAGGAAAGAGAGCAAACAAAATCAAGTTTTAGAGACAGGAAGTTTCTGTTACTGCAGAGGCATATCTATGCTTGAGGGTCTGTCCTGTGCAAAGCCAAATTGTTTTTATTTCATCAGTGTTGCTGCAAAATTCTGAAGTCCTTTTGGCACACAAATAATTCATGTTTTCAAACTCGGTTTTTTCTCCCCTCTGTAGATGATGGCTGTGCCCTTGCAGGTGGGAACAGAGAGATCTGACTTTGCCTAGCTGTGATCCATTGATTCCAGATGGGATTTCCCAGAGTGTGTGTCCTGGTGCCATCACCAGCAGGGCTTGGAGTTGCTGCAGTACAGGGGCAGCACTTCAGAATGTGCCTGGGCCACTCAGGCTCTCAAACAGACAGGAGTCTGTGCAGCTACTTCACTGCAGGTGGAATTCCTTCACGTTTTGTTGTGTATGAAACACTGCCCAGCCTGGCAGCGTTCACACTGTGTGATGCTCTGCCTCCTGTGTCAGGTTTTACACCCAGCTTTGTTCAGAGCTCCTCACTGAGCAGGGTTTAACTCCTCAGGGATGCTCCTGACCAGTGCTTTTCCACTAAGTTATCTCTGGGGGAAATTGCCCAGAGACGTCCTGTTGGAACATCCTGTACCCTACAGGACTGGGAATTCTGGAGTGGTTTAGCTGCAAGGGACCTTAGACATCATTCAGGGACATTTTCCTCCAGACCATATTGCTCCAAGCCCCATCCAGCAGCAGATCCCTGTTTTTATGAACACCGTTCCGGGCAGCCCTTCCCTGATAGCAATTTAGAGTTCAGTATATTACTGTACAGATGCAGAGCTCTTCTTTTGGGAGTCCAAGTCATTTAGCCAAGTGCATAACTGCTGCACTGAGAAAAAAGGAAAAGAGCAAACCAAACAGATGTCTGGTCTGTTCTGATTCCTGCTGCTTCCCAGATGCAATGTTTTCCTGTAGGATACTCATATTGGAAATCTTTGACATGTGCACACCTCTTTTTTTTTTTTTTTTGTATAAGGAATGAGCATGTGAGCTAATTCCTTACATTAAAAAAATGAAACAAGCAACTTCACTGTAATTTATGAGACAATTTTGTTTGTAGGTGTGCCTTGTTCCTTGAGAGAGAGAAAATAAGACCACCTGGTAAGCAAACATTTAAAAACATTGAATTCAAACATCTCTGTATGTGTGTGGTCACAGATAACATCCTTTAAAAGCTCCAGAGGCGTCTGTATGTGTATATATATACTTAAATAAGAAACAAGCTGACATTCCAGTCAGGAAATCTTCATAAATCCAAGTGTGGTGTTATCTGCCACACTCTGTGTTTGTGACTGTGCCCTTAAAACCTTGAGTCTGCTATGACATGAAAAGCAATTGAAAGGCAGCACTATACTGTTATAAAATCTTAAATTTTTCCAGTCAACAATGAAGACTGTTTTTAGCCTTAATTTCAGTCATAAACTTATTGAATTACAGAATGTTCATAGGGAAAAACCCAGCACAACTCCTCATAAATCTCTGACCCATCTGCTGCTGGAAGGAGAGCTGGAAACCTGCCTGGCACAGAGGATCCCACCATGAGAGGTGGATGTTGGGTTTCCCTGGCGTATTTTTTCTCTTAGCTTACATTTATATATATATATATATATCTATGTACACAAACAACGCAATGGGAATGCTGGAGCAGCTGTCCCAAAGCTTTATTCCATCACAATCTTCAGCCTCATTTTACAGAACCAAGCAAGGGAGATGGAACAGCTTCAGCTGCCCGCAGCAGACCAAGTTCTCTTTTAACAAAGTCTTTTAAAAACTTTCTAGCCAATAGCATAATGTTAAAAGCTGACAAGTGTTTGCTCATGTCAATTAATAAAAGTACATGTACATCTTGCTTTAAACAATGCTTACTTGTAACGGCTTAAAACAGTAAATAAAACTTCATTATTAAACTTACTTATTTCTACTATTTTACTTAGCACATTTTCCTAAAACCTGTCTTTACACAACTCACAACCCTATTGTTCCTCATCCTTACATCTTCAAGATTCTTAGATTTCTTCATCCTAAAGCTTTTTAAAAATATTGCACCTTTTCTGTTTCCCTCAGGTGGAGAGAGCACATGGAACAAAAGGTGAACATCAGGATCCTGCCCAAAAAGGGCCTTGGGACTGCAAAGCTGGACTGGAGCTGTGGGTTCTGCTTGTGGTGCTGGCCTGGCTGAGGCCGAGGAGGGCAGCCAGGAAGCTTTTCTGGAAAGCTCTCTGCTCTCGTTAGGAGACCTGAGGCCACCTTTGTGTCTGGCACACTGTTGGATCTGTGTGTCCATAATTGTGCCTCCTTTCTGCAGCCCCATCCATGCAGAATGTATGAATGAGTTACAGCCACCATTCACATGCAATACAAATTCATAAATAAATGGGAGACCAGCTGAAAGGAAGAGAGGGAGAAATATGAATGGCTCAAAGAGCTAAGCACTGCATTAAAAAAAAAAAAAAGTTGATTCCGCCTCAGGAAAGAAGAGAGCAATGAGCTGTGGGTTTTGCACGGTTCCTTGGCTTGCTGCTCACAGAGAATTGCATGGTTACCCGAGCACATGGCACATCAGATGGATTCTCTGTGCTCTCCTGACATCTCCCTCAGCGCAGCCCACGTGCATGGCCCCAGCACATGGGCTGGGCTCCTCTCCTCTCTTTGCTGCTGGCCCAGCTACAGGAAGCACAGCATTGACGCCTGCTGTTATGTGAGTTTAAACCATACAACATCCCCTTCCCCTCCAGACTTGTATTTGTAAGGAGAATTACTCAGTCACTATATTTTCTTTCTCCTACTGCTCTCTGTTTCTCTGCCTCTGTTTTCTCCAGTATCCATTCTTCCAGCATCTCTGTTTGGTTAATAAATTATGAAACCCTCAGAGTGCTCAGATGTTTCTATTCATACCTAGTGACCTTTTCATTCATCTCTTTCACTCCCCTGATCAACCAAGTTACTGTGGCCTCTTGGTGCCTTGCTCCATAATGTTTTATTGCCCATTGGGCATAGGGTTGCTATTATTTCCATTTCTACAAAGATAATAGTCCCCATCCCAAAATTTATGTGTCTTTCTGCTTTCTGATTTTTTTAGGATGTATCTTGCCTGTACATGTGTCATTACAGTTTGGTATTTTTTAAATTTAGACCTTTCAAAATCATTTTATTCATTTAGAGTGGTTTGTGTCCTCCAGGGTTGTGCTGGAGCTTTTGGGATCTCGTTCCTGAGTGAGCTCTTACATGTGCTGGATTTTCTGTTGCTGGATTAGAGGCATGGCAGTAGCAGAGGGTTTCTTCCCCAGCCTTGAGCCTCCGCAGGTATGAAAAGAACTATTTCCTTAGTTGCTCACTCCTTTCCTGTATTAGTAACCCCACTTCACCCTGCTCCTGCCCTTGGAAAACAGTGATGGGCACTGGGAGGTGTGCAGAAGGAAAAATGGGATTACAGTGCTTGACTTGTTCCTGATGTACAGTAAATTCACGAATACAAGCCGCACTGAGTATAAGCCGCATCTCTGGGTGCTGGCAAATATTTCGGTTTTTGTCCATAAATAAGCCGCACCCGAATATAAGCCGCTCTGTCGTTCGCAGCGAGGACCCGCGTGCAATTAGTAACAGAACCGTGGGAGGGCGGGGTTTACTGGCTGAGCTAAGGCTCTGCAGGCTCGGCCTGCTAGGGGCTGCTGACGGGGCCAGGTGGCCCAGCCCGGTGCTGCCGCTCGCGGCCGCCGCTGCCACTGGGCTCGGTCGCCCCGGGTCGGCGCTGCCCCGTGGTGGCAGGCAGGGACGGAGCTTCCCCCGCTCCTACGGCAGCGGCGGCGGGCGGGGACGGAGCTTTCCCGCGCCCGTGGCGCCGGCGGCGGGCAGGGACGGAGCTTTCCCGTGCCCGTGGCGCCGGCGGCGGGCGCAGACAAAGCACCCCGCCTCCTCCCCGAGCCGCGGCAATGGCTGCGCGGGGCTCCCGTCGGCTCCCCGAGCCTCGGCAATGGTGGCACGCACTTCCCCCCCCCTCCCCGGGCCACGGCAATGGCGGCGCGCACTTCCCCCCCCCCCCCCGGGCCGTGGCAATGGCTGCGCGGGGCTCCCTTTGGCTCCCGGAGCCGCGGCAATGACGGCGCAGGGCCCCCGTCGGCTCCCCGAACCGCGGCAATGGCGGCGCAGGGCCCCCGTCGGCTCCCCGGGCCGCGGCAATGGCGGCGCGCCCCCCCCACCCGTCCTCCCCTGGGCTGCAGCAGAGGAGGGAAGAAGAGAGCTCTCCCGCCTCTCTCCCCGCCCCCCGTGCTGCCTGCAGGGAGCCAGGGCAACACAGTAACACTGTAACAATCGCGGAATGCCGGCTTTTACTGGCAGGTGCTTGGCTCGGTGCCCTGACTGGCACGTCTGGGGTTGTAAATGTCAGAAAATTATTCACATATTTGCCGCCCCCGACTATTAGCCGCACTTCCGGGTTTCCACCAAAATTTTTGTCAAATTGCTGCGGCTTGTATTCGTGAAATTACTGTACTTTATTAAGTGTGACCCTGCCTGACTTAATGATGGGGGAATCACCAGAGTGGAGGTGGAATTTCATCTTGTGCTCTTTGTGTCACCACCCAGCACCTTCCATGGGTTGTTTTGTTTTTCATGCTGGCAAAGGATCATGTTGAGCAGGCATCATCTGAAAATGAGGAGCAAAAGTTGTTCCTGCCTCTCTTGCATCTTAAAGCACACTGCAGGGGCTGTCCTGGAAACAGCTACTAGTTCATAAGTTGCGTTTAAACAGTGAAGCAGAGACTATAAGTTCCATCTCTCCCATAATTCAGTATATCAGCAGGGAAAGGTGAGTACAAAGTGTTCACAGTGAAGATATTTACTTTCCTGCCCTTGCTTGGCATTTAATGTAAAAATGGTAATGAAACTGTGGATGTGGGGTGTTAGGTTTTTTTTTTTTTCCAGACAGACATTTGACAGTAGATTTTTGCTGTATCTCTTAATTGGCTTTGTCCATAAAACTGTGTTTAAGATTCACTCCCCAAATGTGAACTGCCACTCTGGTGCATGAGATGGAGCTACCTGGCTCACTCTCAACCTGGATGGTCCTGAACCCACAGAGGAATCTTGCATCAGCAGCAGTTGTTAAGAGCTGCTAAGGGGCTACTTAAACTGCCAGCTCATAAATCAAGCTATTTCTGGTACAGCTCCCTGAATGGCGCAGCTCCTAATTAAATGAATTCAAGCAAATATTTTCTGCTTTTCAGCTGAGAGGGTGGTGATGCTGCAGAGATTAAGCATAGGTTAGCAGTGGGCAGATGGTGAAATGGGAATGCAGAACAAGTGATAGACAGAAGGCAGTGTCACAGTGAGAAATGAGGCTGTGCACTTCTGGGAAAAAAAAATACAAATACATACTTGTGTTTTTCCTGAATGAGTGTAAATATTCACCATAAGTGAAAAAATCAAAGTGTGAGGCAGGAGCAGTGAAAATGCAAAACTGCCAGGTGTGCACATGAAGAGGTGTGAAGGCTTGGAGGGACCTGGTGCCACTTGGCTTTTTGCTGTAGGGGCTGTGCTAGTAGCAGAGGTGACAAGTGCACTGAGAATTTACTTACACCCCTGTGCAGTAGTGCCTGGAAAAACCTCACTCACCAATGAGCTCTGTGACAGAATAATCATGCAATAAGCAAGGGATAAAATAAAAAGAAAATTCCAGGCAGGCCAGGATCAAAGAAAAATAGGAGCAAGGAGCAGAATTTATGTCAAACAAGACAGACCAGGCCAAGTCACAAAGACTCTGATAAATCACAGGCTTTGAGCTCTGTCTTAATCAGAACCAAGAGGAATTCTGCTCTCTCCTAGGTAGTCTTTGGGAGCTGTTTCAACTAAGCCCTGTTTACAGAAGCTGTTTGAGCCCCACACCAATCTGCTGAAGATGAACCTGAGCACGTTTCTGTTCCTCTCCTCCCCCAGAACATACTTCAGTGCAGAAAAACTCCTGGGTGCTGGCCCAATGCCTGATCCTTTTCTTGGACTGTGGACTGCAGACTGTGGAAAACTGCAGGTTCTGGAGTAAGTGTGATGCCCTTCCTATCCTTTCACCGCAGAAAGATACCTTCACTATGGGAGTTGATCAGAAAAATCCTTGGGAATTGTGGGATTGGAGAGCAGGACAGCAGGCTTAGCAAAATGAAATTTTTGACTGTAGCCTGGGAAGCTTTAGAGATCTCAACAGCCCTTTGGAAAACAAGGAAAGGACCTGCATGCTGTGCCCCTGCCTGACCTCCTCCCAGAGGCTGGGGTCAGCATCCTGGTGCCTGGCAGCTGTCCTTGTCATCTGGGCTCTGCTGGTGGTCTTGCTGCTGTTGTCCAAAGCATTCATTTCTTGAAAATCAGCTTTGTCTCACCTCTGCCAATGTCCTGCCACTCCCTGACCCAGCCTTACCCAATTTCTCAGCAGAAAGTTATTCAAATCAACAACAGGACTTGAATTGCTTCTAGATCCAGTGAAGGAAACAAAAATGTTGGCTTGAGTGATTCTCATCTGGTTGTCTTCTTCCAGGACAAGAAATGCACAACCAGGGTGTGAGAACTGACAGATATTGTCAAACCACAATCAGCTCTCAGCAGAAGCTGCTTCTCTCCACTCACCATGAAGGTTAAAATGCAGAGTGAGTGTAGTAATTACAATGACATTCACAAAGCAACGAGCAATTACAATTTGACACAGGTAGAACTCTTGTCTGGCACGAGGCATTGAGCACAGGAGCATTGCAGGTGTGCCTGAGGTGTTGGGGTGAAGGAGAGCTGCTGTCTTCCAGCAGCCTCTGAATGCTCCAGACGTTCTGAAAGCAGGGCTTGGCTTCCCATGTCCCTTCTGTGCTCTGAAAGTTTTAGGTGCTTTTAAAAAGAGCTTTTGGAGAAGGCATAGCTGAATATTGTACAAGCTACTTTGAGATGCGAAGTCTTGGGAAGTTCAGATTTTCTGTCTTAGATAACAAGGAAAATGCCAGATGTGGTAATTTTTCATGAGACTTACAAGGGATAAAATTAATATGCTGTAAAGATAAAAATATTGATAACCTGCTTATTTTGATGATAAAGCAATGCAAGCACGCTGTTTGCAGATATCTTACAGTTCTACAGGTAGGCAGTATTCAAGTTCAGTGTATTTATTTTATCAATACACTGTTGAGCTTTCCAAATGACTTGTGGGAGTCTGGGTAATTTTAACCAGTCAACTTCAGTGAAAATAGTATTGAAGAATCTCCTCAGCCAGGGACCAGGAGGAATCTGTGGTTAAATAAATGTCACCACCTATGTATCAAAGTGAAGTATGGCCCTACTCATGTGATGTTACACAACCTTACAAAGAATTGACCTAAGTTTCAGCCTGGGGGAGCATAAATTGCATACATTTCTCCTGTAAGAATCCCTGCACCAAAGCAGCCATCAAACAGAAGGGAGAGGAAAGCAGTCCTACACTCGTGGGTTTTCTTCAGAAACTTCTACCATAATCCACTGAGGAACATTGTGCAGTGTGATGTGCCAGAAAAAGTTGCACAGAGGTCTGCTTCAACGACTGGTCTATTGTAGATGTCAGCATCCAGCCTGGATGCATTCTCTCATCTCCAGTAAACAGCACTGTTAGTGACTTGGTGATAAGGAAACTCGAAGATATTCACTGAGTCATTAAGTGATTTGATAAAGAGATACTGGAATCAGTGCTGGTGGTTCACGAATATCTGAGATGTGACAGCTCAGTCAGGAACAAGTAAACACAAAGGAACCATCTAAAAAAAAAGAGGGTCATATTTATTTATTTGTTTGTTTGTTTGTTTGTTTGTTTATTTATTTATTTCCAGGGGTGTGCCCTACAAATAAATGCAGTGAGAAATCAGAATCTGAACTCTAGAAGACAAAGACAGAATAAAATGACTCAATTTACATATCTTGGCAGTCATATCCTTGGGAAAACGTCAGAGGCTGGCTAAGGCAGGGCTGGATTTGGCAGCTTAAGATTTGTTTTTGGGAAATCTGCACTTTAAAGTGAATCACTGAGTTGTCAGTATTCCATTTTAATAAATGTATTTGAAAGTTTTAGGTCTTATAAAAGTGCAGAAGGATATCTGAAAACTGTGAATTGCTACAATAAATTTCTAAGAAATGCAGGGATTCAGCAACTGTCAGCAGCTGCTTAGGTTGCAAGAAATATTTAAGAGAAGAGATTGGAAAATTGTTGAGAAAGAATATCTACTTTTAAAATCGTAAGTAATTGAGTAATTGCCAAATTTTGCAAAAGAGGCCAAGGAACCTAGAATGCATCCATAGGTACTAATCAGAAAGTGGAAGAAATATTCTCTGGGGCTCTAAAAGAAAGGCTCAGTATGGGCAGGCTTGGTGAATACTTTTTTATGAACAGTAATACCTAATACACTGAATTTTAAAGTTGGCAAACACACAGTTATCTGCATTTACAGAGATTCCTGGTATGAATTTTAAAATATGTACACAAAACCTGAATGAAAACTAAATTCTATTCCAGGCATCTCTGATATCCTGGGAACTGAAGGTTAAATGTGTAAGTAGAAGTTTTTTCTCTATGGTTTAAATGGAACAATGCTGCTCATCTGTGAACATTCTCAGTGCCCTGCTGAGAGACAAGGATGAAATTTTGCTAGAAAATTCGCTGGATTCTGAAGAGAACTTTTAAAATTCCTTCAGTTTGCTGTTTGAGGATCCTCACTTCTGCCAGTGAAGCCTCAGTTCTCTTTAGCTGAGTGCCAAGCACAGGCAGATGATGCTCATCTTCCCTCTGAGACAAAGCCATTTTGGAGCATAAAAAATTGTGTGTTATGGACATGGGTGGCTTCTGCCAGGTGTGGGGAGAGGCAAAGGGTCATTGCAGGAACAGGCTCATTTCTGCTGCAAGGAATCACTCTTGTGTTGGTACAGAGGCACAAACAGTACCTTCCTTCCTATGGCACTTTCCTCTATAGCAAATCAATCCTAATGATGGTCCAGAGCTTTTATTTTCTATTCAAATTGTTTGCCTCTACATCTATTTTTGGGGAAAAAAACCTCAAACTCCAGCAGAACAACATCCAGTCCCAGCTGCAATATTCTCATCTTCTCCTGGCTTCCACGGGGAAGTTTAAAATTTTCCAGAATTTAATGAAGTATATGGCAGAAATCTTAGGCATCCTCTAGAAGGTTGTCCAAGAAAAACAAGAAAACTCTTGGAAATATTGTGCTTGTCAACACAAGCAGTGTAACCATGCCCATCTGGCATACACCTGTATAGACCTTGGCCCTCTCCAAGAAAAGCAGACTGAGGACATTAAGCTCCTGCAAAAGCTTTTTTTAACATGTTTTTCTGCTCCTGTGCCTGACTGCAGTGCTTGAGGGAACCAAGTGGATCCACCCTTGATGCAGTCTCTGGGGAAAAGACATCCTTGAGGCTTTTGGTATGAGAGTGTTCATCCTGCATTTTCAAAATATTAGAGGTGGATTCAGTGATAACATTTTCATTAGAAAATCTGCCTGTGTGACTCCTGAAAGGCTGAACTCCCTGCAGCTCCAATCAAGTCACCTCCCTGCCTCATCTGGCTCTAGGTGACACTAAACACAGCTGGCACTCCAACATGAGCACTGATTTTCCGTAGGTGCCATCCTGAGTTCAGCATTTAGAAATCTGAGTGCTCAGTGTAACAACAGGGGACGTGTGTCTGAGACTGTCTGTGTCAGTGCTGTGTGTGATGCCTTCTGCATCCCAATGTGCTCTCAGGCAAGTTCTGCAGGGCTTCTGTGTCAGAATTCCTCAGAAAACCAAAGCAGAGCTACAGAAGACTTGTGACAAGGAGCATATTTCAGTGTGGTGCTGAACACATCAGCAGCCATTCACACTCCCAGATGTATCGTGGCAGGACCACAGAAGGCATCTTGTGATTTGGATGAGACTTCCCCCAGGTAGCAGGTTTTGCTGGCAACACTAGGATAATTTTGCACTAGTTTTCCATTCTACTGTTCTTGAGGAATATTTTACCTTCATTTTTGTGAAGTTCTGTCAGACCTATTGATCTGTGCTTTTATAAAGGTCAGATAAATCCACAAAATTTAGTGCTGCAAGCCCTTCAGCTGTTTTTTCTCCTTTTTTTTTTTTCTGGTTTCTTTTTAAGATTCTCTTCACAAGAGGAAGTTAGTCATCATCTGTGTTTGGACCTTTGATAGGGGCTCTTTTCAAGTGTAGAGGTTTGTCTTTGACTCCTGATGCTTCAGAAAAGCCAAGGGGCTGCAGGCACATCTGTGGCTGCCGGTGTTTGACGCCTTTTGTGCTTTCAGATTTTGGGTGATGACGTCAGTCACGTTCTGTACATCCAGCCCTTGCTCTGGTTTGTGTACCTGAGAGATGTGAAGTGTCTGCTGCACTGCTCCAGCCCCAGCAGTTCACCTTCTCAGTGACTCGGTGCACAGGAGGGAGAGCTCGTCTGCACATCCAATTCAGGATCTCTCAGCCACTCTGAGAGCGGGCTCATACACAAGTGTCTCTCAAAAACCTGAGCCCTTGGCTGCTCCGTGGAGTTTTCTTCTCCCTTCCTCATGGATTAATTAGTCTTGCAGGTGGGTAATAGCCTATAAATGCAAGTAACTAACAAACAAGGACTGAGAAGCCAGCCCTTCACTTGGGCAAGGTCCCTTCTGTGTTCTGCCCTGAGATATCTCAGTACCTATGCATGTTTCTTTTTTAACTGGGGGAAATTTTTCAGCCACTCTTACAGGATGAGTCATCAACGGTCTTTGAGGATTCCCTGAGAATCACTGGGGGAACAGAACCACTTGAAATAGAAGATGTGTGACCCCATGTGCTGTGTGGGAGATGGCTTCCTATCCTTTTGTACATCATAATTGTTGTAAGTGTTGAGTTCTGAGAATCCTAACAAAATAAGGCTGGAATTTCTCTCTTATGAGACAGATAGTTCTGGTATTTTGCTCTGCTGGCAATTACAAACTAATTGGTGGCTTCACATACCAAATGATGTCTTTCAGAACAATGAAAAAATCTTCTACCTGGTCCCTTGGCTCTAGTTTTATTGCAAATTAGTTGTTGCTGGACTGAAGGTCTAATAAGAGTTCTGTACTCTTCCAGAAGTTCACAGAGTTATAGAATGAATCATCAAATCACAGAATGGTTTGGGTTGAAAAGGACTTGGACATTCAGTTCCATCCCCACATCCTGGGCAGGGACATCTCCCATTATCCCAGGTTTCTCCAAGCCCCAATGTCCAGCCTGGGCTTGGACACTTCCAGGGATTCAAGGGCAGCCACAGCTTCCGTGTGCACCCTGTGCCAGGGCCTGCCCACCCTCCCAGGGAACAATGCCTTCCTAACACCCAGTCTAAACCCACCCTGTGTCAGTTTAAACCATTCCCTCTTGTCCCACCACTAAATCTTCTGGCAAAAACTCCCTCTCTGTCTCACTCCTTCCTTCTTGAGAGTATTATGCAAGGGTGTAAACACAATTGGTGTTCTCTGACCATCACAGAAGTAATGATGGTATCTGGGGAAATATTGAAACCATTAGCAGATTTAAAAGGGATGAGATTAAGGGTTTCCATCCTTCATGAAGATCATGTTTTGATTGCTGTTACCAATTGCTGAGCTATGAAAAATGAGACTTTAATTTTAGATATTTCTGACAGTTTTGAGGAAAGGGAATACAGGGAACTTGTATGGTCAATTCACAAAAGGTACATTTCTAGAGGAAAAGGAAATTATAGTGGAAGACACAAAAAATTGAGTATCTGAAAAGGGTATAATAAATGGATTTCATTAATGGCAAAAATTAAACCCAAAGGAAGGACTGGGAAAATTACTTTGACCTGGGAAATCTTTAGGATAGAGGCTGCTTTTATTGTTCTTTTCTGTGTCTGGCATAATGTGAACCTATTACAGCAGATCTTCAGCTCTCCCATATTGCAAATAAAACAATTGCAGTTGCAAACAAAAAGAACTTTGTCAGACTCTCACTGGGGATAAGAGCACATAGAGATAATGTAATCACAGTGGTCAAATAGGTAAATATTCAAACTGATTTACTGTAAGCAGTGCAGGCATGGGGTTTGGGTCGTGGAACAAATGATTTACTGCTTGAAGGCAGAGAGTGAAGTCCTCTGCCTTGGTGGGGTGTGGGTGGGCTGCTTGCTTCACAGGATTGTTTCTGTTCTCCTAGTGTCCAGAGGTAAATGGAAGGGGTTTGATGACATCAAGGGGTTAGTGAAATCATCTTCTGGAAGAATCCTCTAACTGTAGTAGCTGCAAGATGTCATGGAGGAAAATATACCTCCCATGTTGTAGAGAAATACCTGCCTGAGGTGGTTTTTTAGCTGTTTGTATAATTTCTGTCCTTTCACACATGGCCTGTTCCCTCAGTGTGTGTGCTGGTGCTGACACTCAGGTCTGTTCTATGTGCTACACTTCTGCAAGAGCAACGTGGGTCTACACTTTTAAAAATTAACCTGCTTTTGCACATAAATCTGCTAATCTGTCAATGGCATTAACATTCAGGAACAAGGAAAGGGCAATAACAATTAATGTTCTGATTAATTCAAGAAACTATGTGAGTTTTGGTGGATCCACATCTGCTAGAGCAGGGTCAATTTTTGAAGCTCAACTATGAAAAGTGAAGCACTTGCTGGGCATCCAGTTGTTCTCTTTCTGGGTTCCTCTGCTTTACTCCTCAGCTCATTAGGGCCTTGGATATTGTTTTCATTACAGCCACAGAAATAACCCTGCTCCTCCTTGCTTCCCATGGCAGTCCTGGCTGGGGAGGACTGGGGCTCTGACAAGCAGCACTGAGTGCTTGAATGCTGATCAGCAGAAAAGCTGGAGAGGTAAGGGAGGTTTTGTTAGAGATGATTTTCCTGCTCATTCTGCTGGCATCCACAGTTTAAAGCAGGAGTTGTTTGGGTTCCAGCATAGCTGACCCTGCAGAGTCCTTGGGAGTGGTCCAGACAGGAGTGCTGCTGTCTGCAGGATGGGAGGGGAGGCAGGGCAAGGAGCAGCAGCAGCAGGAGCTGTGACCAGTGCTTTCTTTGCTTTGGCTCCTGCTGGGCCCAGTGAAGTTATTAGTGCTTTCTTTAGAGGAATAAGACTCCTGCAAGGCTCCCTCTGTGCCCTGCTTTCAGTGCACAGCCCTGGCCTGGGATTAGTGGTTTGCTTTCACACTGCTTGCATGCTGCAGTTGTTACAGCTGTGAGCAATTGCTGCTGGCCCTGGCAGCCAGGGCAGAGCTATTCTTCACAGCTGAAACCAACAGAGATCCTTCAAAAAACTTGGGAGCGAGCTCTGAGGTCAGCTCTGAGGAGTTGTTTGTCCTGACTGTGAAAATAACTCGATTGTAAAAAAAACAGTTATGACACTTTCAATTCTATCAGGCAGTATGTGTTGTCAAGATTATTTTGAAAGATAGTGGATAGACTGGGGATAGAAGTATGCTCATTTTTCAAAGGAGCTGGGATTAGAGAAAGCATTTACACTTCTGCAAATCAAAGGAGCCTGGGATTTGTGTCTTGGGAGCCCCTGCAGGGCAGGGCAAGAATTAGAGAAAGGAGAACTGGGAGAGGAGACAGCAAAGCCATGCTGAGTCCTGATCCTTCTGGGCTCTGCTGCCTTGCATGTGTGCCATGGATGGCTCCCCTGGGACAGCCTGCTCTTTTTCTGGGCATTTCCCAGAGCAGGAGCCCTGCTGCCTGTGCAGATGGAGGTCCTTGCACAGCCCCTGTTTGCAGCAGCATCCCAGCCCTGGCTGCCTTGGCTCCTGGGCTTTGTTTGGAAGTGGCAGCTCTGTTTCCTCCAGTGCTCCTCATCCCTTCTTTCTGCCTGTGGAGAATGGATTCACAGATTCCCAGTCTGTACTGCAGACTTGGACCAGCACAGCCTTGACCAGCCCCCTTTTTTTACGGGGGGAGGAAGAGGAGAAAAAATCAACTAACAACAAGCACTGTTGACTCTGGCTTTGATAGTGTAAATACCCACTGTGCTGCAAAATGAAAAACTAAACATGCAGCCTAGATAGCTGACTTTGAAATGTGTGGTGGTGGTAATTGAGTTTATGGAGGTTTTTCCTATTTTCTTTTTGTTCCTCTTTGAATGTGATTCAATTAAAGAACGTTTTTGACCAAATTTGGAGAGAATTGGGTTAAGGCTTTTGAAGAATGCCTTTCTGCTCCAGCTCTCAGTGAAATTCATCCAAATACGCGAAATGGAAAGGTTGTTGATATGGTTTCTTTGGAAACTATGTTGTATTTTCTCCCCAGTTCAGGCTGTTCCTTTGAAACTTGATTTCTGCTTGTTTCTCTTCTTGCTGAACCTGAATCCAAAATAACAAATATTGTGGAAAAAAAAGAAAAGAAAAAATAAGGAGAATTTGTGAGTGTGCTTTCAATTCCCTTCTGTGGCTCCCAAAAAGCACTCTGCCAAGATTTCCAGTGAGGTCTGTGTGCCTGGACAGTGCTGTTCCAGCATTGTTCAGGAGTCTTCTGTGGGCTCAGGAACTGTGGAAATGGATCCCACTTTGGCTGTGCCAAGCTCCATCTCTCTCAACAAGCTGCAGGATTTCCTTCCAACCTTGATATTAAGTTTGAACAACTATTCCTCAGGTTCTACCTTAATTTTTGGCTGCTCAGGCTTAGAAGTTTGTCACTCCTTCCCATGCCTTTGGTGGCAGCACCATCCCATCCCCTTATACCCCTTTCTGCCTTTTATGGAAAAATCCTTCAGCTGTAATGAACTGGGCCTTTTCCCTTCCTCTTGCTATTCTTGTAAACCTCTTCTGTGACGTTTCAGGCATCAGTGCTAAAAAGTTCAATAAACTAGAACAATACTGGCCTTCCTTGTGCTTCCCTCTTGTTGCATTCAGGGCTGCCAAGAGGACTCTTTAGAGCCAGTCCTGGATCTTACCAATCTCTCCATCTGACATTTTGTTCCAGACAGTGTGTTGTGGTTTGGGACCATGTATTTATGTATCCTTGATCTCATGACTAATTGCATGTCATGAACATTGTTATTAGAATAGTTGTGACAGTTTTCCATGAGAACACTGCTAGCTCTCTGTTATGGCATTATAGCTCCCCATAACATATGATTTGCTGGAGATAACTGATCTGGATACTTTTTTTAAAGAGTGGCCTAGTTTTTATTCTATGCTTCTTCACCTATTTTTTTATTACTGCAATTGTTGTAGAGATTGGCAATGTTCAGACTCAGTAAAATTTTGAAAAAGTAAAGGATTCCTTATGTCTTTATGGTTCTGCTTTTACCTTGTCTTTAGTGTGGTATCTTCTGCCTGATCTCCATTTCTATTTCAAGGGTTCTTTGTTTGGTTTTTTTTTTCTTAACAGTTCAGACTTAACTTAAAATTGGCTTTTAAAACTTAGATGAGTGTGTTTATGTTTTTGCAAGTTTGGATTTTTTTCAATTGATCTATTGTAGGTGTATGATCCCAATGCAGACCAGTAGAGGAGTTTTTCACATTTTCCATTAACAAGTCTGTTGCCTCTTCATGATGGCAACTCACTGTCTAACGAAAACATGATCTTGTTAGAGGAGCCCTTTTAAGCATCCTTGGCTGCTGTGGGAGTCTCCAGGTTAGGATTTGCAGGTGAAAGGTAGATTAGGCTGCTTCCAATGTAGTCTAGAATGGATTAGAGCAATAAAATATGGATTTGTTTCCTGCCAACACTTCAGATTCTAAATCAATGTATTTTCCATCCACTCATGCTGAGTAGAAGTTGTGAACAGAAAAGCAAAGGAGTTTTAAGGCTAAAGAGCCTTTGTCTGAGCACAAAAAAAAGCCTAATAACCTCACTGTAGGGAGAAGAAATGACTTTGTGCTTGTGGCAGAAGCACAAAATGTTGCCAGCATCTCTCTTTCAACTCCAGACAAAATCTGGTACACTGAGAAAGTATCTGAATTTCTTTCAGTGGTGCCTAGATTTATATTTAGATGAATAATTAGTGGTGGCTCTTCCAGAGTGTTGCATTAATATCCAGATAAAAGTAGTCATACCTAATCATCCAGATTTGATGCTGATAATTGTAGTTGCTGATCCATAGGTGTTTGGGTTTTTTTAACTGTAAAATCACTATTATGTGTTCTATCCCCAAAAATTTCTCTTTTGTAACTTCAGAGTGTAACCTGGGTGGGGTAAAATCTGTGTCTTGGTGTCTAACAGGATGGAGCCCTAACCTTTGCTGGCAAACAGCTGTTACTTTATGTTTGGTAGAAAATACGTGTTTGGGGTTCTTTTAAGCCTTGGCATCGTCAGAATGCAACATCAGAAAAGTTAGTTATTGCTGCAGTTTATTTTCAGTGATTGTTGGGATGTCATAAAAGGGTGTAGCTCCTATAGCCACTATCAAAAAAGGGTTACCTTGGATTGGGTAACACTAAATTTATTTTAGGTTATGCTCAGCTTTATCTGGTTGTGCCAAAAATCTTTAGAATTTAATATCCTTCCATGCATAAGAGCAAAAAGCTCTTCTTGTGTTTCAGTTATTGCTACCTGCTACAATGGGAAGAGATGGGAAATTGAAAAAAAAAAGGTACTGTAATAAAACTTCTGTTCATTTATACCGGCATCATATTTTCGAGAGTGAGAGGGAAAAGCTTTAGAGATGGTTGAACATTTCTTCCATGTTGTTAAAGAGGGGGTGTGGGATTTGTTTATCAAGGCTGTGTTCTCCAAAGCCCTTGTTAGTGGGAAGAGAAATGTATTGAGAGAAAAGCTCTGCTGAAAAAGCATGGGACTTGTTTGAATGGAGCAAAGTTGTGAAGCTGTCGGCAGGCTTGTTACTGCTGCTGGCATGGCTGTTTGCTGTGACTTTCATGAAAAGCACAGCTACTGGGATTTTGAGTGGCATCTGCAGGAAATGCCCAGAGGCAGAATGGACGAGATGCCCAGAACTAATTATCTGCAGCACAGAGGAAAGTTCAGAGCAGTTTCATTTTGAATGAGCAATTCCAATTACTCAAGGACATTTTTAAAGCACTGGCATGTTTGATAGAGGGAGGGGGAAACCCAAACACAGCTTGTCAATGGAATCTCATGTTGATGCTGGCATTCAGTGCTGTGGATATTAACAGTGGGATAGTACTTGTAATTCATTTAGCTTGAAAAACAAAAGCAGCCAGAGTAAGGCCAAGGTTTACAAAAAATGAGTCTCCAAAGATAAGTTCCTCACTCAATATTTATTTACTTAATAAGGACAATTGCTTTTTGAAAGTGTCAAGCACTCACCAACTGCTATTAATACCAAAAAGCAGATCTGGTAGCAAAGGAAATAACTGAGAATGGTGCCATAATCATGAAGCTGGTTTTGTTCAAGGTTATCTGTGCCTGTGGTCAGAAGCAAGCCAAGTATCCAGTCTGTGAATTCTGGCCCAAAGGAGCCTGCTCTCTGGTGTAAAATAACACAAAAGCCCCGGACTGTGTGTTGCAGACAGGAAGGTAACAAGGGCAGGAGGAGAAAGACCCCACTGTCAGCTCGATGGGGTTTCTCTGGTGGATGTGGAGCTGTGCCTGAGCTCTTCTCATTGCTGCAGGAGAGCAGCACTGCTGGAGAAGCTCAGCTGGCAGGGGCATCTGGGCAGGGAAGGTGACACAGGAGGTGACCTGAGCCTTTGTGGGGAGGCAGGAGACAGGGACAGATTGGACACACATGGCCAGCATGGTGTGAGCTCAAAGTGCAGCCTTGCTGTGAGGGCCCTGAATTAGTTTCAGATGACATCATCCACAATGGCTGATTATATTTAGAGTATGTAGTAATATGTTCTGAGGCCTTCCATATGTTAATTATGCATGCTGCAAAATATGGCTACAGGAGGCTTGTGAAATCAAAGCAAAACTGCAGGTAGGGAAAACATTTCCTCTAGATTAACTTTAAACACAGTTTTGCAAAAGGTTTAACATACCACAACCAAATTTATTCTTATTTTAAATTTGATTGTATTTAATGAAAGAGAGACTTGCATACTCAAATATTCAGGCTTAGTTGACATTTTGAGACAAGAGGGTATTTGGTCCACATTTATCAAATGTAGTAGTTCTGTTGAAAAATGGAGAGCAAACATTTCTCATGTATTAAATTATAAAATGAGTTTAAAGACTACAAGACCTCTGTGGAGTTTGTTAGCCAATGTTAAAATGTTAAAAAGCTTAGTGGATGTGGATGAGCTATTGAAAAAAATCACAAACAGCTCTGCCCCTCCCAAACAATAAAAAACCCTTTTGTAAACTTGCATTTTTGATGTAAGTAGCTTCTCATCTTCTGCCCATCCTTACAGCATCTCAGCTGCATAACACCAAACACCTGAAATGATGAATGCTCACTGTGATAAGCAACTTGGTGTAGATGATTAGCCTGGACCCTTGAACTTAGGCAAAGGGATGATTAAAATAATTAAAAGCACATAATCAACTTGGCCTGGGCTGCGACTGTGGCAGACTACCTTTTGGACTTTGCTTTATAAATCTTTATGAGTTTTTCTCCCAGTAATGCATGGATTTCAGCTGAACATCTGTGGGACAAACTAATCTGAAAAAATCCTTTTTTTTTTTTTTTTTTTTGTCCTCAACAAGTCACTGTCTTTTACAGAGAATATGGTGAAAAAATCTGTCTTTTTTTGAAAAAAAAACTGAACAGGTTTGCCTGTGTACTAAATAATTCAGTTTGAAAACACTGTGGAAAGAAACTGTTGGACGTTGTAGATCAGCTTTCTTATGTTCCCAATCTGTCTGGACAGATTTCATAATAAAAATTGTGAAATTTTTGCATAGTTAGATATAATCTGTTTGAGGAGCCCAGTTCAGACAGTGTGAACTACAATAAGTTCCTGAACTACAACATGTTATCAAAAGAGATTTCCAGTTTGAGATGCAGTATGTATTTTTCTGTAGCAAGTCTACATTTCTTTCTCTAGTTCCTCCCCAGCATTTATTAGAAAGCCTAAACTTGTTGAAGAAGTCTTATGACAGAAAATGTTTGACTGACCAACTTAAAACTTTTTGTTTGAGAATAATGGTTGATAGAAATCTGTTTAAAGCTGTGATTTAGCTCTGGTTACATGTGCCAGGGCTGAAAGATTTTTGGGGAAGAATTTCTCTTCTTTGGCTCTTGATTAAGCATCTCCTCTCCCCCAGATAATTTCTGTGTGCGTGTGGGACTGAGCTGCTCCTCTGGCTGCAGACAAGAGTACAAATTCTTCTCAGAATATTCTGTTGAAGTTGTTTTTGTAGTAAAATCCAATGTGGCAGTGTCTCCCCACTTGGGTTTGAAATATGAACCTGCACCTCCACATTTCACCTAACACTGCTTTCTTTTCACCAAAGCCTTTTAAATATCTGGCATTTCCTTCACTGCCATGGTGGTACAACAGCCCTGTGCTGCCCTTGGAAGGATTGGGACTGTTTGTTCTGGAATGGCCAATGAACAAATGGGAGACAGCAATTTCATCCATCTCGCATTTCTGTGCTCTGCTAGTTTTGAACAAGAGAACTTGTATTTTTTTTCTCTCCCCACGGATAAGGTGTAGAACCAAACTTTTCCATAAGTTTACTAAACCAGATCCCAGAAATGCTCTGGAATGGGCTCCTGCCGTACTGGTCATGCAGGAGGGGTAGTTCATTGAGCTCTTTTTGCTTTTGGCTTACAAAGCCAAACAGTGGGACACTGAAAAATGAGTAACTTGGTCTCTGCTTGGGGCCCCAAATGTAAATATTAGCACCAAGGTGTTCTGAGGATTTGGGAAGAAACTTGGATTGGATATAAGGACGATGGAGAGAGCAGAAGGAACAGAACACAATGGATGGCCCATCTGATAAGGATGGGAAATGATCTATGGCAAAGGTAGCAACAAAGACCCTCAGAGCTGCTGCAGTTGTGTTCTGCCTTTGGACTGAAGGGAAAACTCCTGGACAGCATCCCTGCACTCAGGGTTAAGGACTTTTCCTGGGAACAGCAGGAGTGCAGCTCAGCCAGGTAACAAAAACCTCTCCCCAACCCCTGACCCAAAGATGTGGCACAGCCCTGGTGCATTAAGGCACTGCTTTAGTTGGGCAATGCTGTTTCCTGGTTGTACAGCAATTAAAGAACTGAATAATACTAAAAAACACTTGGAATGCCCCTGAGATCTGTTTGGATGGTTCTGGCTGGAGGAGCTGTTGTCTTGTCCTTCTGGTGTGGTCAGAGCCCTTTGTCTGCGCACCTCAAATTGTGTGTCTGATGCACCCACAGCAAATAGGATTGTCCCATGGCAATGCTTGCTGTTGTTTCGGGTTTGAAACTCCTGTTATTTTGGGTTTTAGAAAACTTGAAACTCTCCACTTTGGTCTGGCTGTGTATTGCTTGATCTGCATACTCAGTTTCAAGAAGAGGTTTGGCTACAGGACACAGTGCATAACTGTGTGCACAGTCACAGATGTGCACAGTTGGGCACAAGCTGAGGCTTTCCCAAATGTGCTTTCATTCCTTTCTCCAGTTCATCTGTCCAAATGCTTCTTGAGAGAAGTCTAGCACCAAGCATAAGAGGAAATATTTTCCCCTTTCAAGTTTGAATCTCTAAATGTTACTGTTCCCCCTGAGGTCAGCAAAAGGTTTTTATTTCCCTGTTCTAAGCAGGATAGAAAATTGCCAGTATCCTTTTTCCCCCCATCTTTGTAGGATTTTTTCCATGTGCAATCAGTGCTGATTGGATTCTCCCTTTTCAGGCACCCAGCTGTGCTGTCTGAATGCTCACCCCAGCCTCCTTGCCAATTGTGAATGCTTTACAGGTTCATGTTTTTATTCAAGCCAATCTGAATTGCACATCGCTTCAAATGTTCCATTTCAAAACAACAACAACAAAAAAAATCCACAAAACAACCCCACACCAAAAAATTCCCCAAAATCTAAACCCACCCTATCCCCCAAGCCCCAGCCTCAGCTGTTTTAAATCCCTGGGATATCCCACTGCAGAATGACATATCTGTCATGGTAAGAGATCATCTGAGCAAGTTTGGCCTCTCCTGAGAATTCCAGGCATTGGGTTGGACTTTTCTCCTGGAATATCTCCCCTTTTTGACATGGCAGAACTTTTTTATCAGTCTTCACCTTTGGAAGCATAAGATGCCTTATGGTAACAAATTTCTTCCCACCACTGTCTGCAGAAAATTTAAAAAAATGTCATGTAATGAGCGAAGTTGCAGAATTCTTTACCCACATTGAATCCTCCATTACTCTGTACAGAAACTCTTCTCTGTTATATTTTTTTCTCCATTGAATTGAAAACTGAGGTACTCTCATGAGCCAACCCCTGATGAACTGGGGGAAATCAAAGTGGATTTTGTGACTCAGGAGGAAGACCTGTGACACCCAAGGTATCCACAGGCTTTTGGCTGCAAAACAGAGAAGCTGCAGCAGTTTTAATTTTGATTGCTGTGGCTCAAGTTTCTATTAGAGACTCCCTCTCATGGAAGATTTTGCTCAAGGTTTTTCTCCCCTTGGCTGTGTTTGGTGATGTGCTCTGATGAGGTTACTGAGGCAGAGAGGTAACAGTTATATGTTTGCATAAGCTGTCATTGCTGGTTTGGTTATTTCTTTTGTCATCAAATACTCAAGCTGATCTTTGAATAATAACCTATGTAAACTTCAATTCAAAGACCCACTGGAAGGAATGGAAAGCTAACAAAAATTTGTCATGGAAACCACTAACACCTAGATATGGGTGAGAAAAGAAGTTTTCATTCAGGCACCCCAATTATTTGCAAAAGATTCTGTAAGTTTCTGAAACGTTTTTTTCTACTCAGTTCTGATGGTAGGGCTGCTTTTAATTTTCATAAATGTATGTGTGGATCGACAAACATACACAGATGCGAAACGTTGTGCTTTGTGCTGGATGAATAAAAAAGTTCTGGAACATGAAATTGCAGAGAATCAAAGAGAGATTAAGGGGAAGATTTTGTTGGCCTCTTGTGTTTGATTATAGCTTTTCCATTTTTGATAAAATGTGTTTAATTCTTGTAGACTGAGCACAAGAGAGAAAACTGTGCATATGAAATAAATTTATGGGCAAGATGTGGAACAGAGAGAAAGTATCTGACAAGCCTGGCAAATCAGGAAGTGAAATGGCAGCTGAAATGAAGAAAAACTGTATTTTAGAAAAGCCTGTATTTTAGATACTCTTCTTTTGAGTTTGTCTTGCTAAAGTAACTCAGCAGTTAATTAACATTCCTAGAAAATGTGTTATACATACCTAAATATGGCTTTATACAACAGTTATTTTCAAATTCAGATTTTTCAGTTATCTAAAGATTGTGCTGGCCAATGTTAGGTCTGTGTCATTTAAAAATGTCACCTTCTCTATCTTTACAGAGCTCTTTCAAGCCAGATATTTCAGTATTACAATATTTTTTGGAGTGCTCCAAACTGACATTTCTGCACAGAAGAGTCTCGCCGTGTTCTCAAAGGCCCATTGCTGCCACTGTGCCCCGTCCAGTGCAGAGTTTTTAAATTATGCTGTGCTACTTTTCTCACTGATACTGAACATTTCCAGTGGGGGATTGTTTGCTGTTTCATGCTTGCTCTTGGCTAAGAGATTGTGATGCAACAACCTTATATCTTAATTAACCAGAATTCACAGTGCAGAGTTTAGGCTGACACTGCTTTCATGTCAGCACTGTGTGACTCAGTAAAAATCCCAATACAACAATGAAAAATCATAATTGGCAAGATGATAACTCTGGGTTTAGCATGACAGGCCCTGGAGACGGGGCTAATGAATAAAGATGCCACCCTGGGTACATGGTGAGAGCTGCTGTTGACTCATCTGAGTGATTATACAGAAAAGTAGGGTTTCTTCTGCAGCCTGATCTTCCCAGTGAAACTTTATATGAGTGAGAATGACAGAACTGGGCCAAGTCCATCCAGCCCTGTGTGTCTTCTCTGCTGGCAGTGGCAATAAAGGCAGCAGAGAGGAGCAAGGCAAAGCTACAGCTCCTGAGTCCAAGGAGTGCCCTGGAGGTGCAGAGCCAGCTGTTTGCAGCTGGGGCATAGCTCCTGCCCCTCCTGGGGTTTGTCACTCCCTGCAGGGTGTGCAGGAACGCTGCTGGCTGCTCTGCTGGGACCTCGGCACTGCTCAAACCCCCACCCAAAGGAGTCAAACACAGCTGCTTGTGCTTCTCAGGCTTCAGGTGTGCCTCTTTCTTGAAATGCTGAGGGCCTGCATTAAGCCTGTGGTAGAAATCTGTCTTATAAAAGATTAGTGGACTCCTCTGCCTTGTTCTGTTGATGCTGGATAAATCAATGCAAGTTTAGTCAGGATTTCAAGCAGATAGTCCACACTACTCTTTTCAGATGAATGATTATATGCTCATGTCTATTTAGCTATTCACTGCCTTGTCCTTTGGTACAATTGCTAACTGAAAACTAATTCATTCCTATTTTTATTAAAACAAGTGCTGCTGTAACGATGACCAACAGACTAAATCCGTGGTGGAAGAGAATTACAGCTGGAGCCAGAGGGGTTTAGGAGATCAACATAACATTTTGGGTGGAAGAGAATGGTAGTTTAATGAGATATGAAGCAGGATTAATGCTGTAGATGACCTTAAAATACTGATTAGCAAAGAGCAGAGTGGTAGTTGCACACACGTGTGTAGCAGTAACTGGCTGGTGGTGAATGTGTTCAAAAGAGATGATCAAAATGTTATAGAAGACCCTAAATATGGATTGCCTGTGTTCATGTAGTCCAAGGTGAGTGTCAGCTTACCACAGAAGCAAGCAGAACTAAGCTGTTTCTCCCATTCTGTGAAAGTCAAATTGTTTTGGAAAATGGGAATTGATGATGGCAAGTTTGCCAGTGTGTGGCTGTGGTGCTGTGGCTGCTGGGGCAGCCTCAGTAGGCTCTAGGGCTGCTGTCATGTTCTAGGAGCCTGGGACTGGTGCTGGGCAGTGCAGCCTGCCTCCAGCAGGGTTTTCCAGACCTGTGGGGGCAATAAATGATCTTTTTCTCCAAGACCTCACTCATTAACTTTATAAAGGCTCATTTTTTGAACAGAAACTCCAGCAGTCATTTCTCACGTGTCTTGGTCCAACTGAGAAGTGTAGCAGGTCCTTTCCACAGCCTTTTGTACTAACCTTTTCAATTAATCCACAGTAACATGGAACAAAACTAATCAGGTAATGCTGAGATGCGCTTGCAACACTCGGTGTCATTGTAAGGGTGGTTTGAGACTGAATTTCCTTTCACCTTTTCTTATTGTTGAGCCCTAGGCTACGCACTCTAAAATGTCACTTCCATGAGTCTTTCTAGATTTTAAAAAAACCTATTTAATGCATTTTTAATAACATGGTGGCAATATTTTGTGATGATGTTGGTTTAGTTTTGTTAGAAATTGATCCATTTTTATTACACTTTTTAACACCAGTGCTGTCAGATATTTCATAATAGCTATGCTTTAGTTCTGTAAATATTTTTATTTGTTGTAGGCATATCAAATGATCATATGCCCACAGGCATTAAGGCTTTGTTGTGTTTAGTGACAAAATGCTTTCCCCAGGTGTTTTTTGGTGCTAAATTTGCAGTACAAGGACAGAAGCCTTTGGGGCTTGCTTTGAATGCAGGCTGGGATGTGGTAAGACTTGGCTTAATTTCTGTGAGAGATTCTTGACCATCCTTCAGCAAACTCAGCATCCTGCACAGCTGAACTCTGTCTCTGCACAAGGAAAATGGACACTTGATAAAGAGAGTGGAGGGTAAAGCCCTGGCACTGCAGGGCTTGTTTCAGTCTCAGCTGACCGGCAGAAATAAGAATCTTGTGAAATCTGAATTAAACCAGCAGAGTTGCAGACTCCCACTGACTTCAGTGAGCCAGGATTCTATCTGATTTCCTAATTAAATGGTCCTGTGCTTCAGCAAAAGCATTAGAAAGATAAATGTTCAGTGATTGCTTTGAGTATTTCCAGTGAAATCTATTTGCTTGGGATAGCACATCTCAGCACAGCACAACAACCACTTTTGTGGTTTCAAACTGTGCAAGAGATGAATGTGAAGGTGAGGCAGCACATTTGAGGACTTTTCTCTCAGGGTAATGATCTTGGGTTCCTTGTTGAGGTGAGTAGTTTCCTTCATTTGCTCACTTTCCCGTCTCAGACTGATGAAATCAAAGATGGCAAAGGGTGTTTAAAATACTTCTGCAAAATCGGCTCTTAAACTAACATTTTAGTCTTTTATATTCAGGCCTGAATATAATTATTTAGGAGATAAAAGCCTGGGGAAGAAAAACCTGTCTCATTTGAACCATTTCCCCATTATTCTTTTTGATCTAATGGGCCAATAGCAAAACTTCCCTATATTTTCCATTAAGAGGAAGAAAAAGGACTTTATTTTTCTACTTCAGGGAGAAAAAATATGATTTGGCAGCCTCATTCAAATAAATAGTTGTATTTACTACTTTTGCACTGGAGGGTTATTTTATGTTTGAAAAAGGTTTTCCTAAAGATTTGAACAGCTTTTCTGAATGGGATGAATTGTGTGTTTTAAATAGAAAAACAGAAAAAAAAATGAAAACTAAAAGTTGCCTGAACAAGTCCCACTGCCACAAAAATAAAAAGATCCCATTGTTACTGAGATGTGGGTCACAGCAGGATATGCTCCATATGTTTAATTGAATCTTTTTATGAATGGCACACTTTGATGCATTTGGTATTAAAGGAAACGCAGTGTTTTCGTTTAGAAGGAGGCAGGAGCAAGGTTGAATTAAAGAGATTAAAGGGCATGATTTATTCACCACCAGCTGCCAGGGCTTCCAACCTGTGAGATGATACCTTGAGAGGGATTTCTAGGGACAGGAGAGCTGCTGTTCCCTGCCCAGCTCAGGTGAGTGTTCCACACAGAATTCCACTTCCAGAGATGGGTGTTCCACACAGAATTCCATTTCCAGAGGTGCTGGCTGTCTCATCCCAGCTGCTGTTCCCTGTGAGCCCTGGGTGTCCCTGCCCTGCATTCCCATGCCCTCCCATGTGGAATTCCACTTGCTTTCATAGCTCCCTTAGACCCAGAGGCTCCAGCCAGACTGGGAAGGTGCAGGAGCAAGGCACTGATGCTTTTTAGCACTGCAGCAATCCACAGGGATGGGGTAGGACAATGATGTTGGCTCCTGTCTGTGCTGATGTGCAGTTGTACAGGCATGGTTTCACTTGATTTAGATGTATTCCCTCTGGTGGCAGGACAACTTCCTAAAAGGAAATAGCATCCCATTTGGACAGATGTCTGTCATTGTAATTGTAAGTTTTCAAGTGGTTAATGACAGCAAAAATGGTCAGAATCATAATATTTAGGCTGCCTCCCATATGTGTTCTAAATCAGGCACAGAAACGTGAAATAAATAAGCACATCCTCCCTGGGGCCTCCTGCATACACAGATAGGAAACAGTTTTTATTAGGGGAAAGTAAATTGTGTTTGGTAAATCCAGAAACTGAACCCATACAAAATTAAAGAATAAAATGCATGTATCCCCCTTTGTAGCATTATCACGAGTCCATTATTTCTTTTCCAATAACACCAGAATTGGGTCACTTTCCATCCTGTGCTCCTGATTTGAAGCAATAACAAGAACCACAGAAGGGTTTTACCAAGTTGAGGTGTTTGGTTTTAAGATCTCAGCTCTGCTGCTTCCCTGTTTTATCTCTCTCCACAAGGTCCTCACTGGTGCTATTCCTTATCATGGAATAATCTCTTCTGTGTCTTGCAGGGGAAGCAAAATCTTTGTTGTCTCTGGTAGCCAAGCCTCCAGCAGGAAGAGGGAAGGATATTTCCAGAGGCTCTGGAGCAGACTCACTGCTCCTGGAGTGTTTTCTTCTCCCCAGACATCATTCAAGGAAAGCACTTTTTTCTCTCCAAGCCCCTCTCATTACCCAGGACTGCCTTTCAATTCATATTAGTCAGTGTTTCTGCAGCTGTCCAAGTTTACAGAAGAAAGAAGAATTCTTTGCCAGCTATAAATCTGGGATGCGGACACACATGATGGTAAAGCCAATCACATGAGCTAATTAGTGATTACTTTAACATGGAAGGAAAACATACTACAAAAAAACTATTTTTTTTGTATTGCACTTGTTCTCCCTATGCACTAAAGCTGACCTAAGTTACTTCCATATTTTTTTTCCTTTTTGCTTTGAGATTTTAGCAGGGGTTTATCCTAGGGTTGCTAAGTTTGCTTCATTGTTTTTCCATACTTATTTCAAAACCTGACACAGGATTCAGCTCATCAGTTACCAGTTAAAAAAGAGGCTTCTCTCCAATCACACATACATAAGTTCTCTAAATGAGCTTTATTCTGATCTCTCTTAGAGCAGAATTTTTTATGCAAGCTCCTCTAGCCTTGATACAGAATTCAGATTTCCTGCGATTACCTGCAAAGTCTGAATTAGCACACAGCAGAAGCCTTTTCCACTTGACAAGTGATTTTTTTTTTTTTTTTTTTTTAATTTCAGGGTTACTCCTCAGCCTCACCTACAAAAGACTGATTGATTTTGGTGTTTTGTGTCCTGTTTTCTCATCATATCTTCAAAGCTCAAGCAGCACTGGCTCTCATCCTGCCAGAGAGGATTTGGGTAGGCTGCTCATCAGGTCACTGGTGAAAATCCAGAGCTGTTGATCCATGAGCAGGCAAATTGCTTTTGTCTTACATCCTATGCTGACTTCTCACCTCTCTCCTTGTCATGTTTGAAATAAGGCTTGCAACAGGTAACAAATCTCCCCACTTAAGGAGTTTCTACTGAAAAAGTTATTTCCTTTGTATTCATCCATTGAAAATTTGATATCTCCATGTTTGTGACAGAGCACAGGACTTGGGTTTCTTTTTTCCTGTTGGAGTTGAGCAATGGAATTTTCTGTTTTGGTAAAAATTCAGAGGTTTTGAAGGTGCACCTGCATGCAGCTAATATTACTGTCTGTTTTTGGAGAGTTCATCCCACAGCCTACCCCCAGCCAGCTCTGGTTTCTGTTTCATTCAGGACTTGAACACTCTGGTCCTAATTCTTCAGTTCCTTAAATTTCCTCCAGGCATTTACACCTGTTGGATGTGGGTTTCACAGGCTTTGCAGCTCTGTTTTTATGCCTCTCTTTATACTTTTCCCAACATAAATAATACTAGAATACTAAAAGCAAAAGAAGAAATGCCTATGAGAGACTGGATGCTATAGGAAACCAAGGTGTGATTCATTTTTCAAAATCAAGGTTTATTCTATCCATTGCCTATCTGGTTTCTAGGTTCTATTCTAGGTTGATAAGGGAATAAAGTACATTGGAAGATTTTTGAAAATGCATTCCAGAGAGGAAAATCAGGGGCTGTACCTGCTGGCAGATAGTTTGGTTTGCAGATGCCATGTGCCAGGAGTCGGATGAGTTTGGTCAAAGGCTTGAATGGCAGGACAGGCTGAGTTCTGCAGTAAGCTGAGCTCAGCTGATCAGGGCAGTGCAGGAGAGCACTTCTCTCTCTGTCCTCAGGGGTTCTGAAATTTAAGCAAAGTTTTCTGTCATCTTAGGGAGCTCATGCTCTGTTTCTCCACAGTGTAAAAATCAAGCAGAACACATAAAGTCAGAAAAATTAGATTTCTTAGCAGCAAGCTGTGGCTCTTGACACAACTGGTAGTGCAGAATATGTGGCCAGACTGCTCCCATGGCTGGGTGCTGATGCATTTCCAGAGCTGCTCCTGGGAGCCCAGGCACTTGGCATACTCTTAAAACAAGCTTATTTGTGGTGGAGGATTGACTGGGCATTCATTTCTCCCTCATGTTCTCCCACTCTCAGTGCAGCTGAAGGGATATAATTTGCATTTTCAATAAGGCAGTGCTTCAACACAATTGTTCTGGTTAAGATGAGCCTATGGAAGGGGGTCAGTTTATGTTTACTCACCCATAGCAGCTCACCTCACCTGAAAGGCTGAGGTCTGCAGTTGTTAAGGCTTTTGGTGGAGTTTGGGGACATCTTCAAACAGAATTGGGTAATGAAGATTTCATCTTGAAATTAATAAAATTTGAAAAGCAGTGTCGAGGACTGCCCTGCTCAGGTGAAAGGTGCACTCTCCAGGTCATCCTAACACACCAGGAATTACTCAGTGCCACAGCTGGCACCCAGAAGTACAGCAGCAGTGATAAGGTGCATCAAAATCCCTGAGCCAGGCAGCTGATGGGAGTGCCTGGAACCCTGCCCTGTATAAAACATTAAGTTCTTTCTGCAAGAACAAGTTGCTCGTTCCCCCAGTGGCAGCTGACAGAACTTCTGTGTGCCTCTGTCCTGGGCTGCTGGGACACACAGCAATGCCCATCCCCATCTGGGTGCTCTGAGGATGAAATCCATGAGTTTGCAGCATCCACAGTGCGGCAATGCTGAAATAAAACTTGAACAAGGTAATCCAGCTCCAAGCTGAACTGGGAGAAGCTGATGCATGCCTGCATTGCTTTACTGGAAACAAGGGTAGGTCTGAGCCAAAGGTGTGTGTTTGGGGTCTTGGCATGTGTCCTGAAGTCAGACACTTTTAGGAGGGACATTATGGCATAAACTCCACCTTTTTCTGGACTCCAAAGCAGGTGAGGTAACCAGCTGAAGGTTTGAAGGTGTCTCAATGTCCCAGTTGGTCAATAGATGGATGGCTGTACCGGGAAGCTGAGACCTGCCCATGCCTAATTAGAGCCCTGCCCAATTAGCTGTGCCTGCCTGGCTGGGGTGTGGGGAGAGCCCAGAACATCAAGGCTGGGCTTTGGGCTGTTGAAGAGCATGCATCACTGCTGTGACCACAACAAGTGTGGTGGTAGAAAATTCCTGTGGGAGTCCCTGGTCCAGGCAGTGTGTCAGGGCTGGGTTCTGAGCACTGCAGCCCATGTCAGCTGCAGGAACTTGCTGCCCAACAAATTGTTCCCTGAGGCAAGCTACATCTGAGCAAAACAGGCTTTTGCGGTGGCATGTGTTCATCCTGCCTTGAGGAGATGGCTGGCATGGACGCTCACAGAAACACATCATGGCTCTGATGTCATTTTATGCAAGGGGTAATTGGGACTGACACACTGGCCCTGGAACAGGGAAGCTTAGCCTTTGCTCCAGCTTGTTCAAGAAAGTGGTTGTGATTAAAATAATGAATGAAGGAAAAGGACTAGGACTCCCATTGTTGTAATGTTCTGTATTTCACCACGCTCATTAATGCATTGAGCTTCAAATCCTGTTATGGCTGGACTGCAAATAGCAGACCTTTCATAGCTGTAGGCAGTCCTGGGTCCCTGGGGCTTTGATAAGCAGAGAGGAAAGACTCAAAGTTCAGCATCTGGGGAAAGAAGCCCAGTTTCCTTCTCTGGTGAAAAATAGCATTGAAGTAGCATTGTTCCTGTGTTTGCACCAGATTGTGGAAGTCACACAATATTCCCCTCGCACAGCATCATTTTGCCTGTCTGTCCTCTCAAGATGACTCTTGCAGCTGCCTGGCCCAAATCCCAGCTCTGCAGCAGGAGCAGAATGCTGCAGCCTGCCCTCCTGAGTGTGTCAGGAAACGTGAGCACCCACCTCCTTCTCTGGCAATTATGCTGACTCCGTCTGCTTTAGAATACAGCTCCCCTGCTCTAGTTAAAACTCCCTTTGACAACCTGGATATTAGCACAAAGATGCTGTTTAACTTGCTCTCAAAAACAGAATACAAAGAGAGGAAAGAACTTGGTTGAAATAGTGACTATTACAAGCTTGAACTTGTTTCAGCCACTGTATTCCCCATGCATCTGACAAGAAGAGTGCCTGGCTTATCAATTACAGAAAGCCCCTGTGATCAAAATGTACTTCAGCTGCTGGAAACCATTGTGATTTTCCTATTGCTCAGTTTTACACAGGAGAATGAATCCTAATTAATTTTGATTTGGTACTTACTGTGATTGCTCAGCTTTCTCAAGGCAAGACTGAGGTCAAGAGTCAGAGTCTGTGGAAGCATTTGTGGTTTTTGAGATGCTTTCCAAAGGTTTCCATTGCACCTGGAATTTGTCAGCCATATCCTCTTGGGCTGTGTGGAGAGAGCATTATGCATGAACTTTTGGAGTAGTGAAAAGGATGCTCTGGGATTAGAGTAGTGCAGTCTCACGGGCTTTTTTTCCTGTTCCCTTTTCCCTTCACATCCTCCCAGGTCTGACCTGCATTTCTGTGGCAGAGATATCAGTTTGGAGATGGGCAGTGACAAGTTTGTGTAGTTAAAATGTGAGTATCCTCTGAGACAAAATTCACAGCTTTGCCTTCATCAGGTGAGATTAAAACTCTAGAGCTCAACTAAACTTATAAACATTTATAGCTTTTTCCTTTTGGCCCAGAGACCATTTTATGTAAAACAGATGAGAGCTTATCCTTGTCTTCAGATTTCTTTATTCCTAAATTTTATGCTTATAAATGAACTATCAGAATTTAATTAAATGAACCTCTTTTTAATAACTGAATCTGTCCTGCAGAGTAGCAGGAAATAAGACTTCCCATTAGTCTTATTCAATGACTAGATCTAGCACACTCTTCTAAGTGAGTTTAAAGAAGTGGGGGTTTTAGTTAGGATCTTTGGTTTCCCTTTATTTTGTTTTCCTTTCAGTGGCATTGGAGTATTTAAATATTTGTCTGCTTGGAAAAAAAGACATTTCACTTCTTATTTGGCACAGAATTCAAACAGAGGGTAACGCTGTCAGAGTCTGGAGGTGGATAAAACATTTCCCAGATTTTTAGAGAGCTTGAACTTGGGATCCTGATTTCACTCATTCCAAGGAAAGAAGCCAGAAAAGAAGTTATATGTATAGAAATGTTTTAGAGGTATTAAAGTGTTTGTATGGCTCTCATCACTAGTTTCTGAGTGAATAGGTTTGGATCTGAATTTCAGCTGCAGCCAAGAGTCTGGATCAGGGCTTTAATTTAGGGCCATCTTTCATTCTAAATGGCTTCCGTGGGTTTATGACCCTGCTTGGTTTTTCTTTTCATTGGAAACTCCATACACTTCAGACACTTTAGGCAGCACAATGATTTAAATTGGCAGAGATAGCAGAGTTATTTGCAGATAATGAACTTGTGGGTATCATGGGAAGCTGACACCTGTGATTGTCAACCTTGACCTGCAACCATTTTTGCTTTAGGGAAAATCTTTGTGAAACCTTTGCCTAGTCAAAGATCTCCAAGGAAAGGCCAAAACATAAGTATGTTATTAGTGAATGCACCATAAAAGCTTAAAAATAACAATTGATTTCTAATTATAAAAGAAAAGGAAGAAAAATACATATTCCATCTTAAGCTTCAGGATAAATTGCCTGGGGTTATGGGAAAATCTGAAAAGGCAGAAAGTTCTGTGTTGCTTCCTGACATTTGAGCAAACAGGTTTTTGCAGCTGTGTGTAATTACAAGAAGTTAGAGGACTGCTTATTTAACAATGATATATTTATACATTTACTAGGAAATACAGCATTAGTCAGAGAAGCATTAAAATATCTGTAAAGCTATCCATTATAATATCTGCAAACTGAAGCCCTTAAGAAATAGTATTCTTCCGTAGTGTTCTTCCATACAATCATTTTTCAAGTTCCTGTAAACACAGCTAGAAAGGCATAATCCAAGGGGGAAGTTCATGGAGGTTCACACAGAAACAGGGATGTGCACCTTTGAAGTTTATTTCTCTCTCTGATGTAAATTTAACACCTGTTTGCGTGTCTGGATTTTGGAGAGGTTTTGGTGTGTTTGTGTCACTTGTGTTATGTTGGGAAACCATGGTATCTCCATTCCCCATGGGAAAAACTGAGCTCTGGCCTGATAAATTCAAAAGACGGGGGGAGATTTAGGTGCCCAAACCTAAGAGTGACTCCTTTCCTGCACTTGGGGTCCTACAGATGCATTTGCAAGTGAAGGTGTTTTGTTCATGTGTAGTCATGCACATCCTGAGTGACTTCTGTATGTTATGGAAGAACAGTTTGCTGTTGTGCATTCCCTCTGTGGCTCCTAGCAGGATTCACTCAGGGTTTATCTGCTGGAATCAGCTCCATGTGGAGTGCAGAACAGCCTCAGCATTCATGAGGAGAACGTGTGGAGACGGAGGGGATGGGGACACAGCTCCAATTTGCACAGCAGTCTCATGGTCAGGAGCCTTTGATGTGATGGGATGCAGTCTCTTCCCCCAGGGACTAGGATCCATGTGCTGTGGGTGTGCTTTTCTTCAAAAAACTGCCCCAGCTCATCACTGATGTATTGAAGTTCTGTTAAGTTCAGTTCTGTAAAGTTAAAGAACCCAGGGAACTGCAGCCAGTGTTTCAAAGTCACAAGCCAGCATCTTATGCACTCATATTGAAACCAGAAGATGGAATTTAGTTCTGATATTTTTCTTGGGTAATCTATTTTCTTTCTTCATCTTCTTGAATTAATTTAGTGGTGTTGAAAAGTTCTGAAATTATTTCCTGGACTAGATGAATTATTTAAGACAATGGGAGTTGTTTGGTTGACTTCACTGTGAATTAGAACAAGTCATTTATTTAAAGGCAAGATGCAGCATGAAGCAGTAAAGTCAACTCTCCATTCTCTTGTTCCTCCTACAGACACACACAGGCACTCTCACTTGTAAGTTCAGCTTTGACCTCTCCTCATGAAAATAGATTGTTCTCAACATCTTTTCATTTGATGGTGATTTGAGAGGAGGATGCTGGTGATGATATGCACACCTTCCTACTGAAAACTGGATTAATAGCATGAATTCTTCTCTACAAGTTTTATCAAATGAAAACTAGAGCATATCATGGAATATTTAGAATTAATTTTTTTTCTAGCTCAAAGCTAGAAGTTTAAAGTTTTTATGTGGTGTGATGCTCATAATCGCAGGAAACTAGAACCATTTAGTTGGAAAAGACCCCTAAGATCTTTGAGACCCCCAGCACTGCCAAGTCTAATAATGTTTTAATGAGTTCCTTTTGGGCATGCCTGTGCTGTAGATTTTAGAGGTGGGGAGCAAAACAGAGGCTGTGGTTGCCAAAAAGAGAGCAAGTGGGAGGAATTTGTTATACTGCAGCATTTTATTCTCAGTCCTGCAGTGCATCTTGCCCCTGCACCAGTGACAGCATTTTGTCTGGGTGGGAAAGGCTGAGCTCCACCTGATATCCCTTGGGCCACAGCAAATAACGGCTCATTTCTTCTGATGCCACCAGCTGTGGCTGGAAAACCAGCACTCAGCAATGCTGTGACACTAGAGAGGAGAAAACCCAACCCCATGACTATTTCTTTTATCCTTTAAAGTTTTGCTATGGAGGGATAAAACAAATTGGAGTGAATTTTAAGGAGTATCTTTAAGAATAGGCCTTAAGGATTTTGCTCTTTCTGCTGCAGCAACTGCCACAGCAATTGGTATTGGGAGGGGACACGTTGCTCCTCCAGCTTCCCAGTGACTTCAAGTTTCCTCTTATTCCCTTGGGTGGCAGAGTCTTGTGCAAGCATGGCTGAGTTCAGACAAGGTGGTTGTTTAAATGGCATGTTCTGCCTTAAAATTGTTGTCTGCTTGTTCTCCTGAATTACAAACTTTAGGGTGCATTACTCAGTGGCTACCCTTACCCTGCAAATCAACCTGAATTCAATTTTAAAGTCTCCAGTAATTTTAATAATATGTTAATTTTCAAAGTGTTAAGAATCTTTTGATCTCACTCTGCCCTAGGATATGATTTTCATCAGTGGTCTAGTCCTTCTCCCACTGAAGTTATTAAAAAAAAAAAAAAAGGCTTCCATTAAATTCAAGAGGAGACAGAATTTAATCCTTTTCAAAGCAGTACCTGGTTTGTGGACAGGAGTGCTGCCTGGACCCGCAGATGGGAAATTACAATTGAGATTTTAGTTTGATAATAAACCCCTCTGCCTGCAGTAACCCAGGTGACAGTCTCAATGCTAAGAGGGGGTTCAGGTCCCTGCTTGTCTGATGCTTAAACCTTCTGCAAAATGAATTTGTTTGACACTTTTAAAATGAAGAATGCTGTTTTGTAACCCCTTCTTCTCTTTATTGCTCCCATCTTTGCATTCAGTGCAGAAAAAAAACCTGTCTAATGACCCTAATCTTCCCATAGGAGTCCTAAATTGACTCTGTATTGTTTCTCTGTATTTTCCTGGCTGCATACAGGGATGGGAATGTAGAAAATGGGGTGGATTGTTGTGAGGTTACCCTTCAGATAGCAATATTACTCTAAAGAGATATTTTTACAATATATTGTCCGAATCCACACCCCAAATTCACAAGGAGGACATATTAAACTGTCTCTTCCTGTACATTCCAATAATCAATAATCCTTAAAATCATGGGCAATCTTAGCTTTTCAGCCCTCTTTGATCCCCAGTGGTCCTGTACTTTTACAAATAGTTAACATTATTATTGCTTGATCTTGCTCCTTCTTCTGGCTGTTTTAATTCTGAAATTAGTCATGTGTTCTCCATAACTTCTCTGTAAAGACAGGGGATGAATTTTGCAATTGGCATGCTGTGATGAGACCATTTGGGACCCTAATGAATATATTAAACAGGCTGGGGGACATGAGAACCGTTTTGGATTTCTCTGAACACATCTTTGGACCCATTCAGTGAAACAAAACAAAATAAGGGGGGGAAAAAAAATTGTTTTCAGCTCTTCAGTTGCGACATTGTTTGCTTCAAAATGAAATGCTTCAGTTTTAGGTGACTTAAAGTTCAGGCCCAGTTCCAAAGAAAAAAATCTTGATTTAAGAAAGAATATTTAGCAAAACCTTTTAATTATTTTTGATGCACTGTTTCTTCTTTTCCCTTTTGTGTGTCTGCAGCTGCCCAAAGTTGTGACACTAGAGCTGTAGGTCATATATACATATATATATGTATATGAGCTTTTCAGTTTGGAGCTCTGCAGCATTCCAGTTGCAACTGTCCTCACATCATATCAGAGTGGAAACAGCACTGAAAGCAGAGCATGGACAGTCAGTTTGCCTCAGTGCCTTCACAGACCTTGAGTCCCACTTGAAACCACTTCCAAATGAAATAAAGGTAACAGAAATTACATTCAAGAAAATGCTCCTGGCAGAGATTTAGAAATTCTTAGTTTTAGAATGTAGCCCTACTGTAGCTGAAGGAGATGGAGGGGTCAAACTCTTGCTTGTTTTTTAGTTTCTGATTCTGCCCTGGAGCAGCTGTGCTGGTCACTGAAGGCAGTAGGAACACTTAACACTGGACAGAACACAGGTTCCAGCTGGCACAGCCCCTTCTAAAAGCAACCCTCTGTAGCAGGATGATTATCATTAGCTGTCCTTCCTGGTGTTTGTGCAGATACTCAAATAAAACCCCCACCACTACCCAGGAACAAAGGGCTATCAGTGGGTAATGCTGATGAATGCAGTTACTGGTTCAACAGAGCACTTGTGGGAATTTGCCCAGGATTAATTTTGATTTCCCAGCACATTTGCAGGTGAAACATATTCTGAAGTGAAACAAGAGGTTAATCATGAGAAGGCAGCTGACTGCTCTAAGCAACAGCCTTTTTCCTCAATGCCTCTGATGCAAATAAAAACCCCAAACAGCCCTAAAACTAAATATAGCATAGAAGTCCTCAAAAGCCAGTCAATAAATAGTAATTATCTCTCACAGCTGGAAGCATGTTTTGCTTTGAGTGCAACCCACAAACTATGCTTGAGTGTGTGATGATGATTTCAATCAGGTTATAGAGGAGAATGCTATTTTGGAAGGTGTTCTTGTAAATGTGTTCTATTCC
Organism: Catharus ustulatus; assembly: GCF_009819885.2. Lineage (NCBI taxonomy): Eukaryota > Metazoa > Chordata > Aves > Passeriformes > Turdidae > Catharus > Catharus ustulatus. Next base: position 72,694,507 of record NC_046224.1, on the reverse strand, counting down.
CAAGCCCTTCTCTTCCTCCCCAAACTGCTGCAGTCCTGGCTAAGTGGCAAAGCCTGGCTTGTTTGATCCTAGAGCTGGTTTGGGATGCAGATGTTGCTGATGGGGAGAACCATCAGGCTCTTCCCTGAGCTCCCACTCCTGGTGTCATCAGGCACAGTAGACACCCAGTGAAGGGTCAGGGTGCCAGGGGCCATGGGGAGTGAAACTGGGAGCTGGGGTATCCCAGGAGTTTGGGAGGGAGAGAAAGGAGAGGAAGAGGTAAGAAGGCAGCTCTTGGAAGAGGAGTTAAATCCAGGCACAGTGATTTTGGTTTACAGACCCATCAGCAGCACTGGAGAGTGGCTTAGACCTAGAGATCTTGACAAACATCCTCAGGACTGGCTCTCTAAAGCTGCCAAACTGAGGGACAAGTTTGAATTATCTCTCAGAATTAACATGTCAACAGTCAGGCCAGGAAACTGAAATTTATAATGTTCCTGTGAAGAACTGTCCTCCTTCCCGGAAGTGAAATTGTATTGCACTACCACACATCCCACAGAAAGCCTGGGCTGGTGTGGATAATTCCCATTTCAGTGAGAGCCACATTTTTCAATATCTCTTGCAGTTCATAGGACCTGTTTTAGAAACTACATTACCTTTGGAGTTTTGTTTTTGCCTGCTAGAATGATGGCTGTCCTCTGGAAAATGACATCTATTTTCAAGTTCAGTCTCCATTTCTCGCAGTATCCACATAGGCAACAGTTTTAAATGAAATATTGCTGGCCTCTTGTGCACTGCATGTCCCTCCAAACTCTTACAGCCTCCCTGTGTGCAGTGTGCTGGGGTGCTACTGCAGCTTTCAGATGGATATTTCACATCTTCCTTCTTCCTGACTGGGCTGGTGCAAATTTTCACACTGGTTTTCATATCGCTGGTCAATTTGAGTAAACATAGAGGTTGCCAGTTGTTTTAGTTATTAGTTAAGCAGATCTCTGTTTTATTAAAATGACAGGCACAAGGAAGAAATTTTGAACTCCCAGCAGGGATATTTTATGTTGTTTGGCTTTTTCAAACAATGGACTTGTTTTTCGTAAGGCATTTACATTTTCATAGCTAATATTTTAGGATGGCTAATGTAGCTTTTCAAGCAAAAGGCTATCATCAAAAGGACTAGGATGTGGTGCCATTTACAGTTCCTTGAGAACCTTAAAATTGTTCTTCTGAAGTGGTACTTTTTCCCTTTCCTTTCCTTTCCTCCCTTTCCCTTTGTTTTGTTTTCCAGGATTGATATACGGAATAGAATCTTTGCCAAAAACCACTGAGGAACAGGATAGCTGGAGTTGGGTGGTCACAGGTTTAGGTAGCCCTGAGCATTGCAGAGCTGTGATAAAAGTGTAAAAGCAAAGATACAGTGCAGAATTTCATGGCAGTCAAGGAGGTTCTCCAAGATCAGTGTGGAACAAAATATCTCTGTATCATTCAGATGCTCTCTCGGGGCAGCATTCTTGGCAGCTGCACACTTTGGCTGGTTTTTTTGTTTTTCCAACTGTATATGGACGTCTTTTGTTTCAAATTAATCTCTTGATTGGCTGCAGATGTACACCAAAATGTCCTTTGTTTTAGTGTACATTTTCAAGTGACTAATGATTAGCGCCGGTTGGAAACTTTTCCCTTGCAGTGATTTGACAGACACTTGTGGTTACAGCAAAATTGATATTTTCTGTGGAAATGCATCACTTTTGCCAAGGGGAAAAAAAACCCCAAAAACCTTTATTTTTTTTGTCAAGTCATCCTGAAATCCATGGTTTATTTTAGGTCAGCTGGTTAAATAGCTCAAAACTGTTGCATTGTTCCAGGGCACTGCTTAAGGCTTGTTTTTTATGACCCCTTATATTTTTTGTTCCAGGCTCCATTAATCAATCTGCTCCATCCGTCAGTATCCTTTGTTGGAGATGGCAGGATAGAAATCAGGGAGCTGTGATGCCTTCAGAGAGAGAAAGTATCCCGCAGAAAAGTCATGGATAGCACAGGAGCAGCGAGTTTGCAGTTCCAGCTTGGGGTGCTTGGTGTGCAAAATGGAGCTGTGAGCAACAGTTTCCTTTGGGAAGCATTTCTGTCCACTCCATCATTGATAACTATTAATATTTTGTAGTTATGTAGATTTAAAATCTTATTCATGAGCTTGTTCAAGTTATCAACTGTAGTTTTAGCACTTTATCTCTTTTTGCAGAGGTGCTTTTGTGCTCAGTTTTAAGGCTTAAAAAACCAAAAACACTATAATAATGAATGCCTTTGCTTCTTTTAATTTGAATTTTGAGGGTGTTTTTATACAGCCTTTAAAGTTCCCTCAAGTCTCATTTTTCAACCCCCTGCCTACAAGTACAAAGACTTGAAACCTAACCTTGCACTAAGCAAATACATCATTACTTGTTTTCAGGAAGTGTGATTCTAAGGAAAAAGAGCATTACAAGACTTTGACTGGTATATTGAGAACTGGGTAAATAAGTGATAACAATAGTGGAACTCTGATTTTTGCAGTGGCTGCCATCTCTATGACCATAAGTCATTAAATGCTCCCAAAAGTGAATAAGCTGCTCAGTGTCATATGCTCCCACAATTTGAGATTTTATGTAAAAAAATTCCAAAATAAGCACCCTCCCAGTTTCCTATACATCTGTCCCAGCATCATGCAGTTGGAGCATGGAGGAAACAGAAGGGATGCCCTAACCAAATGTAATTCTTGTAAAACAGGGACATAAGGAGATGGGATTGGTAACTGAGCACATCCAGGATTTAATGTTATCTGAACACATAGTCCATGCTCATGCAGGCATTAATAACCTCACTTAATTCCTACAATATCCCAGTAATTTGTGGAGCCACTCTGGAACCAAGCCTGATACAGACCTAATCCTAATTACATAATTTTGTCTTGTCAAACATCATTTCACTGGGGCAAGATGTCAAGAATGTAATTTTTAATAAGCACTAGGTGAATTTAAGGCAGAGTTGTGGACAGACACTTGTTCTCACAACTGTGGTGCCAGAAGAATCCTGTGAAGGTTTGCAGAGGAAGGGTGAAAGGTCTGAAAAGATATATTTACTGTGGTTCCAAAGAGAAAAGTGAGAACATGATGACTGGGGCATAAAGTTTTCAGGTTCCAGGGCAGACATTGCTGCTGCTTTGGTGCTGGGGACCATCCTGCGCCTTTTGTGGTTTGATTAATGAGCAAGGTAGGGTTGGAAGGGTTGAAATGTTATACATAATGTAGGCATGCACTGCTGGCTGCACATCATTAAAAATCTGCAAAGGGTGAGTTGATAGCTGGGGGGGTATGTGGTGGAAAATCAGCCCTGGAGTGGTCCTTCAGCATCCTCTACACCCTTAGAATGCTGCTGCAGAGGATATTTCTGGTTTTTTCCCTTCCTTATGGCTTCACAGCAGAAAGTGTACTGGAAAATTACCACCAAATATATGGAGAGTTTGGTACTGCACAGCTTTTAACTGAGAGGTGGCACACTGTGAGAGATTCCAAGAGATAGAACCATCATTCCCTACGTGTTCACCCAATTACGCGGATAGCGGCAGTCATATAATCCAGACCTACCTTTTGTGAGCAGGCCAGGGTCAAATTGCTTCCCTGATGCCCTGAAAAAGGGAGTAACGCTTTTTTTCAGGATGCCCTTTGCAGCACTAAGACATGTGATGGGAGGGGCTTGAGGTTTGCTGGCTGTACAAACCCCATGCCCATTCTTGTTGGGCAGTGCAAGTGATTTTGTGAGGAAGTAATTAAATCAAGTGGAAGGATCATGTTCTCTGAAGGAATAGCAGAAAGCCAGCACAGTATTTGCAAACCATATATTCTTGTTGAGCCTCCAGCTTGTTCGGGAGTGCTTTTCTGCTCTAATTCTTCTGATTTGCTTTGGTGAGCCGAGCAATTCTGTGACTTAACAAATGTTCCTATGGACACAAACACCATGAGCTTGTGAGCTAAGACTCTGTGGTTTTGAGAAACAGTAGATTGGTTGGGATAGAAGCATTCTGATCCTGTCCATTGAAGCACTGAGCTTCAAGCTCTGTGATTGCCAGTTACGACTAATTGTCACCATGCCCTCATTCCTTACTTTGGAAAGCTCAGCTTCCCCTCCAGATCCTCAATGCTGAATGGCTGGATTTTGATCTTGTGATTCCAGGAGAGATTTGTGGGCATGGTCTCTGGGATTTAGCCTGTCCAGGGTTAGGTTTTTGGCTGAGACCTGTCAATATAGGAACACAGCATCCTTGTAGCAATCTGTCCTTATCCCTGCTGCTGGGAGAAGTAAACTCAATTATTTCTGGTGGCACATAGAAGATCCTGGCTTTTTCCATGCTGGTTTATTTTATAACACATTGAATACACAGTTTGCATTGTAATGTGGGAAGACATATGAGGCTTCAACCTGTTCAGACTGCTATCAAACCATTTTGCATTTAATTTTAGTGGAAGCCACTCTGGTCCTTTAACATCGCTCGCTGTGAACTCTGGAGGTGGGATAAACAAAACGCTATTGGAGACCTGTTTTTTACACATCTTTAGGACAAACACTCAACAATTCCGTGTGTTGTGCTTGCAGTTTAAGTGGATTTTTCGCGTTCATCCTGTTCCAGGCGGACCCACGAGAGGGCAGCCGGGACTCGCTGCTCCCAGCCCGGGCATCCCGGGACATTCCCCGCTGTTCATCCCGGGACATTCCCCGCTGTCCATCCCGGCTATCCCCCGCTGTCCATCCCGGGACATTCCCCGCTGTCCATCCAGGCTATTCCCCCGCTGTCCATCCCGGGTATCCCTGCTGTCCATCCCGGACATTCTCTCTCCCAGGGGCTGACCAGCTCCCGCTGTTTCATCCCATCCTCCCCAGGTGGGTTTGCCTGCTCACCTGCATCTGTGCCTGCTAATACCCGCAGTTCCCAGGTAGGGAACCCAAAAGGAACAGGCTGCCCTTGAGCATCAGCCCTGTTCCAGTGTGTGCCAAAACACAGGAGCAACACCACTCCAGTAAAGCTGGGAACCTCCGAGGAATATTCAGGCCTGCTAAGGCTAAAAAAGGAACCAGACTGAGTCACTTTGAATTTCTAGGTTCAAATGATGTTTATTCTCATTTTATCAGGTGAAGTTTAAAGATTTGCCTGGTGGTTCTGTCATACGTGCTGTTGGTTAGGGCAATCACTCTGCAACTTTGAATTTGGATAATGCATTTTTTAAAAAAAAAAAGCAAATTATAGATCCAGACATCTCTCATGAGAAGCTGTATATGAAATGATTCCAGTCCTCTACTTTGTTTGTTTGTTGTTTTGTTTTGTTTTTCTCTCTATCTGTGGTTGAAAAGCACAATTGCAGGAACCAGGAAGATTGACCAGATTAGAATACGCATCTGCAACCTCCCCCTGATTTCTTGGGGAGGGATTGATGAATCCTCATATTAGCTGCCTAAGGTTGCAATCTGAATTTGTCATCAGTCTGCTGTCAAACTCACAGGAAGAAATGCCTGGATGAAAAGACATAGGATGTTTGGTTTGGAAGATATCCTAAAGGTCACCCAGTGCCATACTCCCGCCTGGGCAGGGACACCTTGGCTGAACCAGGGCTCTCAGAGCTCCATCCAGCCCGGCCTTAGACACTTCCAGGGATCCAGGGACAGCCACAGCTTCTCTGGGCACCCTGTGCTAGGGCCTCACCCCACTCATAGCACAGAATTTCTTCCTTATCTCTGATCTAAACTTGGTATTTTGGGTTTAAAGCCGTTCCTGCATATCCCATCCCTACATTTCCTTTGGAAAACCCCTCTCCAACTCTCCTGCAGGCCTCCTTAGGTACTGAGAGATGCTGAAAGGTCTCCCAGAGCCTTCTCTCTCTCAGGTTGAGCACCCCCAGCCCTCTCACAGTCTTCACAGCCCTGGTGCTCCAGCCCTCTGATCCTTCCTTTCCTCTCTTGAAATAGTATTTTACAGCAGGAAGAATTGCTTCTTTAATATTCTTACTGTTTTGGGGGAATTTTTGTGGGCTTTTGCTATTGTTCTTGTTGTGCTTCTTTATTTGTTTGCTTTCAGGTTTGTTTGGGTTTTTTTCTCCCCACAGGGAACATTTTTAGATGGCTTCCCTGGCCAAGATGAATGTCAAACCTGAGGATTGCAATGCCTTTGCAACAGGGAGGTGGGAAGAATCTCAGATACTTTTTGTCTCAACAAAGGAATGAGCTGTACATCAAGAATAAGACACCTGCTGTTGCTTTTTCTGATTTTTACTTTTGCTAGAAGTTTTTGAAAAAAACCCTGGCAGTGATTTTAAAGCTGTGGGAGGCTTTGTAACTTCAGAAACAGGAAGACAAACTTGGAGGCTGTGCTAAGGCTGCAGAAACACAGCAGAGAGTTGAGATAGTGAATATATTCCATTCCTGAAGGCAGGACTGACACTAAAGCCACTGAAACCACACTTTGTGGGTTCCCTGGACAAAGCCTGTCTTTCTTCGTGCTCTATAGGAATTTGGGCAACACCAGAGGAACCAACAGGGCTGGGACTGTGATCTTGTAATAAGCAAGAATCAGCAGCAAAACCACATAAATATTTGGTATGCTCTCCAATTCAACAGCATCGTGATTGTGATTAATATCATGATTAATATATGGAGCTTTACATGAAAAAAAGGACATCAATATCATAGAAGGTGCAGATATATAAGTAAACTCTTTTTTTTTTTTTCATTCTGGAAGTTTGATATTTTCAGAGAAAAGTAAATCTAGCCCCGTTTCATGTTTTCCTAAAGCTTTAAAGCGCCAGATTCCAGAGATTTGTAATCACATTTAATTCATCATATCCTCTCTGTAGCTTTCAAGAAGCTTTTTTTTTTTGTTTGTTTTTCTTTTGACTTCTTAGTTTGGTTTCTCTATTTGCAAAATGTAGGCAACCCTGTTATCAGGAGTGATGTGGGGGTAAAATCCATTCATGGTTTTTGGGGCCTTTTACATTAAAGTTCTGAGGGCTATTGCAAGTACTGAGATATCAAGAAATACTGAATTTCCTGCTGCAAGCATCTCTGGTTTTTTCTGTGTGTTTTTAACTACATGACCTTAGTGTTGCACTCCTGTCAGATGCTGTTTAGAACAACTGCTGAATGACTCACATGTTTTAGGAATATGGAAAAATTCCCCTGGCCAGGTTCTTTTCTCCTGTTTGTTCCTTCAGTGCGATTTATAAGCCCATGTTCTTGCCGTGGCATGCAGTCACTTTGGAAATCAGCATGATTTCATATATCTGAAAATGATGACTGCAGATTAAGAGGAAACAGAGTGCCAAGCAAACTGGACCTTTTGTGTTGGAAACAGATGAGTGAAACGTGAACAGAGCATGCAGAATCTGATTTGTGTGGGAATTTTCCCAGAACAGGGAAGGCAGGAGCTCAGGATAAGGTCTCCAGGTCTGTTTCTGACACAATCCTGAGCATGAGGGATAGGGCAGGCCCTGCCACACTCATCTGTTGTCCTGCAAGGTTTTTTAGAGGGAGAAAAGGAAGTGAAACAAATACAAGTGATACCTGATATTTTCCTTTGAAATGAAAAAATGGTTGAGATTTCTGAGATTTAATTTCTTGCATGAATCACCATTTTGCTTCCTATATTCTCCTTTTCTCTTCCCCGCTCCCTAGCTGAAAGTCTCTAGTAATTTTGTCAGAGGAAAACTTTGAAAAAAATGACAGAAGTGCTCAGGTCTGCGTCCAAATGAAGGTAGTGAGAGTCAGTTGGTCTGGAAAGGAAGAAAAAAATCTTACGTGGAATAATGCAAATGTCTGTTTTAAATGCCAACATTAACTATTTTACTGCTGATCAAAAAATTCAAGAAAAACTTGTGATCATCAGTGGAGGAAGGAGGAAAATTTGCATTAGCTCTTATCTTTGTGAAGCCAGTGAAAAATACCTGTAGATCTGAGTGGATAGCTTCCCTGAGTTTTTGTTTATTTTTCTTTATGGAGAATGGAGGAAGAGAAAGCAAAAACAAAGAGGAGAATGATGTATCCTTTGGACTGACTAATTAGTATTGACACTAAGAATCTGAACACAGCATCCAAGCTCAGCAGGGAATTCAAACCCTGAATGAGTTTGAACACTGCAACACAGGAACAAAAATCACATATTTAACTGTAGCAAGCACTTTAATTGGGTGGATTAAGGGAAAAGATGGACCTGAATGGTAAAAAACTCTTCCCCAGGCTGGAAGATGAAGTATGTTGTGTTTCTTCTAAAATATTCCTGTCCACATGCAAGTTAGCCACTGCCTGGACAAGACACTGGGGTAAAAAGTTGGAGATGGGAGGGTCTCAGCCACGATTCATACTTTGTAGTACAGTGGAAAGAGTTAAGATAATTGTGGTTTGTGAAAAATAATTAAGCTCAAATAATGATCTGAATGCCATTATTAAGCTTTATTGTTATGATATTCCTCTTTACAATGGTTTTGGTTGCCTGCTGGGTCTCTATTTTGTTAATTAATCACAGTTTAGTTGGTTTTTACTGTTGTTGTATGTTATTATTATTATTATTATTGTGGTTGCAAAGTTTTGAAATATAGCACAATGAAGACTAAGGAGCTGTTGTGAATAAGGTGTGAAGGTTACTTGCTTTAAATAATATTTGGAGAGTGAATTTGGCTCACGAGCTGATATGACCTGGATTATCCCTAGATAGGATTAATTTTAGGGTTAGCATGAGAACTAAACATTTTCTTTAATGCTGGCAAGATACTTGTGTTAATTTGCAAGAACCACCTTCTGCATTTGGAGAGAAAACTTTCTTCATTATGATCTATATGTTTTATTTCCTAAACTTTATATGTATATAATAGCTATTTTATGTGCATTTAGAAGTTAAAATGTTGTTTCTATGGTAAAAATTGGATTTGTGGGGGAAAAAAAAAAGAGAAAAGAAAAAAGTTCTAGTAGGTCATGAAAAAATAGTACCCAGCAAAGACCATCAAATGCACATCAAGGACACATTCTTGGATTAACTTTTTCTGTGCTGTTCATTGATCTTATGTTGTGAAAAGTTCTGACAATTTGACACGAGTTTCTTGCAGTCCTATGAGGTGTCATGGCTATTGGACCACAGCTGGACACATTGGTGCCTTGTGGGCAGTGTGATTTAAAAAGGACAAAATAGAGATTGCCTAGTCTTTGTGCATGGTCATGAGACTTTGTATGAAGAGAGAATTGTTTTTGAGAACATGCTGTGTCACTGAAGTTATCAGAGATCTTTGTTAGGAGTTGAGTTTGTTTTTTTTTTTCTTTTTTTTTTCTTTCTTTTTCTTTTTCCAAAATGCTGCCAGGAAAAGAGATGTTCTGCTACATGGATTATGAGGAATTACATCAAAGTTATTTCTTAAGTGTAAGCAGTTACAATTAATATTGCCAAGAGCAGTGACTTATCTGGAACACTTGATTTTAAAACAACACCTTTTCCCACACACCCATAGAGTTGTACTCAAGAAAAATGCTGTGATTCTACTTCTCTGTTTTACAAAAACCCAGAATGCTCCCTGAGTTTCCATTGCTTCTGAATGGGGTTTAAGAGGCTGCACTGCCAAGCACCTTCTTGATCATAACCTTGCCACACCAACCCTAAAAAACTGCAGTGGAAAATCTGTGGTTCCTATGGAGCAACTTGTATTGAAATGATATTTTGTGGGCTCAAATCTGCCGACTGGTGCCTGCCAGGAAGCACAGCACGGTTTTGTGAGGTCTGGGTGAAACAGAGACCCTTTTCACCCTGCGTGAGGCTCAGGCTGCTCTTTGTAACCTCCCTGGGATGCAGGGTGGAGTTCAGGTGTCCTGTCGTCAGCAGGAGAGCTCTCCTGGATCTAGGGACAGAGGGGCAGCAGGACCAGCTCCAGCACTGGCATTTTAGCAGTGCAAATCTTTTGAGGCACAATTCCTTTTTTTGGCTCTGCAGCTGGCTTGGCTTGGTCTCAGCTGGCAAATACAGGGGTGGATCTCGTGTTAGGACTTGTCCTTGGCGGAAATGACTTTAAAAATAAGTCAAGGTATGATCACAGTTCAGAGTCATTATTTTGTAATAGTTTTCACATAGATGCTTGGCTTACATTTTATCTCCTGGTAGTTTTGGATATGGATTGAATTCAATAGTGTGGAGGCAGGTTTGCTGTGCAATAAGAATGTCCACATGGTGAGCTGCAGCAAGCTCTTAGCTACAGCCATTTCCTAATATTTTCTAATTTCCAAAGCTTTTCCAGATTTTTCTCCTGAGAATGCACATGGATCCCTGCAGCTGTCAGTCAGGCCCTTTCGTTCTATTAATTTCTGTGCTTCTAAAAATGTTTTATTTTTTGATCATGAATTGAATGTGATGAGCTAAAAGCCATGATGGGACACATGGTCTGAATGTTCATGCTACTCAAACACCCACTGAGGAAGGAGAGTTCCTCTTACTGCAACCTATGTGTGCAGCATCCTTCCTGAAAATGGCACATCACAAATTTAGTTAGATAAAAACTTATTTATACTGTTTATACATGAGAAATTGAAGGTTATAATGTAATCACAGGTAACTATAGCTGAGGGGAAAACCATTTATTCTGAAATGGCAGCCAAGAATATCTATCAGAGAAACAGATTGTGGTCTTTATCCCACCAGGAAACACCTCAAAACAAACTTTTCATGTCGCTTCTAAAAAAATTATTTTGAAGAGACAGATGGGAGAGAGGAAATCTCTTTCTATTTCTTTTTTCAAGGAAAAAAATGCCTAAAGAAAAAGGGGTTTTTCATTTTCTCTCTCTCTACTAATCTCTATTTCAGGCTTTTGCTTTCTTTAGCCTTTCCTTTAAAAAAGGACAAATGAGTGAAAAGGAATAAAATATCAAAAATATCATGTGAAAAATTGCAAGGTTTGCATTTCTGCAAGATGTGTTTGAAGAATATTTCGCAGGAAATGCAAGTGGTATCATTTTCTTTTGACTTGTGGTCTCAACTGATGTTGAAATGTTGAATTCTTTGTTCAGAAACTGGAAGGATTAATCAAATAGCTTTGCCTTATGCCACATTTATACATCAGGCATTTCATCCTGTCAATTTTTCAGTTCTTCTAGTAGCTTGCTATGTGAGGCTTTGTGTATATGCAAAATTTCCTGCTGGTGTATGTTGGTGTGTATATATGTGAGTGGTTCCCTTTTTTCTTTAAGGGTAACAACTTTACTGGCAAATATTTTATGAGCAGAGGCTCCACAAAAGTCAACAGCTCCCAGTTTCAGGAAGGTTTTTGATTGTTACTTGCTGAATCTAGCAGTTCAAGTTTACATCAAAGCAAATTTAATAGCAGAATGAGTTTTGTTGTGGTAGATACAGCTACTTTTGGCTGTGAGGACGTAATTCTTTAGATACCCAAATAGGATTTAATTGTCCAGAAACCTTTGCATAAGTTGGTCTTTAGAGACTGTAATTCATAAAGATTCTGTGCATCAGTCTCTGGTTCATTCTAAAATGCCTTGAGATCCTCTTGATCCTTAATAATTTTGCATGCAAATAGCAGCAAGATTGAGGATGGAAATGAAGTCACAACCAGCACAACAAGCACCCTTGATGCTACAGCATGAGAGAGCAGGGGTGAAGTTTCTGGCTAGATGAAGAGATGGTTTCTGATAAGGGAACTCAGGAATGTCCTAGGGAGGGCATTCACATGCTGAGAATAGCAACTCAAGACCTATATTTAGGAACTCAAACAGATTCCTAAGATGTAGCTCAGTAATTATTTTGCTTCCTATTGCATGGTCAGATTCTTAAAAATGTGTATGATATTGGGTACCAGAGATGCCAGCTTTCATGCTGCAGTGATCTCTGTAATTAATTGTCAGTAATAGTTAGCTGTGTGCGCTGTTTATCCACTGAGCCGAGAGCAGCTCGTGAAGATCACTAGTGGTACTGTCCCAGCTGGGGAAATGGCATTTTTTAGGGAAGCCAGGTTCTGGGGCTTTTTGCTGTAGTTCTTAACTTGCACAGCTTGATTTCAGCTTTTTGTTCTGCAGAACCTTTTCTCTCCTTACCCTCTCATGAGTGAATCCAGTCCTTTTTGACCCTCAGTGCCATTTTTATCTGCTCCTCTGGTTAAGTACTGTGGTTAAGCTACTTTGGCAGTATCCAGGCTTAAGTAATACAAAGTCTGATGTCTGTGGTCAAACAAGCAATGTTTGGGTAAAAATCCTGGCACAATTTCTTAATTGATATGTGAGAGGATGAAATGGGATGACAAGAGAAGAATTCAGTGAAGTCAGCTGTGGAGAGAGAGACATCTGAACTGCAGAACCTCCTGTCATTTTTATCAGCTGGTGAGTGTTTAAAATGAAAAAAAGGGCATTATTATCTATAGAATCAGAACCATCAGAATGAAACCTGCAAGTGGATCTATACAAAAATCATAGAATATGTGTGTTGATATAATTTGCTCCCATCACAGTTTAATTTTTTCTTCTATAATGAAATGAAGGTAGTATAAATACTTTTCCTTCTGTACACTAAAATTCAACATGGTCTAATCTCACAGGGTTTTTTGAATACAATATAATACAATTTATGAGGATTTTCAAGAGGAGGTTTTCTCCAGCTATGATTTCTCAGCCTACATGGAATAGTTTGTCTCTGGAAGTGTTCAGGAGAGATCAAGACACCCAGTTTTTTTATGTATAATGCTTGGCATCCCAAAACTTGTCCCTCAGGAGAGGCTTTTCCTCAGTTATGATAGAACTCCTCCATGTCCATATCATATATTGAGGATTTATTGTCATCATTTGGTCTGTTACTTTTTGTTTTTATGAGTGCATCAGTGCCCACCTCTTTGCTCTCCAGGATAACCCTTTCAATTCCCTTTGTTGATTTTTAGAAGACCTTTCCATTAGAATAACTGGCCTGTTTAGACACAGAATTCATAATGATGTTTTGGTTCAAAGCAGGTGCTGGTTTTCAGCTCAGTACACACATCCTGTTTATTTATACTGTTTAAATATTTATACTGCACACTGTTAATTTTTGAATTAATTGAGGACACAGGTGAAGTACAAAGGCTGTAAAAACCTTTAATACTCTTGTTTGGCACCACCTGTTCTTTTGGTGTATTTAGCATTTCTGAAAAGTGTCAGATAAGTGGTGTAGAGTCTTCCAGATGCTCCCAAACCCTCCTGACAATGTTTTCCCCAGCTCTTATTGCAGTGTTTGCTTACTGAATGGCTTGCTTATAGGGAAGAGGTTTAGGAGGAAGGCAAAAGGAGATCTGGATTTTCTCAGCTGAGACTCCAGCTTAAGCTAAAGTGAATTCTAAGAGAGATAATTATTACCATAATATCTACCATAATCCCATTATTACCATAATATTTACCATAATTTTACCATAATCCAAATGTTAAATAGTGGTCTGAGAGATCTGTCTTCAAGCAAAACACTGAATCCACCTTGAAAAATCAATAATTCTTAGAACAATTTAGGAAAAAATCTCAGTTTTGTACTTTGAAGTGACAAATAGGTCAGGAAACAGAATCCTGTGAGGTGGTGTGACATGACATACTGATCCAACCTCAGAGGAATTTGTACTGGCCAGAAAGCAACAGCCAATTTGTCTGGGAAAAGAGGAGAATTTACTAGGATTAGGAGAATACACAAATGGGAAGGAAAAGGCTGTACTTCTGGAGCAGATTTGCTGCCAAATATTTATTCAGGGTTTTCTTTAAAATTTCAGAGCAGCTCTGAAATTGCTCCTCAATTCCAATTTGGATAGCATTTATCCCTGGTGGACAGTACAGTTTAGAATCCATGATGTGCAGTGAAAGAGCATTAGTGATGAGAACCTTCTCTTTGCCCCAGTTCCTAGCAGCACTCTGGACACATAAGATTTTATGTAAACCAGGTGAGGTATAAACCTCTCTTTGCAGATATAACTGTCATGGTTTGCAGTTTTAAAATCCCATTAATTTCTCATATAGAGCTCGACCAAATGACAACTTCTAAGCTTGTTTTGCCATAAAGCATATGGCCAATGCACTGGAAAAAATTCCATGTAGACTTTACCTACAATGTTTAGGCTTGTGGGTTGTAGGAAACTTCTTTTTAACAAGACTTTCTATTTTCAAGATGTTGGTATTTCACTTCAGTTAAAAAGAGAACAGTTGGCTGTAGCTTCAGTTTATTAGGTAACACACATTTCACATCTGACTTCATGGGGGAACTGTTAAAACATCTGAAATAACGTTTTGGAGAAACATGATTTGTGAAATGTAGCTATTTAATGCAAAAACGAGTTTTATACTTTGAAGAAAGAACCTGCATGTATTTTTTCCAGGGGTGAAAACACAGGTTTGGATAAAGGCACTGTTTCAGTTTTGAACTTTTTAAAATCCTGTCCTTACATGCATTTCTCCATGTCACAGAAATCTAAAATCCCTGCTTGTCATGGACCCTGTGTTGTGGTAACTGTTGTTAAAATTGACTTTCGGGTAACAACTGCTGTGTGCCTGATTTTGTGGAGTTCATGTTCTCATAGCTGGCAAAGAAAGTTACTAGACTAGACTTCTACAGCTAAAAATTAACTCCAGCTCTATCTGAGGTTTTTGTGGAGTGAATAAAGCCATATATTCATTCAATTTCCCTTACTTACGTTGTAAGTGGAATTATAGGGATTCACTGCAATGGTCACTGAAAGCAGCTAAAGAGAATATTTGTGGGAAGGAAATTTTAAGCTCATAATGATGACTGTTTGGTCTGGAAAACTGATTCAATCCTGCTCCTCTGAAAAAAACGGAGTGTGGGGCCTATACATTAGTGCAGTGAGAGTGGTTGTGAAAATTTGACTGCTAAGTAAACTTAAAGCAGAATTTTGTGCTGAGAGTCATGGAAGTGCCTCTTGTTTAGGTGAAGCATCTCTTTTTTCTTTGTGAGTTTGAGGTGTTGCTTTTGCTTTGTTTGAATCAGAGTAGAGGGCTGAAATAAGAGAGTTTCTGAAGAGGCTGACTGGAAAACTGTGACCATAGCTCTGCATCCCACGCTCACTGAAGTCACCCGCACTCTGTAGCCACCACATCTGATCCTTGGGAATTGCTTTCTTAGGAAGCTAGTCTCAGAAACTCCAAATTTGTGTGCAGAAGTCCAGCAGATCCCAAGTTATTCCAGAAATGATGACTGCATATATAGTAGGAGCTATATTTTCCATCTAAGAACTGCCTTATAAAGAATGCCATTAGATTCCACCCTATTGTAATACATGTCATATTATAACAACCAGATGCTCCTAGCTGGGAATGTGATTTTCCCGTTCTGGGTGCTGTCACAAAATACAACCCAAGATCCCTTCCAGAAGTATTTTACAGACTTAACTTCCAGCCTGGAGCTCTGTATTTTGTTCAAATCCACTCCCTGCTACTGAGGTGTTTGTATCCTTTCATGAAGTTGTGCTTTCAGAATTTGAAGAAGCCTGACTGATACCTAAGCTTCATGTTTGTTTCTCACTGGCTTGCAAGAACACACAGTTCAGGAAAGGATTTGTAAATTCAGTCACTGCTTGCACTGTTCTGTTCCAACCTTCAATGCTTCCTGAGATTTCCAAGCAGCAATTGGATTTTGTTTTCCAGAAGTACATAGAAATTAATTTTAAGTACCTATGGGAAATTAAAATAGCATTTCTGCAAAACTTGTATTTGCAAAATTATTCGAACATTTGAAATTACTTGGTCTACTGAGAAGGATTTGGAGCAACTGTTCAATTATACAGCAGTGGGGTTTGTTCTGTCAGAACATCTCAGGGATGCTTTGTGTGAGCTGTTTGCAGAACCTCACTGCCTCAGGAACTGCCCCAGCATCAGAAAGGCTTTGCTTGGTCCTTGTTCACAGGAACATAGCCTGTGCTGTGACAGACAGCAGACTTTTCCCAGGACTAGACTCCTGTTCTGTAACTGGAAAATCTCCTGGAGCTCTTGGTCTCCAAGCACAGGGAGATAATAAACTGGCTGTATGTCAACAAATGCTCACTTGACTCACTTGTGGCAACCCCTCACTGTGGCTGCAGACAAACTCAGGCTCATAGGTGTTGTTTTCTTAGATCACAAAATTAGCAGAAAATGGCAAACTACTAGAGGAGTGTTCACCATGGACACAAAATTTTTTTTGAGGGATCCTTTGGAAGCAAAGCACATTTTGGAATACCTAAATGCTTTCAGAGAGGTATCTTTTATATGACAAAAAGTAATGGAAATGGGTGATCGTGTGGCTTTGCTTTTATAATAGTTCAAAGTTTGAAAGGCTCCACTTTGCTCCACAGAGAGTACCCCAGTGCTATGACTTACCACAACAAATGCATCCATCCATCTGTCCACATACTATATATAGTCTTTACAAACTTGCAGCTACATAGCTGTGTCTTAAAAACAGAGCAAATTTTCCCCTTGTGTATTTGTTCTGGCCACGAACCTCCAAGTCATTCCTTCCACACCAGGACAGTGCTGCCTGAGGCAGGCAGATGGAGTTTGGAGTTTTCCTGCAGTGAAAGTTCTTGTTTTGCCTCAGGGACCCTTGTAATCCTCTCTCAGTGTATGCTGGCTATCATGACAGTCTAAGGCTGGGAGGCAGATGGTCTAACAACATGTTTTGCCCTGTTTTCCCCCCATACTCTCTGGGAAAAATCAAGATTTTAGCCTGCTTTGCTGTGTTGCAGGTGACCAATATCCTTTAATCCCCTCACACTTCGAGTGTGTATCTCCAGCATAGAACGGATGAGAGTTTGCAACAAAAATTTGTATTTTCAGATTCAGACCACTCTGGGGAGAGAAGTATGGGGTTTTCATTGGTTTGTCCATCTGTTTTCCTGTTAGCCTTCCCTTCAGCAGGCTTTTTTCATTAGTTTAACATGTTTGCTGTTGATAACATCACTGGCACTTCCACTCCTGTCCTAAGAGGTTTAAAAGCTGCTCGGAGGAGCAGCAATCCAAAAGCTGAGTGCAAATCCCCTTTCAGTCTCTTCTACCTCTTAACCATGTACTTCTAGGGAGATTTCAGCCTCAGTAGATGGGGTGAGATGGAAATGAAGGATAAAACTTCCTTTCCTTTACAGTATTATCGGAAGAATGGTGTGCAGTCCTCCTCCACCCAGTCCTCTCAATGTCCAAGTCAGTAGGTAAGTTCTGTGAAGAAGTGTTTTGCCCTTCTTTGTGCCCCACAAATGTGATTAGAAATGGAGCCCACATGTTAGCCAGGCTGATCTCACTCCTGCTGAAACTGCCAGGAAGCTTCCCATTAATTTCTTGGTCAACTAAATCAGAAACTGTTTTTACCAGGTACTCTTATAATTAAAATATGGATGAATCTGGAGGATGTTTTGAGACTTGGCCTGTCAGAAGAGAAAAAACGCAATGGTAACAGAAAAATTCATGCCCTGACCTGTCTTGGACCAACTGGTAAGCAGTGAGCAGTAATGGAAGCTTGAAAAGGCTCCTGTTGGCAAAACTAGAACTCAAAATGTTTTACAATGCACCAGTAATGAAGAGCTGGTTTCTAAAGCACAATTTTCTAAGAGTTATAAAAAGTGGGATTCTTGGCAAAATGCAGCAGGATAAAGTTTGGTGTTCCTTTCAGCCTATTCCCAATGGGATTGATTCTGCAACAGGGTTAGTGGCACAGATACCTTTATAATTCCACAGTGTTTCTCAAAATTAAGTATTTTCAGGGGTCTGAATGAGTGCCTTTAGTCTCAAGGCTGAGACCTATTCTTATAAAACTGAGCTGTGATCTGAGGGAACAGGAATCAGTGTGGTTACCCTGATGCACACAGAACAAAAGCTGTCACTGGATTCTGAGCAGGGAAAAATATTTTTAAGGCTGTTTGCTGAGACTCAGAGGTCAATAGTACCTACCAGGAATCCACTAGTCACTTCTCTTTAAAAATATCAGCTCCCACACAAGATGTACAGGATAATATTATCAGAGGTGGTTTCTGGTGTAGTTTTGGTGACCATAACTTTGTACCTGTGGTCATTCTGTACCACACTAAACACTCTCACTAGAGAGGAAGGTATTTTTGATCTGTATGGCAACATGTCTAAAAGCAACGCAGGAGACAGCACTCAAATGCCATTTTAAACTATTTTTCTAGGCTTTGTTATTTATTCAAGAACGTACATGTCCTTTCTGCATCTTGGTAACCAAAAATGTGGAATGGAGAAATATTTCAGAGATATCCTTAGAAAAATGGTATTAGTTCAGCCACTAGAGCTGATATGTGATAGTTCAGTGAAAGCACAGCAGTAAAATTTCCCTTTTGGTAAAGGACACCTGTGGTGGAAAATGAATCTCACTGATTTGGGCACTTCCCTACTTTCACACATCCAATTTCAAAGCCTTTCCACGTGCTCCTAGCAAGCTTCAACTGAACCCTCCTGAGTTATTGTAGGAGTTCCTTGACTGAAAATGGTTTCCAGGCTCTTTTCCCATGTTTCCAGTGTGGGTATTTTTCCTTTCAGATAAGGATGTCTTTGACTGACCATGTAATTATGAAACATTGCTGATAGAGGTAAGTTGAAAGAGGTGTAACACTATTGAAAACTTGGTCAAATATTGTGTTTGTTTTACTTTGCCTTTGCTAGCTGGTGTGTTTGAGCATTGCAAAAGACTGAGCACGTGTGAGCAAACAAGCTTCTTGCTGTGATGGGCACTGTCAAGATGCTTTGAGTCACACCTTTCCCTTCTCCTGGAGGCAGGGCTGAGATTCCTGCACAAGCTTCAACAGCTGGAGCCTTGACAACCATAAAATCTTGTGGAATTTCACAATAACTTGCAGGAACAGTGATTAACAGTTGTTCCTTTCTTTTATTAGCTGTGTTTTGCGAGGGCTTTGAGCTATGAAGTTGTGCAACTTTTGGAAGCCAGCGTGGGTCATGATTAGCATATTCTAGTTAACCAGGACCAGGAATTAGCAGCATCCTTGCTGTGGCCTCCGAGGGTCACCAAATCCACAGTGTCAGAGTGGAAGGAAGGAAGTCACGTGAACCCTGCACTCTGATGAAAAGCTGTGAAAATTAGTACAAGGCATCCACACTTTCCTAGGAGCAAAGAAGTCTGAGTGGCTGATTGCCAAGTGTACCATGCAAGAGCTGTTGGGATCTCTGACACATTCCAGTGGGAATATTAACAGGTCTGGGTGAAATCCTGCAAGCTTCCCAGAGCTGTGAATATCTGTGTTTAATGCACACACAGTTTGTGGTCTCCAGCTATCCGGAAACTCTCAAAACTCTGCAAATACCTCCTGAAACTCTCGGACCCAGACTGCTCTCCAAACATTCCTTCTCCTCTCTAGGAGCATATGTGGTCTCAGAACCCTGAAACCATCAGGAAGTATCAGCTATAGGCTCCCAGTCATCACCTTGTAATAGGATTAGCACCCCATCAAGCCCACAGATGCTGGGCATCTGCTGAAATAGCTGTAGTGCTTTGAAATAGAAAATAGCATTAAAGGAACCTGAACCAAAGCTCACCAAAGTCACTGAATTCTGCTGCTCCACGTGTCTCAGTGGGTTTGGGGTTAACCCATGGTCAGTAATGATTTTGGAGCCTCTGACTTTTTATCCCACCTGAATATACTCTGAAGCAGCTTTTAAAGACCAGCTGAGATGTGTTTTGTCCCTTTACACCGTGTGAAAAGGCTGAACTAAGATAAAGTGGCTACCAAAATCTCCTCCTGGACAGGACAAAGGCATCTGCAGAGAGCCTCTGGAAAAGCCAGAATTCATTAGGAAGGCAAGACAAGGGTGTGCCAGTGCAATACTGCATCCTGCAGCAGGGTAGGGTTGGGAAGAGTTCTAATTTAGGTTTTGAGCTGTCTGAAGCATGCTGCAGCTAGAAATCCAATGAGCTGGACTCGGGATGTTTGGAATCTTGCTTTGCTCTCCATCCTGGGTGCTGTGCTCCACCTCCCAGGAGGGCAGTGAGGAAACGTGCCCCTCAGTTTCTTGGCACCTGGTAAGCTCAAATTTGCTCTGTAATTTCAACAGAGTGACAAAAGACTTCAGCTCTAACCTTAAAAATAAAGATACAGTTGAAGATAGGCCCGTTACTATTTTGGATGAGCTACTTCAGCCTTATCAAGAATAACTGACAAGAGTTACTTGTAGATTCTTTGTCTCAATTTGATAAATTTATAACTTTTTTTCCTAGTTTGTTAATTTTTGAATGCTTTTTAGCCTTTATTCCATGTTCCTTTAGGACATCCCATTAAGAAGTGTGGCTATGTTAAACAATCAGTCCTTCTAACAAACTATAAACTGTTTGGAAAATATCTAAATTAATGCCACTTTTGACCAGGAGATGACAATAACTTTGTCTTCCAAGAGGTATGAAAAGGTTATCAGGTAATATTGTTTGCCTGTGGAGAAGTGTGCATGAGTTCAACTTCTATGCTGAAAATAACAAATGAATATACAGATGTTGTGGCTTGTTTACTTGCAGGTTTTTTTTAAGCAACATGGAGCTTTACTGGAAAAGAGATATAAGTCAGCATCCAAGTTTCTGTGAGAAACAGCAGGCATCTGTTTTGTTGGTTTCGCCTGTTTTTTTTTTTTTCACCCTTTCTCAAATTCATGTTTCCATTTCAGCCATCAGGAGAGGGAATCTAATGATGCTTATTTCCAGATCTGAATGAGAACATTTGAATCTGGGTTGTTTTTGTGGACTCATCAAGCCTTTAAAGTAAGACTGAGAGCAACAAAGAGCTGGAGCTGAAAGTCACATCAGAAATTCTTCAAATGGGACTGCAATTGTCAGCTGACAGAAAAGGAATTTTAAGAGGCAAGCTCCAGCTGCTACACTGAAGGAAGGAGAGAGCACATTTGACCTGGCAATTGTTTGGGGACTTTATTGTGGTGGAACGAAAGGAGAGTCTGAAAACACATGAAAACTCTTCTGGTCAGGGCAGGGGGAGGCAGAGGGTGGAGAGGAAGGGAAAAGGCAGGAAATTACACCTGCTTCAGTTCTGCTCTGTAAACTGGCCTGGTCCCAAATGAAAACGAAGATGCAAATTGTTTTGTCTTCTCTTCTAGGCTACCAAGCTTACAGCAGGAAACTCACCTTGGTGGGTTCATACTGGGCCTGATTTGCTCATTCAGTGTTTTCCTGGAACAGCTGAAGGTGGTAAATGCAGCTTGAGTGGCCACCTTCCCTTGAGGTTTTATGCAAAGATGGGCATCTTTAAATAGTACCTGTGGGCTGCCCACAGGATGAATTTTGTCTTTTTCCACCTCCTTCTCATATGCCAACAGCAGCTGTTGGCTGACACTCTTTGTTTGGGTCAAACCCAGCAGAGGTGAGTCTCCAGCAGAGAAAGGTGATGCAGCCCTGCAGAGGCTTTCCTGGCTTGTGGCAAACATCACCAAACTGGGAGTTCAAAACAATCTGAGATTGGGACTCTCCCTGCATGACAGAGAGATCTTTTGCAAAACAGATTTCTGGCTCAAGTTAGCAATTATTTGAATCTGAGATTTTGGTCTGTTTTTCTGTGGTAGGAATAAAGCGAAGAGATTTGAATGAAGTGAGAAAGAACTCAGTGTTTACGCTCAAAATGTTCGGAAACAGAATGCTGTCTACTTGAAACTTCTTTAATTTTACATCATTTGAAAAACAAAAATATTTTTCATCACTATTTTTTTCCATAGTTTGGCAGTGAAAATTAGTTTCCCTTGCAGAATATCTTGCAGAATTGTCAGCCAGGAAATGCAGTCTTGTAATTGGTAAATAAATAGTTCCTGTGCTCACTTCATGTTTAGGCCAGCCATTTGTTATAGTTGCTACTGACAATTAATTTAATAAATTGGCAACTTGAACAAATATAAATCTACACATACAAAATGGAAAAAAAACCCCAAACCAACAAAACGAAAACAAAACAGTAAAAATACTAGAATAAGAAAAATTTGTAATGAAAGGTAGTTTTGAAACTAAAAAGTTGAAAAATGCTTAGAGATAGTGACATTTGGAGAGTCTAGGTAGAAAATATTTGAGTGAAGGATCTCCACTGAGCTCTGCTAGCCATAATTTTTGTAGATATCCAAATCTAATGGTATTTTTGTAGAATACTGAGCTGATAGATGATGAAGTCATCTCTTAAAAATCAGTATCAACTAATTTTCAATCAAGCCCTACACACCTGTGAATGTTTCCTAAAGTTCTTTTCTACATCTTATATGGCAAAATGAGCCATTTCAAGGGTGGCTGGCACTGGGTTAAGACAAATAGTTTAAGAAATGTGAGAAGCTGTGAAAGGGCTGCTACTGTTTTAAGGAACTTAAACAAAACAGGAATTCTCATGCTGGTTAAGATGGCAATTATTTCTCTGCAATAAGAAATGTGAAGAAAAAACATTGCAGGGTGAGTGAATACAGAAGATCAATAAAAGGATGCCATTGGCATCATTTAGGGATCCAAACTTTGCTTCAGAAAGAAGGGGATGTTTTTTAAAGCCAATTAGGAATGGAAAAGCAACTTGTTTATTATTTCAGTGATTTATTTATAAAACAGACCAAATGTGTCTGGTAAACTCAAAAAATGTGTTTAACATGCAGTGATCACTGGAGTAATGTGAACCTTTGTTTTATTTATTTCTGCAGTGCAACTCTTTTGTAACTCTTGCCTTTTTTCCTGACACTAACACATTATGAGGGGTGTACAGGCTGCTAACTGTATTGTACAAATATACAAGCAACCCAAAACTTCATAGTGCTTCAAAGGAATCACAGTTTATATTCTTCTTTTGGTGTTTGTGGTTGTAATGATCATGTTGTTACTTCTTTCATTCCAGGAGGAGCTGGTTCCAAGCCCAGGGAAGCTGTTCAGCAGGGCAGGGGTGAGTTTGGATGTCATTAAAAATACAAGTATTAAAGAGAAATGGTTGTGTTAGATTCATCCTGTTCCTCAGGTTACAACAGCTTATGATAGGTGACTAAGTCTGACCTCTGTGAATGCCAAGATGACAATGTCAAATCATTCAGGTACTTGTTTGGATGAAATGGTGCAAAAAGCTGAAAAATATCCTAATAGACAGGGAATTGGTTGAGGATAGAAAGACAAGGGTAGCTAGTGAAGTGTGAAGACTGGGCTGAAGTTCTGCAATAAAAGGAGAAATCCCACTTAATGAGGCCTGAAATAAGATGGATGAAGAGAAGAGAAATTTGTCTGTGCCTGCTGAGGTAGGTTCCCACTAGAAAGCCAAAGTATGTTACTAGTGATTTCAAAGTGAAAGAGTACCAGCAAAGAACTGGAGGAAGAGCATGCTCATTTAGGGTTTAAAAAAGGAGCTTCCACACAGTCATACCTGGCTGTGCAACTGAAAGGCAGGGACCAAAGCAGTAATAATGAAGCAATGATGGAAAGCTGATTCGGACCCTTGTTCTCACTGCAGCTCAGTGCTAGTGGGATTACACACCAGTGCTCAGTGTCCAGCTCCAGTTTGCTGCTGAAGAGGGTTTAAACCAGATACATTTGGGGATCCTCCAGGGTTAGGGACTCTCCATCACCCCCTGAGACCCAGACAAGGAACAGATGACAAAACTGGGGAGAGCAGAAAGAAATGTTTGGTGTGAACACACACATGTGTGAGGAGCAGCACGAGTTAACCCACCAGATGAAAGTGAGTTTGTCCCACTTTGTTCACCTATTTCAACCTAGCACCATCTTCTGAGTGGTGATTCCAAGCAGGCCAGTTAGTAAACTGGTGCCTCTTTTGCCTGTGTCCTTCCCCTCCCCAGCCTGTCCTCTTTGCAGTTTTGGGCTTTTGCCTTTTCTGTACCATACCTATGCCCTGCACTGAGGTTGTTTTCCCATTTGTTTCTGTCCTCGAGGGAGAGTGAGAGGGGATAATGTCACAGGTACTTTGAGAATAATAGAGTGTTCCTGAGCTCTGACACGCTGACCTGTGCACAGCTCTGGCTGCAGTACCAGCTGTCAGCTGCTTTTAAGGGCATCCCAGTGACACTGATGACATGGCAGCCCCACTGACGCAGCTCCTCTGCCCTTTTTTTGGTGCCAGTGATTATCTGCCTCAGTGTGACTCCCTTTTCTGTGCCATGGCCACTTTGCAGCTGATGCAGGAGTATCTCCCTTCTCTTGTCCCCACTGCTGGAGCTGTTTGTGCAGCTGAGACAGGAATGTGCAGTGGTGCTGGGTGAATGCTGTGTGGGTCTCTCAGGAAATGCTCTCCCTGTGTGTGTGCCCTGGCCAGCATCCCCATGAGAACCCTGGCCACTTGGTGAGACGTGAGCTCCTTTTCCTGAAGCCTGCCTGCCCACCATTAATCAATCTGTTAAAATAGCTTGTTTTGTTATTAAATCAACTTCAACTAATGTGTGTGTAATTTCCTGCTGCCTCCCCAGGCTCTTTCACACAGTGACACGATCTAGGGCCTTTTCTGGTTGCCCAGGCTGCTCAGGGATCTCATGTGTTCTAAAAGCCATGGCTAAGGGAGCAGGGCTGTATTTCCAAGGGAAATAAAGTCTCTGCATTGCTGTGGGGATCCAGGGTATGGTGCTCATGCATGGAGCAGCTCTTGGTGAGGAGAAAACATTCCCTCAGTGTGACACTGATCTGATGGCTCTGTGCACAATTAGCACTGGCTTCTCTGCAGTAATTAATGAGCTAACATTGGGATCATTGACGTCAGAATCTGATTTCTGAGGAGAAGGACAAGAAATAATCAAATCATGAAGGAAAATGATGCACCTTGTCTACCTCTTTGAAATTAATCTTGGCAGGGGAAGAAACCTGGAGTGGCAACAGTTTCATCACTAATCTGGAGACAGAAATAGTGCAGGGAGGACTCCCCCCAGTTACATCTCTAACTCATGGAGTGTCTGGCTTTTTGTGGTGGGTCATTCTACCAGAGGCATCCATCCCTCTTCAATGTTATTTGCTCAATGAGGGAATCAGTGGGAGAGCTTCCCTGCAAGAGGAAGCCAGGTGTATTCCATTTATGATATCCTCTCCTTCCACACTAAACATTTAATTAATTTGGCATAACAATTACAGTAATTTCACGACTATAAGGCGCACCCTTTTGACTAAATTTTTCCCCCGAAACCGGAAGTGCACCTTATAGTCCGGTGCACCTTATCTGATGGACAAAGTTGCGAAATTTAACCGGAAGTGCGAGCCGCAATGGGGGGGCAGTGCCGCGGGAGCGCCGAGTCGCGACGCGGGGGCAGGAGTGGGCGGCCACAGCTGGCAGGAGCCATGAGGGGAGGGAGGGAACCAATGCCGGCCCTGGCCCGGGCAGAACAAGAAACCGCGTGGCGCCACCACGGGCGCAGGGGGAACGAGAAACCGGGCGGTGCTGGCCCTGGCCCGGGAGAGGGGGAAACGAGAACCCGGGCGGCCCTGACCTGGGTGCGGAGGGAATGAGAAGTGCGAGCCCGCAACAGCCCCGAGCAGAGCCCACCCAGCGGTGGCATTGGAGCAGCGGCGGCGAAGCCCCTGCGGCCGCCAAAAGATGGTGCCGACTGAGCCGCTGCAGCCGCCAAAAAGTGGCGGTGGCGAAGCTCCTGTGGCTGCCGAAAAGCGGCGGCGGTGAAGTGGCGGTGGGGAAGCCCCTGCGGCTGCCAAATTTCGGCGCTGGCCAAACCCCTGCAGCCGCCGAAAAGCGGCGACAAGTGGCGCAGCCCCGGGTATGTGGAGAGAAACGGCATGGCTGCCGCTGGCCGCAGGGAAGCCGGGAGGCAGCGCGGTCACGCAGTGGGAACCGGGTGCCGTGAGCCGTGCTAACCGGCGCCGGGGGCGGGCGGGGGTGCCGGGGCACGCTTCAAGGGGAGGGCACCTGGGGCAGCATTTAAAGGCTACACCGATCTTTGAAAAATGTTTGCAAATTGAGCACCTGCCTGCAATTCGTTAGTTTGTTGTGTGCCGCGCGGCTCCTCGCTGCAAAAAAAATAGTGCGCCTTATAGTCCGGTGCGCCTTATGGTCGTGAAATTACTGTATATTCTTGGGAGAAGGAGAAGTCCATGCTTCAGTAGCAGTAGTAGTTGTGCTTAGATAAGAAAGTGAGAAGATAACATTCACTCCTGATAAGGAATAAAATATGAGGCATAAACCTCAGTCTTCAGTATCCCCTAGAACCTCTGCTCCTGTGTGGCAACACAGAAACCATGAGAACTTCAAATCTATCTCTTGATTTTCTTTGATTTCCTCAGTCCTCAAAGAAGAAGTTTGTTATTCAACAGTTCAGAGTGTGTCCTTTGACACAAACCAGATTTGTCTCTCTGTCTCTCCCCACCAACCCTCTCCCACCTGACCCCTAAATATACTTCCAGTGTTTCCTACAGTTTCATAATGACTGAGTGTTTCAAAATGCATTTTTGAGACAAATGCTAACCAAAAAAGGATTTGTGCCACCCTCTTTGATATATTCAAAATACTACTTTGGATTAAACTGGTACTTTAATAGGGTTTTTTTGTTGTTTTTTTATTCAAATAACGTATTTTGTAGCTTTTGGATGCTCTCTTTGCATTTTACTATGCAATAAAATGAGTTGTAATGCATTGCATTTTGTTCATTATTTGCCCCCTTCCACTTATCTTAGTTTCAGTGCTTCAATTAGCATTAGTCCTAAAATAATGCACTGCCATTGTGACAATGTTGGCCAAACCATTCTGTCAAATGAACTGTGAGATTGTTTTTGTGAAAAAAAAAACCAAAAAAACAACAAACAAACAGAAAAACAAACTTAGAAGTGGGCTTGGTTTACAAGCATTCCTACTACTTACTTTTTTGTGGTAAAAGTATTATATATGGTAAAGGTGTGATATTGCTAGATAAATAGGATGGGTCCTCTTCAAAACCTGCCACTTGTTTTTTGTAAGATGAAGTTTGATGTTTTTGTGAGAGATGTAGCATAAAAGGAGCTTCTTTTTCTTTAGTCAAAGAATTATCCCTGATTAACAGTCAAGGAGGCAAGACTTAAGGTGGTGTCCAGTAATTTTAGAGGTGGGAAGGTGCCATTAGTCTTGAACTTTTTTCTTATTACAGAATTCACTTTACATGTGAAGCTCCTGTTCCTTAGAGAAGCCAGTTAAAAATACAAAGATGGGTTTATATGCAAGTTCTAAAATTTCCTGTTAACCTTCCATATTGTTCAGAAATCCATGTTGGAGCCCTGCCTGCAGTGCAGGGTTAGGTGAGACCTGTGGGGGCTGCAGCCCAGAGCCCCAGAGGGGATCCCAGACCTTCACACAGAGATGGAAAGGGCAGCAGGGATGTGCAGGGGGAAATTCTGAGAGTAGGGGGGCAAATCGTGACTCCTTCCCACACCCCCAGTGCTGTGACACTTCTGCTGCCTTGCAGGGTGTGGGCATTTCCCTGGCACTGCTGGAGCAGCCCCCACAGCTCCTCACTCTTAGGGACCCTTCTCTTTGTTCTGCAGCTGCTTTTCTCTGTTCTCAGGGACTTGTCCACACCACAAATGCAGGCTGCTCTGTGTGGAAATGGCACTACTAGAGGCTTTGTTTACTAAACCAATTACTCATTAAACATCGTTTATCATAATTATTCACCAGCTGATCATTAAAAAAGCAAAAACCATGGTAGTATGAGCCTGGTGCCCGAAGCTGTTCAGTTTAAACCTTTATTAATAATGTTCTCATGGCTTTTTCTTTTAATTCCCATAATGACCGGATACTGAGCTGCACATCAAAGGAATTTTGGTTTTAAAAGCAATGTTGAGTGCTGCACATTGCATTCATTCCCCTTTGATCACCATCCGCAGCACAAATAAATCTCATTAATCAATATTTTCTCTATATCCTCCCTGCCTTTCTGCTAGTGCCAGAGATCTGTTTCTGATTTGCCTTGCTTTGTTTTAAATGAGAGGAAGATTTCTCTGGCTATCTTCTGTCTAAAAGGTAGATTTCTCATTACTTTAGAAATGAAACTCTTGTAACTGGGGCTTGATCAGAGCTTCCTCATCTTGAACGTCAGAGCAAGAATATTGAAGCAATTAGAGCAGCCCTGAGTCTGTGAGCAATCCATTGGCCAGGATACATTCACAGAAAGTATTTGGTGTACCCTTGCCAACTGGAGGCAAATTAATAAAAGTCCCAGTCTGCTCGCAGACAATTCTTGAGAAAAGTGATAAATTCCTGAAAAAACTGTGACTTGCCCATCCACTTCCAGTTGTGACTAGAAATGACTGTGAGAAACTGCCGTTGCTGGCACAGAGGGCTCTGGGACACGGTTGTCTTTCATTTCAGGGACATGGTTCTCTCTCTCTCATTTCTGCGACATGGCTCTCTCTCATTTCTGGGACATGGTTTTCTCTCACTTCTGGGACATGGTTCTCTCTGTCTCATTTCTAGGACATGGTTCTCTCTCACTTCTAGGACATGGTTCTCTCTCATTTCTGGGACATGGTTGTCTTTCATTTCTAGGACATTGTTCTCTCTCATTTCTGGGACATGGCTCTCTCTCATTTCTAGGACATGGTTCTCTCTCATTTCTAGGACATGGTTCTCTCTCATTTCTAGGACATGGTTCTCTCTGTTTCATTTCTGGGACATGGTTCTCTCTCATTTCTGGGACATGATCCTCTCTGTCTCATTTCTGGGACATGGTTCTCTCTGTTTCATTTCTAGGACATAGTTCTCTTTCATTTCTAGGACATGGTTCTCTCTCTCATTTCTGGGACATAGTTCTCTCTCATTTCTTCCTAAGCAGCTTCATAGCTTTTCTGTGTATTTGCAGCTCCACCTCTCTGCATTATGTGCATTCTTGGTTTTTTTTTTCATGTTGAGAGGCTTTTTTTCCCCCCGTTTCCCCCATGTATGTTTTCTATTTGCCTTCAGTTTGCTGCTGTCAAACATTTTGGTGCAACTGCTGCCACCAATGGATGGCTGTGCCGGGAAAATCCAACTCCTTGGGGGCAGAAAGGGAGAGAAAGGATGATTATTTTTCCATTCTATTGAACAAAGCTGGCTTCTGTTGCCATTTTTAACACTCCAGTATTACTGGAATTAATTTGATGCATCTGTTCCTGAATTACCTCCCATAGCTTTAGTCCTTACTAGACTTTCAAACCAGTGTTGATATAGGCCTGTTTGTTCCAATCCATATTGCATTCCCATAAGCTCTATTCTATTTTAAAGCAGTTTAATTGTTTTTTAAATCCTTCAATATTAAAGTTACAGTAAATTTCAAACTTCATTATATTATTAAACATACATGTCTAGATTCTCTCTAGGACTGTATAAAGCCTGGCACATATTACATCCTCCAAGTCTGTTCTGAATATTCAGGTTCCAGAGTCTGATCAGGGACAATATTATGGGAAATCCACAGTGGGTAAACACTTTTTTTAATAGGGATTCTCCAGACCCCTGCTTGAAGCAATTCCTTTTGACTTAAACAGCATAAATATTGAGTAAGTGCCTGTTGGTCATAAATAATATTTTCTCACAATTAAGCTTTCCTAGCAGCATGACATTGGCAAAGTTGCTTCACCTTAAATTTAATGTTTTCTTTCTTAGAGCTGTGGGGAGATAAGACTCATTTAATTGATATATATATATTTGAGCTGATCCTGTTGAACACACATAATTTCATTTGATTGGTGACACTGTAACTCATCCTCTGTTGGTTCTCAGAATTTTAAGTTCTGAGGGTTCTTGGGCATGGATTTATTCAACAGCAGAAGGAGCAAGGTGGGAGAGGAGTGTCTTGTAGAGAGGGATGGAGGTGATAATGCTGAAACTGTCGTTAAAAGGAAAGACATTCTGTTAAGAATGAGTCTTTAAACATGCTGCTGGTGAGACCCAAACTTTCTGCCTTCTTCAGGTTAAGCTAATTTAATTTTCTGGTCAGTGTTTCTCCTTTCCCCTGCCCCAGGAAATGAAGCCAAAAACACATCCTCCTCCCCCAGGTGATTTACACCACCAGGAAGGGCCAGGGTGTGTTTTTAAATAGGTTGCCCATATTAGGACTGAGAACTGTGGGGAGTCCACAGGCAAAAGTTTTATTTTAAGCTGGACAGACATAAAAGAGTTTTGTAAGCTTAATACCTTTCCCTATCATTTATATAGCCAGAGTTTTGTGCTCCCTGCAGTTAAAAATCCATTTGAGATCTATTTTTTTTTCCTAAAACTGGAGGCAAAAATAACTACCCCAGTCAAAAGCATTTTGCATACCAAGTAATTAGTTGGGGTTTTTTTTTGTTGTTTTTTTTTTCTTGTTGTTGTTTTTTTGCAGGTTTTTTGCTTGTTTGTTTGGGTTTTTTAATGAATTAAAGCACAGGCTCATTTTAAAAACAGTGAAAAAAAAAATTATTGTGTTTCACTTCTAAAACCTGATGTTTGGAAATCAAGTTAAGTACATACCTGTAGTAAGCTATTTCATTTTGGTTTTAGTTTATTTGTGCTGCCTTCCTTTTTTATGCATGAAAGATCAGCAGTTTCAGATAAGCCACTTACAAGCAGTTTTAAGGAAAGAACCCACAAAGAATCAGGTCACTCAATTTAAGACATAAGGTCCTTGTCCTTAAAGTATTCCCTAAGGTTAAGCCACTTGAGCAAGGGTGGAAGAAGAGGTGGCAGGGGTCTAAATAAGCATTTCTGCTTTCTGTCTCACCCGATTAAACCCTAAACTAAGTTGGAATTTTTGGAGCATCACACTGCTTCTGAGCATAAGGAGCTGGTATGAATAATTTAATTTTGCTCTTGTGAAAGAGGGATGCTGGTGCTGATTTGGATTTTGTTTTGTGAAAGCAATAGTGAAAAGCTGGAGGTGGTCTACATTTTTTTTTCCCTTCTATTTTCAACTAACTGCATCAATGAATGAGTGTTTCCTCAAGAATCATTTACAGTCTTCATTTCTGGAACATTTGAGAGAGATATTCTTCTTAGTCCTTTGCTACAGAGCATCATCCAAGGTATGCTTGATCTAGAAATTGGAGAGAAAAATGCATTCTCAGGATGATGTTCACATATATTTTTGTGGATGCAAACCCAGGTAAAAACTCAGCAATTTTTCTTCTGTGTGTAAAGCATTGCAAATGCCCCTTGCCTCTGAGGAGACAGTGACCTTTTAACCTTAATGTGGAGGTTTAACCTGAATCTCAAGGCTTGATCCCATTCCTTAGAAAACCCCTTGCATGAGCCATAAATATTGTAAATGCTTCTGTGGGAAGAAAGGAAAAGCAAGTTAAGCTGCCAGCCCCAGATGTTGGCTCTGCTCATTTCAAGCACTGCTAAGCCAGCTTTGTGCCCTTGAATACCAGATTTCTGGGTAAAACAGGAAGAATTAAAATCCCCAGTTCCTAGAAGGGACTGAGCCAGGTGCAGGAGAAGAAGCAGTCAGGCTGAGATTGTAAACTAAGCTCAATTTTTGCATATTCTTAGTCTTTAACAGCAGCTGATTCTTTTTGGTAACAAGTAGAAAACATGCATATTCTTAGGTTTTTTTCCTTAGCTACCCAATGTCTGTAGGAGAATGAGTCCCATTAACTTTCAATGAAAGACCTAAAGATGTTTTGGATATTTTCTCTCTAAGAGACAGTCCTAAAGAGTGTTCCATATCATACTTAGTGAAAATATTGTTCATGTTTTCTTTACTGTTGCTACAATTTGTGCAAATGACCTGGTGTGAAATTAAGTCTGGTTCCCTCTGTCTCTCTGTCCTAGACCTTGCCAGCTCTCCTTGCCATTTCTCCCTTGGCCAAAGCCTGCTTTATGACAGAAGCATGGCAGTCAACTTGCAGCTGGGGAAAACAAAACATAGCCCTTCATTTTCAGAAAGCTTTTTCTTGACCTTATGGAGGAGGTAAGAAATAACCTTCCCTTTCTGCTTCAGCCACCACTTTACCTGGAAAGGCCAACTCCACATCTCATTTCCCATTTTCTGTGGTTATTAGTAGAAGTTAAAAATTAACAGTGAATCCACTGGGACTACAGGACTGCTTGAGAGAGAGCAGGGTGTGCAAGAAGACTACAGAGGGAAGTTTCCTCTCTAATTATGGTTTATAGCTGATGGCATTACTGAGGGCACTTGGGATGGGGAAGCACCCACTGGTCTGGGTGTAGCTTGGCATGTCTGTGTGCTGTTCTGGCCCCCAAAGCTTTGCTGTCTAACTTGGCTCTGCTTGGCTATTGTTATTTCTGGTTTGTCTCTGTGTAAATTAACCCACAGGGATGTGAAGTTCATGCAGGCTGAACAGTTCATGTGCTTCACATTAGCACCAGTGGTGCACAGAGTCCCTGATCCGAGGCTCCACTGTGAATACGGCCCTGTGTTATCTCTCACAGTTGCTGCTTGATCAGCCAGCATTAAGTGCTATGGTACCTGCTCCAAATTTCGAATGATTAAGTAGGTTTGGGTATTCATAAAATTAAATTAAAACATCTGAAATGTGTAGGAACTCAGCTTAGGAATTGGTCTTTACTTTATGCTCCTTATATAGTCATAGGAGAGGTAAGTTCATGTTTTGCCTCTTTGAAGAAAAAATATCATAAAATCCTACCAAATCAGACAAGGCTTCTGGCTTACATATCTATATTTAGAGATTCAGTGAAGAAAGTGTGAGCAATTAAGGAGGAATTTATCTGTGCTATTAAAACATGTGCCCTTTTGGATAAGAGCATTTTGCTAACCAAGTTTGAAACCGGCAGCAGATGAGTACCCAAACAAAAGGATGATAGCAGGATTCCTTGGAGTAGCAGCAAGTAGAACTTGGATTTTCCAAGCAGGAAAATGAATGTGTCAACCTCTAACAAGATTAATTGCTTATTTCGTGTTTATTTTCAAAGTCTGCTGAAATGAGATGGTTATCTCTAGAATTCCACTCACTGAAATCTGTGGATTCCTGCAGTTATCTGATCCCATCTTCTATTTTTTGGGAGCTGGAAAAAAAACAGAACTTGTCTGGAAGGAAGCTTGTACTCAAGTTTCAATGTCCTCTACTGAGTTAGATTCACTTTTTGGCTGTAGAAAGGATCCCCAACCTATCAACAGCACTGACAAACTGAAATTTATTAGAAGAGAACTGGTTTTTTATACATGCAGTAGATTCTAAAGTGCTTTTTGTATAGTTCAGTTGAAGTGGTTAAAGAGAGAAAGCACGAGAAGTGTAAACACTGTTGACATGAACTGTTTTCTATTAACTTACGCATATCAAACCAAATGCTGCTGCCAGCACTTTACGTGCAGCTCCCTTTCCCCAGAAGATGGTTTTGCCAAAACAACACAGGTTACATGGTGGGAAAAACACTCAGAGGAGTCAAATCCTGATCTGAGCTTCTGCTACCATGTACATGCTTGGCACAGCTGTGCACATGTTTACAGCAGCAAGCAGCTTTGCCACACGAACTCGAGGGCTGCTGGAATAGCTCCCTGGCATTTCCAGGAGGTGCATTTGGAAATTTGGGGTAGCAGGGCTCAAGCAGGATCCCTGCACTGCTTCATGCCTTGCTGGAGAACTGGCACTCCAAGGCTGTGCAGCTGGCTGAGGTCTTGCAGCCTTGCTCCTTGGCATCCAGCCCTGGTATTCTTTTGTCTCGGTTCTGCACCGTGGTTATCACACTGCCTCAGCACGCGCAAGGAGCAAAAACATTTCTGAAAGTGCAAAGGAAGAAGTCGAATTAAGATAAACATTTACATAACTGGGGAAAATGACCCAGGAAGGACTGGAAATGTGATGACATTGTGTTTACCTAGCTCAGTATTGGAGCAGTTTGTGAGAGATACAAACCAGAACACTTTGTATAAATCACGGTGAGTGTAAGGACCTGCGAAGCGAGACAGTAAACACGAAAATTATCAGGCTGGCTCAGCATAGCAGAACCTACTCTGGGCAGTGTTTTGCACAATACTTGTACTATAGGTCTCTTGAGATGGAGAGCTGCAGCTCTCTCTCTCTACATTAGGAAAAGTTGCCACACACTCTATATGTAAAATCTATAAATTTTGCCCATTCAAACCCATTCTAGGCCTTGCCATTCTATAAATGCATTCCCACTTCGTTTTGTTTCCCTTAGGTAATCATAAGGTGTGTTTGCACTTCTCATGTGTTTTAGGCAGCAGAGACATTTGTGCAGAAGTTTGGGCTTTGTGCTGACCAGTTCTCATCTGCTTGATCCAGCCCTTGTGAGATATCAGACAACTCCTAAGAAATGCTTTCTGTTTTATTTAGGAGCAGAGGCTTTATTTGGAAAACTACCACATATTTGGCTCCTCTTTCTGAAGCCAGCCTGAATTTTTCATGCCCTCAGATTAGATGTGTGTTTTCTCCCAAGACTTCACTGTAATTCTAAACAGGGTTTCTCAGGAGTTAGGGACCAGTTGCAATATTGGAGGAGGTGCTGGCAAGTTATGGAAATGGATGTTTCCTCTTTTTGGCTGGGGCAATCCAGCAACTCTCTTGATTACAGCATGTAGAGTGTGAAAACAAGCATCAAACCAATCAGATAGGCAAGGCTGGAAAGGGAAGTAGCTCAAGAGGTCTGGGAAAAATTCACAATGGAGAGATCTCAGCAAAAAAGAAAGTTGGGGAATTATTAATGTACAGATGGATTAGAAATTCTTCTCCTATGGGAAAGGACCACAGCAACCACAAAATTCACATGTTCAAAATGAAATGCAGGGATCACTTCCTTAACCAAGGCTTCTCAATAATAACATGAGACAAGCACATTCATTAAAATAACATAACCACCCTTCTCACTGCCTGGGAAGAGAGAGGAATAGTTTTGTGCTCAACTTAAATTTTGTAATAAATACTGTGTAAGAACAAAAGCTAGATAACATATGTCATGATAAATGGAGTCTAGTCTAACAGGAGGCATTTATTAATAAAAACTACAGCGAGAGCCAGAAAAAACAGGCCTGACTGAGCTCCAGTTTGTGCTTCATGTTCTGTGTTTGCCAGGGATGTCTCAGGCTCTGTGCACAGCAGTGAGACTGAGAGGGGCTGGAGGTAAATCAGGAGATAGACAGAGCACAGAGAGAGGCTGGAAGTAAATTAGGAGATGGACAGAGCACAGAAAGGGGCTGGAGGGAAACCAGGAGATGGACAGAGCTACTGACTCACAGTAGCAGGCAGGGAGACACAGGGAAGGCTCTGGCACCAAGACAGAGGAGAGGGAAAAGCAAAGTCAGGCACACGGAACACAGGAACGTGACAACTGTGGAAGCAGCTCTGGGAGGAGGAAGGATGAATGGTTGGAGAGTGCTGGAGCTGATTTATTCACTTTCTGTGGGAATGCAAACTGGCTGCAGATCCCAGTCCACTGTCAGCTCTGAACATCTGGACAGATTCTGAACTTGCATCCAAACTCTGTGCTCTCTTTCTCTTCTCACTGTTTCTTGTCCTTCTCTTTGTCTCTCTTACGTGTCTCTTCTTGCTCTGGTGACAACTGAATGCTCCTTGAGAGTGCAGTTTGAGGATTTCCCCATGGGAAATGTTTCTGGACTTTCTCAGCTCCATGAGGAGCTGCTCCTTGGATCAGTACCTGTGCTGGCTGTGGCACAGTGCTCAGCCCCAGGAGCTGGCAGTAAAATAGAAATGGACCTTTCTCCATCCCCTCCTGGGCACTGTTCAAAACAGCAGGATGGTGTCAGGGAATTTTGGGTGCTCTAAGTGTATTCATGTAATATTTGATTTTATAAAGTTTTATTTTCTTGCTTTTTTTTTTTTTTTTTTTAACATTTGAAGCAGGTTTTACTTTCTTCACTTCAAAAGTAAACAATTGACTCTAGGGCCAGTAAAAATATAATCCCTTCCTAAGGCCTGAAGCTGAGCCCTTCCCAGTAATGTTATGGTAGGTCATTGTTCTGTCAAAAGATTATTAACTTTTCTTGGTGTTAAAATATAAATAAATAAGCAGGAAAGTTGTACGTGTCCCCAGGGCACTTGCTCAGCTATGAAAATACTGAGTACAAGTACATTTCTTATTATAGGAAGGAGAATGGGGATATGTTTGGAACAATAGTAATCAATTTCAGAAATGCTGTGATTTATCGGCCATGGCAGTTTCAGATTTTTGAGGCATGCGTAATGCTATTTTCTCCCCATCCCTTTTATACAAACAGATAAAACTTTTGGTGGAATTAGAACACAATTCACATGATGCATAATGCTAAAGAAGCAGGGAAACAATAATTCATAACTAGTTACTCTGCGCTTCCAGAGACAGATTTTATTACTAAAGATTTGGTGTCCACTGTAATAACACCTTTTTTTTTTATTTTTTTTTTTTTTTTTTTTTTTTTTACGATATGGTTCATCACTTTCCCAGAGTTTAGAAGCCATGCACATACCACGAAGAGAAAGATGAGAATTCTTCTCTTTCAGGTCAGCTGCCTTTGGGGCACATGACAAATACGTCTCTGTATTTCCTCATTAGGACACAGAGAATCATAACTCAATTTCTTTTCCATTTTGACAGTGTTAAGTAGCTGCTATCAATAACACAAATGAAGAGTACTGTAATATAATTCTTCCATAGCATTGACATTTGAAGAAGTTTCTCCTTAAATGAGAAGGGTTTCCAATTCACAGTATCCAGGGGCTTCTTTTTCCCATAAGAAACTCCCCATTTCAATACCCAGAGCTGAGCTTGCTCTTGGAACCCTGTGTTACTGCTGTGTTAAAAAGCTTTTGGGACTCGAAAGTAGAACATGTAAGACTGATTGGTATTGAAGTTTAGTTTGGGGGAAAAAGCCATTTCATATCTGATCCCTTGCTCAGCTTTTGTGCTTGGGAGGTCTCTGGCTTACTATAAAAATCAGATAAAACTGGCTACCAAAATCAAGAGTCATAACAATCCTTTTAGCAAACTTGCCAGATTTGCTGGAAGATGTAGCACTTGATCCTCAGACATCTGCCTTTGCTCTCTGTGTCACTCAGTGACAGAATATTGTGTTCCTAGCTAGACTTGCTTCTTCCCATACCCAGCAAGGCCATTTTTGTTGTCCTGTGGGAGAGTTTATGGCCCTGGCTTGCTTGCTGTGAGTCAGATCATTCTGACTCTTGCTCACCCTGGAGCTGCTGCCACCAGAAGTGATAGTCTGAACTTTTGCCTTCCTTTTTTGCTCCTTAGCTGTCCATGGCTCATACCAAATCCTCGTTTGTCCCCCCACAGCTGCTCCCTGGAAGCTTGCTGGCAGAAGGACAGTTCTTACACTTGTCACCTCTTAAGAGATTAATTATTTCCATGTCAAAAACTTTACCTTTTGGGCACAGGAGGGGGCCTGCCACATCCTCTCTGCTCTGTCTCTTGCTGCAGCACAGGGCAGGGCAGGCATGGTGCCAGCAGCACTTGTTTTTAAGGGCACAAATCAATCTCCTGCCCTGGTTAGGAAAGCATGATCCAGTGCACGTGTTCAGAAGAAGACTTAATAGTTGTGCTGCTGTTCTCTGAGTGTATGTAACAGGCAGAATATGGTTTCTGATAAATGACATCTTCATTTTGCTCAGTGTTGATGCCTCTAATCAAGACTAACGTACATCAATGCACATAAAAACTGCAGTGAATCAATGCAGTGCTTGTCTGTAAGCCTCTTCTGAATACTGGGAAAGCACAAGATTTTGGGAGATAAACCCAGAATGCAGAAAATGCAGGCATGTGTTTCTGCAGGGCAAGGAACCCAGTGGGTATGAGGCACTCACATCCCTTGCTGTGTCTGACTCACCCAGAGCCCTGGAAACTCTCCTTCACCTAAAATATGACCTGGTCTGGGAAAGCAGGGGGGTTTGTCCCTGCAAGCTCCCAAACAGTGCTTATGGAAGGGGCTTAAAAACATGTTTTCAGCACATCACACAATTAATCATCAGCTCTGTGCTCCCTTCTGGCTGAAGATCCAAGGGAATGAGGCATTCAGCACAGCTCTCCTTGCCTTCCACAGATTTCACAGCAGCATGCCATGAAATTGCTCAGGAGAGAGGTTTGTTGTTGTAGACTGAGCCCTCTGCTTTTGGAGAGAATTTGGCATTTTCTTTAAGAAAGCTCATCCGAGGGAGGGAGAGGCTGTTGGGTGAGAAAACTCCACTGCCTCCCTCTCTTTGTGTGCACTTCTCATGCCAAGTGCAGATTCGTTCTTCCTTTTCTTTGCATGCTGGCTCTGAGGTCCAGGAGACAGAACCTCCCTTCTCCAGGGCAGCATCTGTTCAAGTGTTGTGTTATCAGCCCCTTCTCCTTCAGTGTGAAAATCTCTGTGTCCTGTGGCCTGTGCCAGCTGCCTCAGTTCCTGATTCAGTCCCATGTACTCCCAGGTTTAAGTGTTTTGTGAAAGTGGAAAGAGCATTGCTAGGTTAATCACCTGGAAAATGCTCTCTAGGTGCAGCTGAGGGATTTGTGTAGGGTTTAAATTTGCACAAATGCTCCTGCACTTGTTCCTGTATCAAAATACAAAATAATGGCTTCTTAAATTTGATTTTGGTGTACTGTTATTTCCAGGCTAATAATTTTCTGTCCTCAAAAATACTCATTTGCAGTTTCAGTGGAGGTTCACTAGAGGTTTCTTTGATACTGTTCTTCAGAAAATGCCACTTCATTTTTGCTGTATACAATCCTACACCTTGCACAGGCACCGTTCCAAATTACACTGGGAGATATCTAAAGCTGGTATAATTTGGTAAGGAAATGTTTAAATCTCTGCACAGTGAGGCAGAGAGAAAACCACTGGACTGAAACTTTTGTATGAGTGTCCAGTTTGAGCCTTAGATGTCCAGTTTGGCATCAGCTGGGATGAATGAGCCACTTTGGCTCCTTGCTTTGGTGAGAGCTCTCAAAGCTCAGTTGAAGGATTTCCCTGGCTCTGCACTAGGTTGTAATCTGCAGCAAATCCTCACCTTGAATGCCAGGAAAACTTCAAGGTGTTTCACAAATATAATGATATTGTGTCTGATTCTCTTGTCGAGTTTGTAAACAAGATTATTCCTGACTTGCAAAACTTAGCAGGATGCTGATAAATGGATTGTCACCCCTTGCTGTTCATGTTTTCACTGCTTGGTGAGGGAATCCAATGTTTAACTCACAGAGAAGTCAGGTTTTCAAGGGAGATTCTCTAAAGAAAGACACTCTTGTATAAGACTGAATAAACTGCATGTTTCATTCAGAAAATTTACAGCAGCTGAGAAAGAACCAATGTTTGTGGTACACTGAAACACAGAAATCTATATTTTAAAAAAAATTCTAAACATTTTTCTTTATGTCTAAATCCAGTAATGGTCTAACATCAAAGTCGGTTCTCATGCCTAGAGAAATAGCTTTGCAATTTCTTAGGGCTAGGTGCTTTGAGCAAGCAAGAATGGCTGTGTGAAAGGCATTATTCAGTAATGAAGGTTTTAAGTGAAAGCTGAAAGGTTTTGTCATAGAATTTTCCATGAACTGCAATGGAAGATGCATGGTTAAACCACCCATATTGCAATTCTTATTTTCATTAGGAGTTCTACCACTGCCTTCTTTCCCTTCACTGAGGTCTCTGCTGGTTCTCGTATTTTTCTTTTTTTTCCTTTTTCTGGTCCAGACAAATACCACAGTGATGAATATGTTAGAATAGCTTCTAAAATAATGGAATGTCCATAGCCTTTCACTATTTTTTCCCTGCTCTGTACTTTACCTGATCTCACAAATAGATAACCATTAGCCAAAAGAGTTATTTTTTTCCAGAAGGCTCTAGGCAAAAACTATCCAGGAGATACCAAAAAGTTTAAATAATTTATTTGACAGTAACTCATTTATTCATATTCCTGAGCATCTCTCAGTTCTGGAAAGAGGGAGAAACATCAAAGTACTGTGGCATAGTCATTTTTAAATGACATTCATGCTTTAACCTCAAACAGGAGAACTCTCCATCTGGACAAATCCCCTGCCCACTTGGACGTATCCCAGTATGAGGTCCTCTGTGAGAACCTTGAACATTTTGGGGTTTGTTCTTCCTCAGCCATTTCAGGACAAAGAAACAACTTCAAACTGTCCAAGCCTTTTCTAATATTAGATTTTATAGGTAGGTGGATCAGTAGCTTTTTGTTTTTGAAAGCAATAACTTCTAAAATGCATTGCTTAAGTAGTTTTCCAAATATTAAACTTAAAATTGCCAAATCTGTTTGGTTATAAGCAAATGATATCTAGCTGCCCTTCATATAATTTTGGTTAATATGGTATATGGTGTATAGAACTAAGATTTTATCTGGAGAGTTGTGCTTTGAAAGGAGATCAAAAAGAGTTTCTCTTCTGATTGAAATTTTGTTTTACTTCAATGCTTTTGTCAGGAGGATCTGAATTATTATAGCTGAATAGAAAAAAATCTTTTCCCAGTGATTTGAAAGCAAAATCTAAGACAACCTGATGCTGTATGAAAAATTACTCCATAAATACTGAAAAGGAAAAAGAAAGGCATAGCCTCAAACCAAACAATCAAAGAAACCCATTTTCTTTTTGGGTTTTATTCTGTCCCTTGGTGATGAGACTTGGTTGATTAATGTTGTGTCAGGCCATGCTTGGTTTAGCTCCATAAAATCTTTCTGCGAGCTCTCCCCATGCCTTTGTGGATGGTGACAAGAGCTTGGATTTTCCTGGTGAGGATTAGTGCCCTGGGGCTGCTCAGTATGCTGAGTGATGCTCTGATTGTCCTTTCTCATCAGGCAGCAAGTGCTTTCTGTGCAGTGTTTGTGCTGCCAGAGGATGTGCATCCCTCTTCCAGAGCTTGGCTTCTCTGCTTCCCTGAGACTCATTTGATCTGCAGGCTGTCCCCTGAGCACTCTGTGCAGCTGGAGGTGCCTCAATCCCTTCTGATCTCTCTCCCCCTTCATACCTGTTTGTATAAAGCATGGTTCCTCTTCAGAATTTTATAGATCAGTCTCCAGAAATTACATTTGATTCGATAGATTTTGAATGCTCTGGAGTTTTCTCCTTAATTTTTATTGCATGTTACAAAATCACCCAAATTTGCTTCAGAGAGTGGTGCTGCTTTATTCCATTATTAAATATAAATCCATTCTAGTTTTCTGGGTTCTTTTAAAGGTAAAAACATCAGTGCCTAATTTCCTACTTATTTTCTCTGTATTTCTCTCTCTCTTCCAGTACCTGTGTTGCAGTACCTGAGTAAATAAGGATTCAAAACTTGAAAAAAAATGAAATGTTTGCTACAGCAGAATCACAGAAGAGAAAAACATTCACAGAATGACAGAACATTTCAGGTTGGAAGGCACTTGTGGAGATCATCTGCCCTCTCTATTCAAGGTAAGGTCAGCTCCAGGATGCTACTCAGCGCTGTCTCCAGAAATATTTAGTGCCTTCAAGGAAAGAGACTCAGCAACCTCTCTGGGCAACCAGTGAATGATTGGTCTTACAGTAAAAATCTTCTATTTTAATTTGATTTACATGTTTATTTAAATGGAATCGTCTGTGTGAGAGAGTCAGACCAGTCTTACTGTCTTCCACTGGATAAAATTCTCCCATACTGGCAAGCTCCTCCTGAGACATTCTTTTTTTCCAGGCTGAACAGCTCTAGTTACCTCACCCTTTTTTTATGACAGATGCTCCAATTTTTTCATGGAGTTTGGTGAGCTCAGTGTATCTCTTTTGTGCTCATCCAAATCCTGCTTGTTTCCTTCTTGCAGGATCTTGAACTCCCTCATCCTGTGGCCACTGCAACAAGGTTGACTCTGACTTTCACACCCCTGACCAGTTCCTCCTTGTTTGTGAGTGTGGGCTCCACCTTCCTTTGCTGATTCCTGGACATTCTGGGAAGCAGACTGGCTTACACTTCTGTAGTTTGCTAATTTTTTTTCAGTTTTTATGACATCTCTGCATTTACACTCCCACCCTCAGTGGGTTAGAACTAGCTGTGGTAAGGGCTGTTCTGGCCTGCTGCCCAAAAATAATATTCCATCATTTCCTGACGGGGAAAAAGCGTCCTGCAGACTTGTGGCCATTTGTCTTCACTTCTATTTGCAGCTCCTTATTCCCTTGAGAAGCATCCAAGACCATTTGGAAGTTGAATTTTCCGATGTCCTCACTGATCTCCAACCCCTTCCCCTCTGTTTCTTGGAAGGACCAGCTTATGAGGACAAATCTCCCACGTTGTTTAATTCCATTATTCACTACTCTGTGTCCATTTTATTTCTACCCATCACACAGAGTTCTATATCTCCTCCTTTTTCTGAACTTACTTGGAGATCAGCCCCCTGTAACACTTACAGATGCATAAACATATAAAAAGTGGGCACTTTGTCATGCTACAGATTTTATTTAACAGCAGATCCAGCTATCAGATTATCATTAGGTAATGTGCTGACATAGACATTGCTGAGGGAGATGATTGTGAGCTGCTGAAGGAAAAATGATCAAGATTAGTCTGCCAACTATATGGTAGGTATTAATCATCATCAAACACAGCATTTTTTTTCCTCAGAAAAGCACTATAGTACAAAGCTTGTCCTTTTGTCCACAAAATTGCTGTAGCATGCAATGAATTGTGATTTTTTTGACAGAATCAACTTTGACAGCATATTGATCTAATAATTTCAGCTGCTTTCTAGCATTCCAATGTTTTCTTTTCTCCTCAGAATCCCCCTTCAACATATGAAGTAATGGATTTTGATAAACTTGGACCGAATGCATTTGGAACTTGAGGTACTTCCATTAAGAGATTTCAAATAGAGTTTTAATCCTCTTTCATGGATATTTCCCATTATTGAAAAGACGAAAACCTTCTAGGCCTTTTCAATATGTGGGTACCTTCTTGTGCTTGGAATTGAGCTTACTTAGCATTGTATTTTGTGTTCTATGTCCACCACAGCACACAGAGAATGAAAGTCACTATGCTTGTATGAAGTACTTGAACTTAAATCAGGACTTGGTGTCTTGAGCCTAGCAAGATCCAGATCCCGAAATGATGGATATTAGTAAACTGAGGTTCTGCAAGCAAGACTTCAAACTCTTTTTAAAAAAGCTTTTCTGTATCCCCCGTAGAGATATTAGTGTATTATTCTGAAATTCAAATAAATATGTTAAGAAGAAAAAAGATAGAATAGAGAAATAAGATCATTTTTGCATAATCTTACTCAATTTTTTCCCAGAATAGATTGAACCAATCCTTGAAGGCAATAGATGACTCAGTTTTCCACTTCCAATTTTGCCCTCAGCTTCTTTCTGTAAAATAAATACATAGAGTGTTGGACATGAGGTCAAGGAGGGATCTCTTATTGTGCTGATCCTGGTCTCAGGGGCATGATGCAAATCACAGTGTGATTGGTGGCAACAATAGAACACAAAGAAAAAAGGTTTTTTGTTGTTATCTACTACCCTTAAATTTGCAGGGTATTCAAATAAATATTTGTGTGGCTAACAGATAATTCAAAGCTGTGCTATGGGCACCTCTT
This sequence comes from Catharus ustulatus, assembly GCF_009819885.2. Lineage (NCBI taxonomy): Eukaryota > Metazoa > Chordata > Aves > Passeriformes > Turdidae > Catharus > Catharus ustulatus. The sequence continues at coordinate 72,651,120 of NC_046224.1, read as the reverse complement.
AAGAACTGAGAACTCAGTGATATTAACAATTTGCCACTAGGATTTTGCCTGGAGTCACTAAAAGGCACAATTAAATTTGCAGTGTTCCTTCAAGGTTCATTTCCTTTCAGGAGAAGATCATCTGTCAATTAGAGCAGAGCTGTTCTAGAGGAACAGAATAATGAATTAGTGATTAGATGTCATTTTTAGCCAAATCATTTTATCCATTAATATATATTTTTTCCAGCACATTTGAAGAATGCTACTTTATCAGAGTAGTTAATGCTGTTAAACTTCAGAGCCCAGATGAATTTCTAGGTTCATTGAAAGGAGCAAAAAACTAGCAATTTTGGGAGTTTTGATCAAGAAAGAGAGTCAGTTTCTGCAGCAAATGACTTTGTGGATAATATCTTTTCCTATGTAAAAACTGCTGAACCATTAGCTCAATAGCATCAAAGCTCTCTTAGTTCTCACATGTCAGTCAGCATAAACATCTCGCGTTGTTCTGCTGGCAGCACTACCCTGACTGACACAACACAGAAGTATGTTAAATACATTGCTGCTTCCATTTAGGTCTGCAAGCACTTTCCCCTGAAAATAGGAAGGGATAGGATGGCTACTTAAAATTATTTTTCCTTCCTCACATAAAATACAGTAGGCGGATCCAGTGGTGAAATAATGAAAGTATTAATAGTGTGTTCCAGTCATGAGCACAAGGTACCACTGAATTTTTTTCTAAAAAACATTCTTGTGTAGGAGACCTCCTGAGAATGAATTAGGGAGTGTGTGATAACACTGAAATAAAAGGATTTGTGTAGCAGTATCTGGAAGCAGAGGCTGTTCTCCTGCCAAAGGGATATATACTGATTTCCCTGGGCTTACTCAGTATTGGGGCACCAAATCCTGTTTGTGTTGAAACCAGTGACAGAACTCCCACTGACCTCAACAGAACCTGGAATTAATGCTCTGTTTCTCTGTGAATTATGTTTTCACATAATTTACAGGAGGAAGTTTTTTCTTCTTGGTCAACATGGTAGGAGCTTGTCATAAATTCATGGAGATCTATGAAGTAGCTGCAGACTGATGTCACTGGGAATGAGAGGAGAATTTGACCCTGTTTGTTGGAGAGGAAACTTGAAGTACTGAGCCCAGAGTGCAAGGAGAGCACTAGAACAGGAGGATTTGGAAGCTGCATGGCAGGATCACATTAACCACTGTAACTTTGAGCTTGCTGCAATTAATAGGTGATATGGAAGGGGAGAGAATTTCTCATCCCTCTCACTTTCTCTTTACAATCACAGCTAGGATGTCATCTTTCTGAAGTTTAGACAGGCATTGGAGCAAACAAGTTCAGCTAGTGCTTTCCTCAGTGAACAGAATGGTACCTCAGCTGAGCTTTTCCTGCTCTCTCAGCTGCCTGGAAAATTCTGAACATGGTGAGAGTTCAGAGATGGCATTGATGCCAGGTCACACAGCTACTGACTGAGGAGTGCTGCTCTGCACTCTGAGAATGTTAATGTTTCATTTTATTGCATAGCCAAAATAAGACAGGGCTATAGTGCAGACACTTTTCCACTTGTGCTCTGGGGACTCTGAAGCATTTCACTTTTCCTGGTGGCTATATGGAGCAAAACAAAACATCAGCCAGTAGTTTACATTTTTGCTGCCTGCTTTATTTAGCACCGACCCTGAAGTGACTCTGGGCATTTATAAAAAGAGAACTCTCACAACACTGAGCCCATGTGAAAGATGGTGTTGGCTTTCCTCTGTGGAGATTAAAACCAGAGGATTTTCTGTGCCAAGCCCAACTTCAGGGCTAAGTTAAGGCAGGGAGCCTGAGCCTGTTTTCTGCGCCATCATTGGCTGTAAGGATGTCTGCAAATGCTGTGAATGAATGGTATAACTTGGTCTGTCAGTCTATCTTTCCAAGTGAATTCACTGGTCTGGGGTATGACTGGAACTTGAAAATGAGCCCTGAATCTAGATCCATGCAGGACAGTCCTTGCTAAGAGAAAGATGCATTGCAAATGAATTGCCATTTCTCAGAATCGTGTGTTAATAAAATTGCTGCTAGGTTAGAATACAAATATTTTTTATCCCTAAAAAGTTAGGAGCTTAGTCTTATTATTTATTTATTAGAAATGTTTCTTTCTGAAACTTTCTCTATAACTCTTTCTGTTCTTTTCTATATTCAATTGTCTTTGTGTCAGTAAAAGACAGTAAATTAATGCAAGGAAAACATTCAGGTTCTTTTTAGATGTCTTAAATGTTCAACAGCTAAAATCAAAGAGGAAAGACAACCTAGTGGAAGTTTTGCTTACCTAAGCAAGTTTTGCTTATTCAGCAAAACCCACAGTTCAGAACTTCCCCAAAGAGAATGAAGAGCCCTACAAACAGTACAAACCAGCCTGGTGACATGGAGAAGCACCTCATGGTAAGGAAAACATGCTTGAACAGCCTTTGTGGTGTGCAGATGTGGATGGTCAAAACAGGAATCTTTCTTTGAGAAGGGGTCAGGACAGGATACAAATAAATCAGTAAATCAGAAATGCTTGTGGGACAAAATATTTCAGTCTTTCAGGCGGTTGAAGTCCAAACATTCAGGGGAAGTAAGTTAAATAACTGGTGGTGCATTTGAATGAGAACATCCATCTTGTTTGTCAAAGCCCCACAGATATTCTTCAAGCTGACAGAAGCATCTGAGCACATTTCCCCCTTTCCCTGCCCTGAATGAACTTGGGAACTAGCTGGGCGCTGCCTGGGTTCCGGGCATTTCAATAGTTTTGGCTGGATTCTAACATTCAGCCTAGAGGAATTCCTGTTAATTTTCTTTATGCTCTTTATTAAGCTTTTGTTTTGTTCCTTCAGGCCTCTTCTGTGTGTTGAATGGGAAAACCATTTTATCTGATGGAATTTACATTTCCCTGATGGTGAGCAATGGGTGCTTTCTCTGAGAACACACCATGCAAAGATCCAGAGCCCAAACATTCTTGAACTTGGTACTAGGTGAGATACACATGGACTTGGTGCTGTAAGTGACTTTGCTCTATACATAGCATAAGGGGATACAAAAACTTCATGTTCTGCATCTGAATTTGTTATGGGCAACTGTAAACCCCAAACAATTCTGGGGCTTGTTCCATAAAATTTATGAGTGTCCTGGAGAAAGACTGATGAGAAGGGGAGTGTTTGCTGCCTCCTTAGCAACAGGTGACCAAGCGAGCAAATATCTGGGAGGTGCTGGGTGTCATTATCATGGGAGCCTGCAGACAGCAAATCCAGAAACTTGAGTTTCAAGCATTTTCTCTTGGCACGTATTCTAGCAGCAGGGGAACCACATGGAAGAGCCTGGAAGAGATCAAGGGTTTGTTTGCCTGCTGTGGAAGCAGCCAGCCATCCTCCTGCCGCAAGTATTGTGCAACCTGCCCTGCCAAAAGCAGCATTCTGTCAGCTCATCTTCTGGATAAGTATCACCATGCAAACATCGAGATGGAATCTTGCCAAACTCCTCAGTTTCACAGATCTTGGATTCATCTGGCAGGTGCCTGTGCTACCTAAATCCATGCTGTCTGATATTTGTCTAAGATGGTGAGGCAATCCTGCTAAGCCTGGCTCAGTCTGACCGATCCACTGAGGCTGCTCAACAAACCCTTTCAGTGCCACTTAAAACAGAGCTACCATTTGGCCTGATGAAGCTTTTAAATATGCCCTGCTTTTAAAATTTTATTTAAATATTATTTAAATTTTCACAAGTTGTATTACACTGTTTAACTTGGCTCAGAGCCTATGACTGTTTTCTTCCCTGTACTTTTAAAGACATAGAGGAATTTACAAGTTTGGGTTTACTTGGCCATTGCTCCTTTTCTGTCTGTTTTTATCTCCCAGAATGTAAGGCATAAACCAATATAATCATCCTTGGGTCAAAAGCAGTCAAAAATCTGTTTTGCTGCTGTTTAAATGAGAAAAATAGATAATTTTACCTATAAAATAATCTAATTATTTTATTTACCTGAAGCTTTGAGATCAAATTGCAATAAACAAATTTACTGCAAACAAAATGAAACTGAAATGTATTTTAGCTGATTAAAACTTTGTTTTCTGCCTGCTTCACCTCAGGTCATCGGAGAGATTATATGTCAGTTCTTCCCGTAAAACAACTTGACAATTAACTTTGGAAAGAGTCCTCTAGGAAAGGTGAGGCTGCGTCACAGGACGTGGGATGAGGAAGGGCTCTGAGGGGATAGGAGCAACAGTTCAGCTCATACATCACATTTCTGAAGCTGACTGACTTCAGCAGGACACCAGGAGCCTTGTCACCAGGACTGGCCCTGGCTATGAGGCTGGGCTGGTTTTGAAGTTTCTGGGGAAAAACTTGGCACCAGGAAGTTTCCATTTACCTGGTTTGTGTAATTGATGGTACAGGTCTCTCTTTACTATTTCAGGATCTCCTGGCTCACACAGCAGCACCTTGTAATACCAGAACATCCTTTATTTAGATCCCTGTGAGCAGCAGCTCAGGTTGGTTGGTTATTTATGATTGGGATTGGGTTCCTTTCTTACAGCACAGTTTTCCCTCACCATAGGAGTAAGAAGGGACTGACATATTTAAAAAATTGAAATTTCAAAATTAAATATTGTTAAAACTAAGTGGAAGTCTGATTTCACAGTTGGAATACCCTGAATGATAACTTGATCTAGAGTTCAAATTACAGTGTGATTTCCAGTATCTCTGAGTACAGCTATTCTGCACAATGATATAAAGTGTGATTAAATACAAGACACTGCTAAACACTTTGTCAAACCCATATTATGGTTTGGCAAAATGTTCCTTGTGACCTATTATGAACATTTTTCGCTGATTGCAACTGTTCTTTCAATCCTTGAAATCAACACAGTACTTTGTTTGAAATATTTAAAGGCAGATTTCCAGCAACTGCAAATTTCTTTTGGTCCCATCTAGTTAGAAAAGAGTGCTGTAGCTCCAAATTAATTTTCAAGTTTGCTATTACTGACAGACATCAACACGGCAATGAATGCCATTAATCTCTGCACCCTATGATGAATGCAGGGAGAACAAAGATCATTAGGTGACATATTCCACAGCAGGACACATTCCACTGACAAAGTCCAGCCATCACAAAAAGATGAATATAGGAGCCAACAAAAAGAGGGCCCTTGAGTGTTTAATTTCTCATTCTGTATTGAAGAGCCATATTTTTTCCTTGTGAGTCAGCTAATATCTCCTGAGACCAAAATTTATACCTGAAAATGTGGCCTGGAATGGTACAGATAGGGGTGGAAAAAGGTATACAAGATCTTCAGCTTGTCTAAAAGCTCATGCACTGCTCAGGACCATGAAGTGTCCGGGCAGGACTGAGTTTGTTAAGGCTAAAATGCAATGATAAACCCAAAGGCCTTGTTCCTGAAAGCTACCATTTTCTTAAATACTTTAAATAGCTCATCATTTGAATTTAATGTCTGCACATACAAATTATATCTATAATTTTTTACACTAGTGAGATCCCACATTATTCCATTAAAGAGTTACAAAACCTCTGAGAAATAAAAGTATAAATCACGAAAAAATAGATGCAGAATCATGGCTATGCTCAAAAAAGTATTGCTGCCACAGCAAATAGCCCCAGTTGAAAAACAGGTTTTCTTCTCTTTCAGAATAATTTAAGCATAAAAATTGGCCAAAACCAACTAGCAGAAAGATTGTGATGTGTGGATGATACAATTTCTCCAAAGCCATCTTCTCCTGGCCCTTGGAATTTGCTGTAATAGATAAGGTATCCTAGATACCAAGGCTGAGCCAGATGCCTTAAGAATTTGGTCACTCTCCTAACACTTCGGAAGATAATTGGTTAGAAATTAGGATGTTCAATTGGTCAGTTTCTGTTCTTTGTATAAACTTCTATTGGTTGTAGTTGGATCCTTCCTGAATCTATAAATATAGGTGTCTGCCCTTTGTTCTGAGAGAATCCTGCCTGACCCCCTTTCGCATGAAATAAACTCGTGTGGAAATCGTCAAGCGTGGCCTCCGGTCTTTCTCAGCTGATGAAATATGGGTTTCTGAGAGATAGCTACATGTTAGCACTCTCCGGTCCCATTGAAATCCACCAGGGACCGAAAAAGAGAGAAACCTATAGTGATGTATAGTTTGCTTTTTTGTGTAGTTTGATGTTTTGTTAATGCACCAAACTTTCAGCATGCATAACCCAAATGACAACAGTCTTAGGTCCCCAAGAAGAAACATGAATGATATTCAAGTGAATACATTCATCTTTTAAAAATTTGTTCAAACACATTTGCATGGAGGAAAAACTAGTAATGTTTCACTGTCTATTAATGTGTATTTCTACTGTGCTCAATAATTTTAGTGTATTTTTATCTTTGTATTAGGATGTGTTTAAAATGCTGACAGGCAGAAACCATCCTGGCAACTGGGCAGGTTTTCTGGTGAATAGCTCGACAGGTTAGAAACCTGCAATTATGTGAATTTTTTAGAATTATATTAGGAGTGTGGACACACTTTCAATCCAGATCAAATATGATTAATATACAAATTAGATAAATTTGACTACCTACACCAGTAGGTAGTCAAAAGTCCCCTGGTATAATTTGATACAGTACCAAAAGAGATGATGTTTGATGCCAAAAAATCAAATAATACTTGACACATGGTTTATTTCAAAAGCTGACTTGCTGTGAGAAATTCCAAGCCATGCCAGCTGAATGCAATAAGAGGACAAGAAACCTTGGGGTGTGCAGATGGAGAACATGATTTTATAATTTGTTTTTCTAAATGCAAGTTATTTGAGGTATTACCAGTGAAAGCACAGTAACATTTAAAGGGAATTTATTTTTTGTGCTTAATATTGATTGCCTAGCATACCTAGTATAAAAATCACAGAATTAATGAAAAAATCCATTATATAATGTTTAATTTTCTGGATTTGTGAACATTTATCCCAAATGTCTATCCATGCTCCAAATTAGCAACCCTGAGTACAGTAAATCCTAAAATATAGCTACTGTATTATATACAAAAATTATTTATTTAGTACAACACCATTTTGTAAGGTGGGTGTTTATGGTAGTCAGTAATTTGAGTCCCACAGAGCTCAATGACTACAATTCAGATGATAAATCCCCTTTTGTCAGAGTCTTGATCCTGGGGAAAAAAACTCTCCAGCATGTTGGTTTGTATAAAAGTTTTGATTTGTAAGAAAGAACATCTCAGAACTTTATGCAGCAAGCAGCTCAGCTGCATTTGGAGCTGCTCACAGGAGCAGTGTCCTCCAGGACTGTGTCCCTGTGGACATTTGGTGCACATCTGCAACCATGTGCAGTTTCCTCCTAAGGAATTTAGTCCATGTGTGGTGAAATAACTGTGTGAATCCAGCTAATACCCAGCAAGTGGCCATGAATGGGGAATTTAACTCAAAACTGCTGCACAGCTCTAAACCAAAACAAATGAAGGTGTCAAACCTTCTCTCCTTTACTGAATTTTGCATTGGTAACTTGGTAAAGAAGTTATGCCTTCAGGACTAAAAATGAGAATTTTTTTTTGCAGTCAAAATTGCACAACTAGTTTGAAAACCAGCATTTATTTTTATTGGCTCATATCATTGATAGATGAGTCCTATCTAACTCTGAACACATCAGGTTTTCCCTGATGTGCTAAATCCTATGACCAAAAAACACTAAAAAAGAGAAAGAAAACTTTTGCAATTAAACTCAAATGTGCCTTCATATGTAAATACCATCATGAGACCTGCCTAAATATGAAAAATTTACCTGTCTTCAAATTTGTTTGTTATACTTTTCTGAATGCAAATGAATTGCTTTTATTGGGATAACTGATACCATTTCTTTTTGTTTAACTTCGTGCAACTTACTTCATTTGTCACTGCAACAAGTAGAGATTTTTTTCTCCTGGAATGGTGACAGCTCAGCCTTTTGGAAATGAAGACCTGTCACTTCAACAGTGAGTTCTTCAGGTATGCAAACAGGTGTGAAGTGTATAATAGTGTGTATGAGGTATGAGGATGGCTAACCAGGGCTGGCTGTGCAGTTTTTGGGTGTGGAAAGGAAGTGAGATAAAAGCGTGAAGGACAAGGTTGGTGGAGAAACAAATGGGGAACGTGCAGTGGGAAGTGGGATAGAAAAATATCCAAGGAGTGGGGAAGCAGATGCTGTGCAGTTTGTGTTTGGAAAGGGGATGACAGGTAATGTGAGCTGCTCCATGGAAATCTTGACACAACGTCTGGCGACTCATTTCTCCGATACATGCAGTGGCTCCTGTCTGCTTCTCCCTCTGCAGAGGCATTCTTTCCCCTGCTTTACTAGGGCCCTGAGAAATAGAAAATAAGATGTCATCTCAAACTAATTCCATAAACACTGCTATCAGAAAAGACATTTTAAGCTATCATAAAAAGGCCCATTGTGCAACTGGACTCTTGGAACAAGAATGGCTTATAGCTCAACCATTGTTAAAGGTTAATGTTCCTATCATTGCATTCCTTTTTCTAGTTCCCATAACCAGGCTGTAATGATAGATAAATATATGAGCTATTTCTTTGTGTTGGCAAAATCACAATTCAGAAAGACATAGTTTCCTAGGTTATTTTTAAACTAATATGCTGGTTTATAACTAGATGAATAAACCCATCTTTTTTTAAGAGAAAAGACTTAATGTTCTGCTGCATTTACAGAATGTGAGCATTTGTGAGCATTTTTGTCTATCAAAACAGAGTAACAGCTTTATGAAGTCAACTCATGAATTGAAAAGGAAACTAATTAAAACAATAACATTAATTTGCTGTTGCCAAATATCTTGTACTTTCCACAATTACTTTTACTGCTGTACAATAATTTGGATGTCTTTGTCATTGTTGTGTATTGTTATGTTCTTATAAGTGCTGAATGCTGATTCCAGGGCAGAAATTCTATTTTCTGTTAGCTGACAGAGCAAGTGATTCTGCACATCTCTCTTCCAATCTCTGCCCATTTCCGTGCAAGGAGCAAAGTAGTGTCTTCTGTGTTCTGTGCTGCTTGCTCAGTGCACCAGGAGTGCTTTCTATCAACAAGGTAGGTAGTCTGTTAAAATGTTAAAACTTCTAAGAAACTCTGCAGATTGAGCTCTAAAAGTTCTCCTGTGGCAGGGGTAGAGCATCTTAGCCCAGGCGTTCTGTAAAAGTCAGGACAGGGAAGAATCAGTGCTCCCAGTTTACTCTGATTTAGAGCAGCTTCTGAACATGCACAGAATCCTCTTGCCCAGCACCTGCAGCTCTGCTCCAACATCTGCAGAGCTGCAGGTGCTCTGGGCTGGCTGTGGGTGCTCCTGCAGCCTTCCCTCTGTGCTTGTCAGGCCATTTTTGGGCACAACTTGCTGTGCTCAGCACCTCTTCAGGAGGGCTGATGCTCTGTCACTGCTCCTGCTTACAGGATTTCTGCTCCAGGCACGAATTGAGAGGAAGAAGCAGACCAGCTGCAGCTACCTCCTATTTTTGGAGTTAGTCTACTGGAACTGATTCTGTGCTAAAAGTGGTCCCAAATATTTTCTTTTTCTTACAGGCAAAGAAAACATTCTAGTAACTCTTTCCTGGCTGGTGGTGCTGGTGGTGCTTTTGAACGGAAGTAAATAATTCCCCATGTGACAATCTGAAGGGGAATGCCTGTGAAAGGTAAGCTGATGAGACATTCTGCTAGCAAGGCTCCATGGCACTGATACATCCCAGTGAACAGAATCTGGGCTCCTCATGGTGTCTGTGTGGATGGCCCTGGCTCCCTGCAGAGATTTTGATCATCAGGTTGTTCCTTGGAGTGTGTGTTAAATGTCCCCAGGCAAGAGATGGATGGGAGACCCAGTTAAGGAAGTTCTTAAGGAAATTCTTGGTTTATAACACAAGAAGAAATATTAAAGGTCCATCTGTAATTGCTTTCTGTGTATAAGTGACATAGCTGTTAGGAAAACTGTTAGGTAATTTTTCTATAGAAAATTTAGACTTCATTAAAAAAAATAAAAATCAAACAACCCAAAATCCTGACAATAACCCTCCCCAATAAAAGACAATAAAAGAGAAAGACAAACGTGTATTAATCTTTCAGCAAAGAACAAATACTGCTGGTGCATCTTCATGAAAGGTGAACTGGCTTTAACACTTTGTTTTCTGAAATTACCTGTAAGATTATGGACATTAGCTCTTGGGCTCCTGCTATGCTGGTTCTGGGTGCAAATAGCTGCTAATGCACGCTTTTAAACTCTGTTAGGATTAAAGAAGCCTCCTGCACTCGTTCCTGGTGCAAACCCCTCTGCTAGCAGTGCTGTGCCCTGGCTGTTTGCACAGAGGAGCAGGCACTCCTGTGCACAAACTTTCCATGAACACAGCTGAGATTTCCTCTTGGCAGCACTAAAGTAGCAGCTCTGATAGGTTTTTAGGTTGTGCTTTCCCTCTATGGACTGCTGTCAACCTTCTGTGCAAACCTTCTGTTGTGTCTACCAGGAGCAGTAGAGAAAAGCACCCGTGGATTTGAGGAGGAGGTTTTGAGGCAGAATGTGGCAGCAGCCTCTTGGACTAAATATGTTCCAACAGGCAGAGTGGTACACAACTGTTAATTCTATTTCCATGGGCTTTGCCCCTCTTTTAATGATCTTTTAGAGATTTGGATTCCCTGCCTCATCCCCAATTCACTCTATTAAGTTCACTATATTAAAACTGAACAAACAGGCAGTATTGTTTTATGTGCTGATGAAGCAGACATCCCTAAAAATGAGACAAATGTGTCATATCTTTGGAGCATGAGGAACACAAGGTGGGATACCTGCACCATGGAAGTGCTTCAGTGACTAGTGCTTATATGGAAAAATCCTCTTAGTTCTGCTTTTCTGGACAGACAACATGAACCCAGCTCTTTGCAAGGCCTGGAAACACAGCACCTCAAATTAGTGATTGTAAAATTAATATGGATTCAGATACTGGTTTAGGTCCATCTTCTTCAAAATCTAAGCAACTCTGCAAATTGTAGGCAATGAAATATTGCTATATTTTTTGGCCTCTGGGAAAAGGCTATAATAATACAAATAAATGCATGACTGTTTACCCACAATATGCAAGTATTTGTAAGACAGCAAAAGAAAATTTAAAAAATCAAAAGAAATCTAGGAGCAGTTTTATTCAGTAGATAGCCTTAGAATGGGGCAAACTATAAAGTCATAAGCTCTTTGTTTACAAAAAGGTTGTCTGATAAATAGTGTAACAGTTTGATTGATTATATAAAATGAAGAATTGGGAGGCCTTGTTATATATAATAACCCTGCTCTCTTAAGGCTCTTTCCCGCAGTTTTACTAAATGTGTTTTTGAAGCCTACACAACTCTCAGATTTTATCAAACTGTGTAAAATGTCACCCATTGCAATACATTATAGTTCTGAATTTTTACAAAATACAACCCTAAATAGTGAGGCTCTACAAGAGTCAGATTATTTTAAGTTTTGCTCATTTTTGTTCAGCATAAAAATTAACCTAACCCAGAAGCATTTTATTAGAAACAACAAAATTATAAAGAAATTTGCTAAATCGAAAATTAGTATATGATTTGCTGCTTTTTGCTTTATTAATGCTTTAGGTTTTTAAGCTCCCTTGAGACATTGCTGTACAGTAAATGAAATATTTTTTAAAGTGATAGATTTTTAACTTGGACTGGAAATGAAGTTTAAATCCTCAAAATGGGAATACAAATTTTAACTTTTAAGATGTTCACAAAAAGAGAACAGCAGTGTTATGAATTTTAAGAGAAGAGTGGGTTTTTTTCACTGTAGGTGTTCCAATTAGATTTTTGTAAATCTCAAAATTATTTCTGAAAATTTTTTGGAATTCATTCTACTCCTTCTGAAAGCACAGTGCTTTAAATGAAAACAGTTTAATTAATCTTAAAAAATCATGCAACAAATTAAATTTTGACAGATACTTTAAAATGTCTGCATCTGATCAGTCTGTCACATTAAAAATATGCAATATGGTTTGCAAGGGGATATGAGCAAATTTTTGGGGTTTTTTTTTGGGTTTTTTTTTTTTTTTTGGTCACGTTTCCATATGAAAGAGAAAATCTGTTTCACATAAAATAATTTTTATTTCATAGTATAAAAAAAAAAAATCAGCCCTAATGCTCTTTAGCACTTAGATATTACAAAGTATTATATTATGATAAGTATAATTATTATTATTATTGTATTATTATAAGTATTATATTTTTAAAATATACTTGAAAGACTTCTTGTTTTGAGGGCACTCCCCCTGCTCTTAGAGCAGGATGCTGCAGTGCTGTTGTGGAGAAAGTTGTTCTGCAAGCTGCAAGAGAGAAAAAATAACACTTAAACTTGTGTGCCATGTTCTGAGGAAGATTGCTGGGCTCTGTAGGGTATGGCCATGAGGATACTGGTCACTTTGTGGGTGTTTTCATTACATTTGATTTGCTGCACATGTAAACTCCTTTTGTAGTAAGAGAGCATGAAGGGTGACTGGGGATGAACAGATCTGTCTCATGTGTAAAACTCAAGTAGCAAGGAAAGGCTGCCTTGAGAGGGGAGCCAGTGTCACACTGTCAGGCTTTGGGTGTCCCCATTGGCAGTGCACCCTCAGCATCCCCCTCTCCTTGTGGGGTGTGAGGGGACCTGAGCTCTCATCAGACAGTGCCCAAGGCTGAGGCTCAGACAGAAGCAATTAATTGTGGCTGCATTTCTCATTTCTGATGCTAATGCTGCTGTTTGCTCTTTATGTGAAAGAAACAGGAAAGAAGAGAAAGGGACAGCATTGTCCCTTATAGCAGCTACACAATAAAGTGTAGCTTCCAAAATAAATGACTGGGTTTTTCCAATTTTTTTAAGGCGGGGGAGGGAATCCTCCTGAGATGCAATCTTGAGCAAAGTACAGGAAGTTCCCAAAGGATGCTGAACATGAGCAAAAACATTTCCAGCATACTTGTAATAATGCTGTGTTTACTTTGTCAATTAATGATTCATAACCCAAAACAGCTTGTGCATTAAAAATGGCTCTGCACTGTATTTATGGAGCTGCAAACTGTAAATGGCAAAGATGGCTTCACTTTTCTTGCAGCCATTTGTTTCTGTGGATACCAGAACACTCTGGGGTTCTTAATATTCTAGCACTGCTTTTCAGTTATGGCACATTTTTATTTCATTTTATTGCCATCATGTAACTTTATTAGACATTTTCTAAAATTAATTTCACCTCAGTGGCTTTCACCTCGATAAATTACATCATAAATGGACATCAGTGAAAGCTGAAATCTTCTGGAATTAGTCTAAAATAATGAATTTAATGGTTTTGCTTTGCACGTAATAGTTACAGAATTTGATCAAAAGCCCATTGAGGAGAAACTGTCTTGCCTTCAAAAGGCCACACTGAGCACACTTTGCCATTGCAGTTGCCAAAAGACCCAAGCTTTATTTGCAGTCTTATCTGCAGAACAGTTTGGTACACATTCAAACACAGAGGGGTTTGCTCAAAGACCCTCAGGCATCCAGATGCTCTGACAGAGTCCAAGGTGCACACACTCCATGTCAACATCCCAAGGAGGAGTTGGTGCTTCTGCATGAGCTGAAAAGCAGCCAGTGCATTCCAAATCAGTGGGTGGAGAGGATGGAGGACAGCAAATACCTTGTGTGTGCAAAGGAGAGAGGTACTTGGTTTGGCATCACTAGACTGTGCTGCTCCCCACTTGGGATGCACGTAAAGGAATCACCTATGAGAGATAAGAGCTTTGAATCCCCTCACAGAAACTATTATTGCTTTAAAAATAAACCTGCCATTTTCTGGCTGTGCCAAATTTGCATATTTCTTGAATATGAGGGTATCAGTACAGAGATATGAATCAATGGTTTCAGATAATGTCTGCAAATCATCTTTCCCCCAGCTTTTTTTTTTGTTGTTCATATTGTTATCAGTTTTTATGAGCACTGTGTGTCTCGTGAATGCCAGCTAACCAGGGTGATATAAATCTTAGAGCTGTGAGAACTGAAAAGATATTTGCAAGCAATTATGCAATAACTGTATTAAAATAAAACAAACTGGGGACAAAGTCTAGACATTTGCCTTTCAGTTATGTGATTATTTTCTCTGTCCTTCAGCTTCTCCATGGAAATGGTCAGTAAAGTCTCCCTGCAGAAGAAAAGATAAAAGGTCAGCAGCAGAGTTAGCCAAACAGTACATTTTAAACTGGTATCGTATAACTTTTCATTATTGAGCTCATTAAAAATATAAAGCCAAATGATGCATAATTTTAATTGATAAACCTTCTATATGTTTCACCAGTAACTCTCCTGCATTCCCAGAAGCTGGGATCCAATACCTCTCAGAAAATAGCAAAATGAGATGGTTTTCAGGCAAGCAAAAGTTGGACTGTGATACGGAAACTGAACAAGAACTCTGCTGGTCAGGATTTAAGACAAATTTCAGAGTTGAACGAAGAAAGGCCATGCAAGATTCAGGTCTCCTTTTGAAGACAGAGTGAGTATATTGTGTATCTGCAGACTAATGCTGCTGGCCTTTAATTTCTTCTGCAGAATTTGACTCAGTGACTTGAAGGTGACTAATTCATGCAAGGGCTTTGCATGAATTAAAACACAATATCAGCAAGAAGAGTACCTGCAGGTACAGAATTCTGGTCAAGAAATAATCTTAGGTAGAACTTCAAGTATAGTGTGAGTTCAAAGCATATTCAATTTGCAGTTAAATTGGCAGACCTACAGCAACCACTGGGATTTGTCACAGAAGTGAGATTAGGAAAACTTGGACTCCTAATCAGATTTTACAGCTATTAAGTGATAGATTGTGATGTGTTTTAGACTCAGTAGAGGAGTTTCGCTCCTCAGAGCATATAGTGGAGGAGAGGGCAAAAATACTTGATCTTTTTGGAGAAAACCAGATCGAGATAAAGCAAGCAGGAGTTTATAGTGATCATAACGGAATCCAATTGTCAGCTTATCCTAAATGCTGCTCTGTGTTTCTATGGTGTTTTGAATGATGAAGAAAACTTGTGGAAGCTTCATTTTATGAGAATGGAAACTAGACAACCTCAGTAAACAACTGATCTCTTGTTTCAGGCAATTGGACAGAATGGTGGAGCAGTCCTGTGTTTATATCTTTATTTCCAAGATCCTGTTGCCCTGTGATGTATTAAATTGCCAGTTCAGATGCTACCATAAAGCTGGACTAATGCTGTCATCCAGGCTATCTAGGTAAGTTTATTGCATTCATTGTTGTCATAGAACACCCACATATTTTGAGAATTTTTTTTATTTTAACTTGAAGGCATATTTACAAAGTGCATTTTTTTTATTTAATGGTTCCTCCATTGAAAACTTCGGGTAAACCTGAATGTGCTACTGATGACGCTCGTCTGCCAAGTACATTAATGGCACTGCAACTACAGTAATTTCACAACCATAAGATGCACCGGACTATAAGGCGCACCCCCCGGGAGTCGGCAAAATTCGCAACTTTGTAGATCATATAAGGCGCACGGGACTATAAGGTGCACTTTTTTTTTGCCATGAAGATCCGTGCCGCACGCAACAAAGTAACGAATTTGTAACGGAAAACTGCGATTGTGGTGTTTACTGGCAGGAGCACAATTTGGAAACATTTTTCACAGATTGGCGTAGGCTTTCAAAGGCAGCCCCGGGTGCCCTCCCCATGCAGTGGGCCCTGGCACTCCTGCCTGCCCCCAGTGCTGGCAGGCGCAGCTCGACGCAGCCGCAGGGCCGCCTCCCCCTTGCAGCTCCGTGCTGCCGCGATGCTGTTCCCCCTCGTGGCTCCGCGGAGCCGCCCTGCCGCCCGTCCCTCGCTCAGCTCAGCGCTCCTGCCGTGCCGTTCCCCATTGGGGCTCCGTGCTGCCGCGAAGCTGTTCCCCCTTGTGGCTCCGCAGAGCCGCCCTGCCCCCCGCCTCTCGCTTGGCTCGGCGGCTCAGCCGCCCCGGTGCCCGTCCTCACTCAGCTCGGTGGCATGGCCGCCCCGGCACCCATCCTCACTTGGCTCGGCGGCACGGCTGCCCCGGCGCCCATCCTCGCTCGGCTCAGAGGCTCGGCTGCCTCGGTGCCTATCCTTGCTTGCTCGGTTGTGCGGCCGCCTTGCCGCCCATCCTTCGCTCGACTCGGCGGCACCGCTGCTTCTCGCCCCTTTCCTGCGGTCGCAGGGGCTGCGCCGCCACTTTTCCTGTGGCCAGTGGCGCCCGGTAGTGCTTTGCTCCCCCCGCGGCCAGCGGCTCCGCATTCCCCCCGCGCCGGGGCCGGTGCTGGCTCCCTCTCTCCCCGCACAGCTCCTACTGACCGTGGCTGCCTGCAACTCAGCGCTCCCGCAGCACCGCCCCCGCCTTGCGTCTCACACTTCTGGGGTGGCAAATGTCGCAACTTTGTACATCATATAAGGCACACCTGACTATAAGGCACACTTCCGGGTTCGGGGGAAAATTTTAGTCAAAAGGGTGCGCCTTATCGTCGTGAAATTACTGTAATTTGTTAAAAGTTGCAGCAATTTGACCTACCTGAACTGCAGACAATTCTCTGGATCTTTCCCTTTTTGAGGGAGAACTGGAAAGTAATTCTTAAGGACAAATATTTTTATATATAATAATAAAGAGGGTCATGTGGTAAGAGAAGGGAAAGAGAACTGCACACAACACCTAACAAAGTTAGCTCAGGGAGGATTTTTTATTAGGTGGTCAGTAAATCTACGTGATATTTGAGGCAAAAAGAAAATGTTTAAGATACGGTAGAAATATTGTCAGTTAATATATAAAATGAGGAACTGTGGTTCACATGGGTTCTTATGAATTGGCACATTCAACAAAAACATATTTCAACTGTTTCCACAAATTTTTGGCTGTTTTGAGAGCAGAAGAGATTTGGATGTGCTCAAGCATAACCACTACATGTTTTCACAGCCAAATTCATGATTCCCAGCTCAGTTTGCCCCTTACTTTATCCATCCCTCCCTCCATGGTTTCTTGATGCAAACAGAGGATCAAGACCGATGAACAAATCCCCTGCTGTCACCCCAGATGTATTGTTTTGAGGTTCTTTTCTCGTTTATCTCCATGCTGAACTCTCACATTCATCTTTCTCTCTCCAACCTCGAACATTATTTCTCCTCTGGGCATTTTTTCTTGAACTGCTTGAGACTGTTGACAGAAGACCACTTAATGAAGACTCTGTCACTCATAAGAATGCCAGAGTAAGAAAAACAGAGGATAGAGGATATAACTGAAATATCTGAATCAGTAAAAATTTAGGTTGTCTTGTAGAAGTGCACAATTTCATCCTAAATTGCTTCTTTATGGTGTGAAATAACAATAGAAGTGATTTCTTCTTGGGTGAGTCTTTTCTTGCAATTAATTTAGGGGGGAATTGAGGCTCTTTTAATCTCTTGGAATGTTTTGCTCACCATTAAGAGCTCCTTCTTCCAAATTACTCATCTAGAATCACAATTAGTCTCCCATAGGGTTTTCTTTTTGATGTTTTAGAGAAAGAGATTTATGAGATTACCCTAATAACGTCATGAAAATGTGCTTTATTGCAAGACTTTACTGTGCTTTATTGCAAGAGCTCCAGCCTCTCTCATTGCATAACCCCAAGTGCTGGAGCCAGTGAACATCTTTTCAGGGATTTTTACTCAAGGAAGTTTGCATGGGAGCTGTGTTCTGTCTAGGATTTGTTTAGGTGTACACAAGCAGAAGAAGCATGCATCAGCCCAAGCACTTTCTCACACAATCTCGAGAAGGACAACATTTTAGGTTTTTAACTATAGCAATTTAAAAACTCCTAAGCTTGGCATTTGCCAGCTTGCATCCACTGATAGTGGTAGAGAAGGGATTTGACACAAAATACCTTAAAAATCCTTCTCTTTAAGGAAGGATTCATGGTGTTAATGCTATGCTCGGATACAAATTTAGTTTTAAATTTCTTTCCAGAATTCATCCTGTTATCATCGGAGGTTTTGTTCTCAGGCTTTCTACTAGTGGATCCATTCCCCCCCTTTATGAACCTTGTCGAGAACTGCCATTAAACAGCCTGAGCTGTTCCTACACTCTGACATTTTCCTTGTGTCAGTACTGCACTAAAAAAAGAAAAGAAAAAAAAGGAGTAAAAAAAATAGCATATTGCAAACCCACTAGAAAATAACTTTTGACATATGATAGTTAAACCTTAAACTAGTTTCTATCTTATCCCTCTGTGTATTTATAATCCCTCTTGAATTCCAGCACATTTTGTTTGGACATTTTTAGTTTCAATCTACTCCAAAACTGTGATAGAAAATAAAATACACCAAAGATTTAAATGATGTAAACAACTATGTAGTGAATATTAACCATGTCATGGCAGGAGAGCTGGGGGACTCACTTTGAAAATGAAGTTGCCTTCATCTTCACTACCTGTTAGTATTGCTTATGAGGCTTTTAGTAGTGTTAACTCCTGTCTCCTGAATACTGAATCTGTGGGAAGCAAACTACATGTAACTCATCATTACAAAAAATTGGGTGTTTCTTTGTTGAGGTCTTCCTCACCCTGTGAGGAGAAACTGCCTGGTTTTGGTCTATGACTTTATGAAAATGACCATACAAAGGGCGTTTGTTTGAAAAAATGCAATTAAAAAGATCAATTAATTTCTTATTTGCTTTCCCTCTCCAATTGATTTTAACCACATCTCCATGGGAGATATGTGTAGTTAATTGACATCTCCAAAGTTAAATACTGATTCTGACACTAACTGTGCAGATAAGAGAGGTTACCTGCCACGGCAAACACGTGTTCAAACAAACTTTCTCATGTATCAGAAACAAACCAAATTCCTTATTCACATTTCACTAATATGTAGGTCTTTAGAATTTATTCTAGTTCTATTCCATCCTTTCATGGTTCCAATGGGCTGCTCTTCATTGCTATTGCTGACCCACTTCCAACAGTGCATTAAGTTATGTGATTAACATCTGTCACATGTTGTTTGTGCTCTCTTCTTCTCCCCAGGGATGGCAGTGTGTGCAGTGAAGTATCCTGTTAATTTGTTATTTTAAATATAAATGTTGTGTATTTATTAAAGAAGGCAAGGTCAGGAAATGGACCTTACTTTGGATCAAAAAATGAGAGTGCTTGTGATGCTTTTTCCCCTCAGCCCTGACTGCAAATTACAATCTTGTGAGTAAAATTAGCATAGAGGCTTCATTTTGTAGGAGCAATATGATGTCAAATGTTTTTTGTTTTTTACAGCTTCTCTCAGTGTTTCTGCATTTGTTCCTACAGAAAGGCATGTTTGCTTACCAGTGAATTGTCTGAGTCCAAAATGCTCTTTGGATCACAGATGATCTTTTACCTTCAGTAGCCACATTGAAGATATCATATGGAGATATATATATGCATATATAGATATTGATTATATATTTATAGATATAGATAGATAGATAGTACTAACAGTATTTTAAGCTAAGAAAAATCAGTGCTGACAGTAAGGAGCAGTCCTTCATCAAGAAGGATGATGGGCACAGTTTTACAGCGCTTCAATTTTTATCTTGTTTTTTCTCATTTGTGGTTTCTGAAGCGGTTCCTCGTGGAACTTGCCTTTGCTTTCCTTGCTCATTTTTTTTACCCAGTTTATTTCTGGTCATCTTGGCCTATGCAAAAGCTAGAAGCTGTGAACCATTAGCTTTTAAAAATGTGAAAACTTGTTTTTGTATTAATTGGGCTGTTTCAGACTGAAGTGTTGGAAACAGCTGGGAGGCTAATCAGAAACTTTCTGAGAAATACTAATTAATGAAGAATTTAGTGGTCTGGATTGCTTTTAGCACAAGAGGCTCATTCCTTGTCAGGTTTCTATATCCACAGGATGTTTGCTTTGTTATCCTGAGACCACTTTCTAAATGGAAAAAGGAAAGTTGGAAAAAGAATGCATGATAACAGAAAATGAGAAGATTATAAATATGAACTCTGGCTCTCCTATACCAAATGCCTAAACTGTAACTAACCTCATTGGGCCCAGGATTTTATCCTGAAGGTTCCTGGTAATATTTTTCAAGCTATAGAATGTAAGTGTGAAGAAATGCTGTTATCCATGGTATACAAAAGTGGATGATGCCAAGAACTCCAGTGTTTAATTTAATGAAATCAGAAAGATTTCTCTGTGTCACTGAGAGTCACTGTCCCAGACTTGCCACATGGGAGTGATTTTCTCTGTCACACTCAAATCTTTGAAGCAAGGACACTTGTGCAATCTGGCATATCAGGTTTCAGTTCTGCTGCTTCCATCCTTCTCTGCTCTCTGCTGCCTTGTCTGATTTAATTCCCCGTCTTGTTCTGGTTTTGCCTGGGACAGACCACAAAGTACAACCAGCCCCCTGGCTTTGATTTGGGTAACCTGTCCTTCCAAAGCTGAGTGAGCAGTTGAACTGTTCAATTGCTGAGCTGAACAGAACGAGCCCATTGAACACTTCCCATTTTATGCTACATTTCTCACTTCAGGTAAAGCCTCTAACCTCATGTTGTTGTAGCAAGGATAGCGAAGATTACAACAGGGAGAACAGCTGGATACAAGGGACACTACTTGCTCCACAAAATCAATTTTCTCATTTAGCAGCCTAGGCTGAGAAGCTGCCATTTAAGATGCTCTGACAAGCAGGTATCCTCAGACAGAGAGAACCAAGATTAAGCCATTCTCTCAGAAGAAAGGCAAGACAGAAGATGGTCTTAAAAGTGAAGAATTTTCAAAACAGCAGAGAACATTCAGTTCCTGATGTTAAGCTAAAAGGTTGCCAGAACTTCAAGAGCATACTTGGATTAACCTTCCTGTTTCATGTCAAGGACTTAGAGTCCAAAATGAAGGGTCTGTTTTGTGCCACAGGCTCTCTTCGGTCTTCCCCTAGTATTCTAGGAATCTTCTGGATCCTCTTAGGCTCTGCAGCAGTAGGAGATGATAGATAAGCTTTTTTACGTGGAAGAATTTAGCACCAGAATGCCTGGGCTACCCAAAAATCCTGGGCCTCTGTGTCAGGTAGTTAATCAAGAAGCCAACAGGAACTTTGTGTCTACACCTAATGGTGAGCATGAGACTCTGAAGATACCTTTGCTTCCTGCTGAATGCTATTATAGGGGTAATTTCTCATGGAGTTAATTACGTCTAATGTCAAATTACAATTCGGCAGTGTTGATTATAATTGGTTGTGTTTTGCTGCACACAGAAACTCCTAATGTTGTTTAAATCACAGTTCTGGATTAGCAGTTAAACAGGGCTCTTTGGCTTGAAGAACTGACAACTGTAATTGTGCAATGAAATAATTGAAGCGTGCTAAGCAATTAAGGAGTCTATTTATAGCCAGGTCATATTTCTGACTCTTTTTTGCCTTTTTCCTTTTGTGTCACCTTATATACAAGGGAAAGAAACAGCACAGTTGTGTTCCCATAGCCTAACCAGAAACAATAAATGTGATGTATTCAGGTGGGATCAGTGGGCAGCACTGCATGAGACATATGTCAGAATGTGGGATTAGGGGCCAGGGCCAGATTCTGCTTTGTGTGAGTCAAAGAACTTGGCAAACATCTTGATGAAATTCTCATCCAAAATGGAGCTTGGTTCCTTTGCTCATCTTCTCCAGGGACAGGGCTCCTCTTGAGCAATGTGGGTCAGCTGCTCTTTTGTCAAAGTTTCGTCACTCATCTCAGTCTCCATCAAGTGATACACTGTTCCTTAAAGGTTTTGGCAAAAGCTGAACCTCACTGCAAGAGGGCCCTCCACATTGTTTGCACAGGGGCCAGGGCCAAACCCATGAATCTGGTTTATGATTCAGGGACTGGAATCTGAATAATCTGGAGGAATTTGCTCTTGGAGTCCTGGTTTTGGCCTATTGTAGCTACTTGGTTTAATTTCTTGTATATTGATGAGATATTTGAGCAGTATAAATCACAACGAATCAAAAAATACATGACCCAGTTTGGGGCAAAGAACATGGGGTTTTGGTGCTTTGACTGCTGCCTGTGCCATGGGCTCTGTTGCATGATCCTAAGAAGACAGGGTCCATTGTTCCTGGGAAGAGAGATGATTATCACTGGTACAGAGAGGGGATATGTAAGATACTGTAATGAAAGAGCTAAGGTCATGGTTCATGGCAAACAGGTCAAGTAAAAATATTAGTTGCTGTAAAGAACCAACTCTTTGGCAGTTGGAAATTAGTTCTTGTGACTTGTTCCATAGTCTGCCATGTCAATTTTGTGTCAGAGCAGGATGAATAGCAGGAGAAAGAACTATTATGTTTCTCATGTTCTATTTCTTGTGCTTATTTTAGTCATGGTTATAAACTGTACTGAGGGTCTTTTCTTGAATCGTTCCTCCTATCAGAGATAATGTAATTTCTGTGCTGTATCATTTCTAAGTCTCAGTATTTGCTCTTAAAAGTTAAAAATTACTCTTCTTATTGTAGAAGCAAATGCCCGTGCATTTTTCTTCATAGTGCAGTTAAAGTCCTTTTAATTTGAAAGACATTTTAAGGACTGAGATGTTAGTGAGATTTGAAAATTCTTCCATGTTAACTCAATTTTACTTTAGTATTAGATTAGCATTAGTTTTCAAACACACCCCTTTTTAAATTCTTAAGTTACACATTAAGCACAGCAAGCATTATAGATTTTGCCAGCAGTCTAGATAAGATCTGACATGATTTGCCATTTCCAAAATGACATGAACACAGTCCTTCTTAATCTTCTACAATTCAGAAGAAAATAAACCAAAATTCAATTTGTCTAGACATAAACCCAAGTGGGTTTTTTTTCCACACTAAAAGCTTCCACTGTAGCTATTACATTTCCATGTAGAGACTAATCAAGGACAGGTCCCTCCTGGTGATTTCTATCCCAATAATCTCACTTCTAGGGATGGTGGGAAGCAACCTGGCAAGTTTTTTCCCTTGCTGACCTATATACTATTTAGACAAACCTTCATGACAAAAGCTGATTTCTGGGCTTAGATCTTCTTCTAACGAGTCACTTTGTTGTGTAGGCCCTTAAGGTGGCCCTTAATGTGCCACCAAGTCCTTCATCAGCTGGGTTTCTGGGCTTCTTTGGTGAGTAGCTACCAGCCCAAGGACAGTGAGGTTTGATCCAGAGGAGCTTTTTGCCCTTTTGCACACATTTTCTGCTTTGCAGAATGATT
This sequence comes from Catharus ustulatus, assembly GCF_009819885.2. Taxonomy (NCBI): domain Eukaryota; kingdom Metazoa; phylum Chordata; class Aves; order Passeriformes; family Turdidae; genus Catharus; species Catharus ustulatus. The sequence goes on along the minus strand of NC_046224.1, from coordinate 72,627,928 downwards.
GCTTCTGTGTGCTTCACCCCATGCTGGGTGAACTGGGGGAGGCACAGCTAGGTCCTCTCTCTGTCTCTTGGCAGGGCAGCAGCAGCCCTGGCATCACAGGAGGGTCCTGTCCCTGTGCCACTCCTGTCCCTGTGCTACTGATGGCACTGTGGTGACAAACAGGCTCCTTGCAGCTGGCTGCACACACTCAACACCCGCCTCACTGGAAGGCTGTGCATGAGCATCACCTCCAGTGCAGCTATCAGGTTTTTGGAAAAAAAGCCTTTATGGGTGCTCTGAATGACAGGTCATGTAGCACTGATAGGGACTTGCTAAGGAGTGTCCCTTAGGTTAGCCAAGACTGTGGGAATGCTAACCATGAGGACACTCATTTTATCATGGAGCTAACAAAACAGGAAACCCCAGAGAAAAAAATAGCCATAAAGCCAATATATGTGCCATTATACTGTCACTGTGGGCCTGCTGTGCCTAAGAACAACATCATAATCTTGATGAAGGCTCCTTTATTGCCTTCACCATTTTTCATTGTCCAGAGTTTTCAGTTTCACAAATGAAAATTAGGGAGCATCATTTCTTTTTTTTTGCTGAGATGTGCTGTGTTGTTAAGCATTTGAACTGAAGGGCTTTGAGGCTAAAATCAAGCCAAAGCATTTCAGTGTCATCTCTTTGCTAAGTCAATTCTCTGATGTTTATGTTTGCAGAGGAAAGGGCCCAACAACAGAATCAGCCTGAATATGTACCAAGATGATGGATGCCAAAGGAAGATGAATGCTGCCTCTCGACCCTGGAAGCAGGATCTTCATCTGCCAGCACAGCAAAACATTAGGAGCTTAATACCATGATGTAGGACAGGAGAAACAAGGGTTATATGGATTTAAAGATGCTGACTTCATCTAGAGAGACAATCTCTACACAGCTGTACAGGTTGTAGGCCAACGGGGCTTTGCAAAAAAAAAAAAAAAAAAAAAAAAAAGCAGCAAAAAACCCCATGGATCATAGTGGACAACAAACTGGGCAGGAATCAGCAGTGTAATCTTGCAAAAAAGGTAAAAAACGTTGTATTTGGGTGGTACTGATGAGAGTGGAAGCAGATTGAGGGAAAGCAGCCTTCCCCTCATTTGCTCTAACCACTACAGCAAAAACTGCTTTGGAAAAGTCAGCAGTAATTCAAATGCCTTGCTGCCTGCAGTAAGGAGGATCCTGAGAGAGGGATTTGCCAGCATACAGAGACATTCCAAATTATTGAGCAACTGCTGTCCAGCTCCACATTCATCCATCACAATGAACAGAGGGTCCTGCTGATTACAAGCTATGCATCTTTTTGTGGTTTTGGAGCCATTCTCAGCACATCATTAAGTGATGGAACTGAAGCACCTCTTTCTGTCTATTGAGGAATGCTGACACCAACTGAACAAAATATGAATTGATGAAGAGCTTGCCACACTTTTAAGGATTTACTTCAAAGTCAAGCCAATAGCTTTAGTCACATTGCAGTGACAAAGATGCTTGTAAGCAGCAATGGAGTGTTACACCAAGTGCTTATGACTGCACAGGTTTTTGTGAGCCAGAAAAAAAGATTGCAAATGCCAGTGTATGGAGATGGCTGTCATTGCATATTCCAGACTGTCCTCCTCCACCTGCAGCTGAATTCTCAGTGCTGGAATTCCTCCCAAGCCTTTGTAAGCCAACCATGTCATGGAAATGGCTGCCAGTGATTTATCCAGAGCTTGGCATGAGTCCTTGGCTGGGTGGGGAGGAAGAGTTTGGCCAACAGAACAAATGAATATAATTGAAATAACTTTTATCCCAAAAATCTCATCTGTCTGCTCATGAAGAAAACCTTTTATTTTGCAGTTCTTACAGGAAATCAACATTTATTTTTTGCTTCATTTACATAATCTGCAGGAAATTCAGATTAAAGTGCATCTGAAAACATTGCCCAGAAGTTGCACGTGATGCTCTGGAATCAGTGCTGTGATGGTCACAGTAGAATATGTCAGCCCCAGGATATGGTCACAAACCAAATTCACTGGCCTCTCCTTTTCAAAGAATTTCTGAGTGTTACAAATTGGCTTGAACAGATTTTTATTGTCACCATGGACATCCAGTTCAGCAGCCTCAGCTCTTTGACAGCTGTTTGCCTGTCACAACTACTGAATGTGCAATTTCATATCAGAACTGCCATCAGTTCTGGTAGGTTGAAGGGCTTTCCCCAAAGCAGCCAGGTTTGAGCTGTTCCTTTGCATCATGCCTTTTGCAGGGAAGCAGCTGAACCAAATGGCTCAGTCAGAGATGTTAGCAAGGATTACAATGGGCTTATTTCTCATTTGTTGGCATAGTTGCTCTTGTCCAACTACTGCAGTGAGCTAAAGTTGGGACAGGTCGAGCTAAAACCCAGTTCTGTCAACCCTTTCTGCCTGAATGTTGTGATAAAGACAAAAAAATGCAGTGGAGTCACCTCTATATTTTTACTTTCTTTGCATTTGAAGAGTAAAACAATTCAGAATTGCAAGAATCTGTGAAACAGGACCAAATTAAATTTCTCTGACTGTTACTGATACAACCTTGTTGAAGCTGCTAAGAGTCTGTAACAGAAGGAAAGCTTTGCCAGTGCCAAGCAGTACAGAGATGACAGCAGGAGTGCACACTGGCAGGTAACTGTGTTAGTTATTGGTGCATACACACAGGGATCTCAGGACAAGAAACCAATTGGGATGCTCTGTTGATACATGCAGGAGGGTTTGATCTTGGTGGAAAAAAGGGTTAATGAGCTAATGAATGTTCTTTCCTGCCTCTACTGTTGCAGCAGCAGCCTGAGGTACAGGAGAGCCTCATTCCCAGAGGTTTTTGGAGCTGTGTGGGTGATGCTCCACTCCAAAGGGCACATTCCCATGCTGGGATGGGCTCATCTGTGTCTGGCTTCTCAAGTGCACCAGGGAAAGGGAGAGAACATAAAACAAGAAGAGCACTGATGTGCAAGCATTGCCTTAATTCAGTTATTATATAATTCATCATTTAATGCCTTCAGCAGGTTTGCAGAGGGTGGGATCAGCAGAATTCTCAGGTCCAGGCTCCTCCTGGGGCTTGCAAGCAGGAGAAAGCACCCAGAGCCAGCAGTGCAGCAGAGAATCTGCAAATTCTTCCCAAATGTTCACTTCCACTCCTAGCATGAACTATTCCCTTCTCCTTCTGAACTTACCTTGCTCAGTTAGTTTTGACACAGAATTTTTAGAGTACAAACAGGCTATGAAGTGTTAGTGGATAATGGTCTCTTGTCCCTGGCATAAGATAAACAAAGCCAGAAAAAACAGCCAAATGCTGTGCAGCTGTACCTGAGCTGAATTGCACAAGCCCTTACAGCAACCCTCAGTGCAGAAATGAAATGAAGTTTCCCTTAGAGTTTATTGATGTTTCCCATTATGCACAGTGCACATGGTTCAATTAATTCAATAAAGTTTTATATAAAACGAAAATGAACCTATAATTCTGCCATTAACTGCCAACAATTAATATTACCTCTGCAGAACGAAAGGTCCCCTCAGTTTCATTCTTGCTAATTCAGCCCCAGTAATCAGTAATTCATCTTTATTGCCTCAGTACCCCTTGAACAAACACAGAGACTGCAACTACTTAAAATTATTTCTAATTTAATTATGTGTTTTAAAAAAATAATATTTTATATTAGCAATTTCTTATACCTGGGGAAAAAAGAAATCCCTCTGTAGCCTTTCAGGGAATGCAGTATACAGATAACAAATCTCTTAGCCATATTTTTCTTTTCACAAATTTTCATCTATGAAGTGTTTGGAGAATTAATGTGTAATATTTCATCTGAATATTGTATGCCTAGTGAACATCTGGTTCATGTAGTCTTACAATAGCATGCCCATGAGGTCTCAGAAAATTTTAGAAGATCCCTACTGCCTTTGCAAACATGGGGACAAGTTAATAAGATTTTTGCTTCTAATTATAAATTAGTGCTTTTTCTGCTTAAAAGACTGGAGAATTTGTGCCATATGAAAGTAATGAAGAAATAATAAAGTCAGAAATTTCAATGGACTAATTTCTTCTTTCCAGCAGAAAATGAAATTAGAGTTACAACCAACCAACTTTTTCACTTTGATGTGCATCATGTAAAGTTTCTTATAATGACAGATATTTCTATATAAGCTTGTTTTGGTCTCCTGATTGCTATGGCTGTCTTGCTAATGGTCTGTAATACAATATTGTTTCACCTCTCTGTGTGTTTTCCAGTAAACACTTACAAAAAAAAAAAAAAACAACAAAAAAACCCCAAAAAAACCCCACAAAAAATTCTAAAACAAAGAAAACCCAAGAATGATGCCCAAAAGCAGGTAAGTCCAGGTGAGTTGACCATAGGAAAGTTTCTAAGAGTGCTTGCATATTTTGCCAGTGGCTCACTGGAGGTGATGAGCAGCTCAGAGATCCCTCAGTGTCACAGCCAGAGCTGCCATCTGTGTGCTGGGGGCCCTGGACCTTCACTGGGGCTCACAGGGCTGCCCTGGGCATCACTCAGCTCTGCAGATCACTGCCAGCTGGCTGCTGAGCAGTTGTTCTCTTGCTCTCCTCCTTCCCCAAGAGGAAAGGTATTGAGAAGGAGCTGGTATTCATCTGGGTTTTATCACAGCATGGGCCAAGATATTAAATGGGTTTTTTGAAGCACTTCCAGAACCAATTATCTAGCTGGTGAAGAGATAAAAATGAGTTACAGATTGACTTGGATAAGAGAAAATGAATTATTTTCATGGTCTATGATATATTCCAGTACTGAAATGCTGGAAAATAGCCCTGAGCAATGAGCCCTGGAAGCAGCAGTTTCAGTCACTCAGTTCACTGCTGTCAGCTCCAAACCAACATCTAAAGGAGAGAAAACCCCTTGGTCACAATGTCCAGCTCAGGGAATAGAATCAGAGGGATTGGAGAAAAAAATCTTGTGCTGATCTTACTCCACCAGCCCTGCTCCTCATAGTACAGATACTCCTATCATGTACTACAAAATTTGTTTAAGCAGAGGCACCTAAATGTCTTGATGGACTGTAAAAATTGTCTCATCTGTTTTTTTATCTCATCTCAAGATTATCTAAGTTGTTCTTTACAGCTCTCCAGAGGTGGGAATACCCACACAGTGTTATATGCTGCTTCCTGATTTTCTCCAAAATTCTTTTTCACTGTCATTCAAACTTATAAATCTGAGCCATGAAAAAAGTAGTCCTGTGGGTTTGGGTTGGTTTTCTTCTGTTAGGTGGAGCTGCCCCATTCTCTTCTGATTTTTCCCATGTAATACATTTTCTTATGTTTCTATTTGTTCTGTCCACAGTCTCCTCACCTGGCCCAACTCTTTGCTGAGGTGCTCAGTGCTGGGCATTGGCACCTAAATAGCCTGGGAAGATTGTCCCTGTGCTTTTGCTCTGCTGGCACACCTTGCTACACTGCTGTTTGAAAATTTGAAAGCAGTGCTGTTTCCTGTTTGAAAGCAGCACTGCCCTGATGGCACACAGCTGGAAGAGCCTCCGAGTCCTCTCTGCAGAACACAGCCAGTGTTTCCTCCCTCCTGCTTGCTTTTTTAGCACAAGAGTCATACAGGATATGAAAACTCTGTGAAATATTTGGTGTGAAACTGTGAAATGCTGTGAAATATTAGCCTGTCTTCTCACACCTTCATTTCTCCACTTTGTCATTCTGAATTGCCCCTTCCTCTAGCAGAAGTTCTCAAGATGACCTGTTCTGGAAATAATTTTTACTCCATCATTCTATAGCTGCTTATGGTGGTAAGATGATGATGTCCCTTTTTTGTAGCTTTGTTCAAAAGATTGAAACGCTTTTTTTTAAAATTCACTCCTTATTTTCTTGTTAATGCTGCAACTGATGATGTCCCTGTATATCCCTGGAATTCACATTTTTTGCATCCCTGCCTCTGTGCCCCAGCTGCCCTGGGGTGTCACTGCTTCCATCTGCACTCAGGAGCCAAGGGGTTCTGGGGTGAGCTACATGACTAAATTCTCATTTCAGCCAGGCAACTCTCCAGAGTTCATCCTTTCTCAGCCACTGATCTCACTTCTGAACAAATCCTTCCCTGGACAAGCTTAGTGTGTTTGCTTGGGCATTGAAGGGCCTAGATGGCTAAGACTGAAACTTTATTTTAGATAGATTTAACATAAGCTTATATTAGGGTTTATTCATAGGTAAATCAGATAATTGTGTTGCATGAGGATATGGTGCTTCTGAATGGGCTCAGAGTTGTCTGGCTTTTGGAAATAGTCTGTGAAATGGTAATGAACAGAAGAACCTCCCAGTAAAATACACAACTCATGCCTTGCACTGTGCAAAAATTTCTGTCCAATTCATGGAACACTATGATATGCTTCTCTAGGCTGGAACAATTTTGGAAAATGTACAGTAATTTCATGATTATAAGCCACACCATTTTGACTAAAATTTTGGTCTGAACCCAAAGTGCGGCTTATAATCAGGTGCGGCTTGTATATGGACAAAGAACAAAAAGTTGCTGTTTTAGTTTGGAGGACAGGTGTCTGCTGAGAAAGGCAGGAACTTCTCTTTGAAATGGAGAATGTAAACCTGCTCCCTCCAAATTATTATAATTTTGAAATCAAGGGGCTTTCAGGCAAAAATATGGGAATTAGGAATTACAGTTCTTTACTAGGGAAATTAAAATAGAAATACAGTACTACAAAGAAACAAATCCGAAACCCTGACAAAGTCAGAGTACAACCTGACACCCGTCAGGCAGGGTGTTGGCAGTAGTCCCATTTAATGGTGGCTGCATCCTCCTGCAGTGACAGATGTGGTTCAGTTGAAGCAGTGCTCCTGTAGAAGGTGCAGGTTCCCTCTAAAGGTCCAGTGATGATGTGGAGAAATCCGGTTTTCCTCTGGAGTCCAGTGGAGAAAGGGGCTCCCTTAGTGTCTCAAAACCTCTGTTTTTATCTTAGTAAGAAATGTTGGGCTCTTCCCCCCTGGCTGGAGCAACTTCCAATGGGATGCAGTAATTTTATCAGTCCCACAGTGGGACTCAATGGGCATTAGCAGAAAATGACTGGCTGGAGGAAGGATGGGTTGTGAAAAGATAATGAACAATGCCCTACCTGGTTTCAATGGCTGGCCCATTAGCAGAATATCTGCTATTGAGATAAGGACCACTGCCCCCACCCTCAACAGATGGTGATAGAATAGATACCTTTTATCAAACTCTGTATTGTAACGTGCGGCTTATAATCAGGTGCGGCTTATATACGGACAGAGAACAAAAAGTTGCTGAAACCCAAAAGTGCAGCTTATAGTCAGTGCGGCTTATAATCGTGAAATTATATTAGATGGCATTTGTTCCCCTTCCCTTTTGTGGGATTCTTCAGCCCAGCAAAACAAGCTTGCTTTAGTGCTATTAAGTTTTAAGAAACTTGATTTGTTTGCATGAGTTCATTTCTATTCTGCACTATGTATGGGAAACTTCTTTCATCTGAAATGCTGAAATGTACTTTTTAAAAATCAAATCCTATATATATATATATATATTTTTTTTTTCTCCTGGGAAAATAGCAAAATCAAGCAGGAGTGATTTATGGATTTTCGGGGAAAGGAAAAGAAAATGGGTCATGAAAAAAGGAGAATTAATGAGACTAGAATCATTCTGCTATTATGGGTCCTGCATAAAATTGTGCCAGTTATGTGGTGTTGATACCGAATTAAAGGAAGAGTTGTTTATTGGAAATGTATGAACAGAAGGAGAGGTTTGGTTGTTGTTTTACATGGAAAAATGTTGCAACATGTAAAAAGAGCTATACAAGTTCGTAAAGAAATGTTTGTCTAAGAATTGTCGTAATTCCATCTGATAGGAGTTTCATTTTTCATATTTATTATTTTTTTGGGTAATGGGAGATGATAAATGTGTTCCTGAAATTTGGAAATAAACTATGTTTTTAATCAGCTATCTTTATTAAAACATGCTTTTTTGGACATAGTAAAAGGGTTAACACAAAAATCTTGCTCATCTGATATTGAAACGTGCTGAATAAAGTCACCTGAGCAATCCCATCCCTATACATTCTCAGTGCTTTTAGATTTCTTTTGTGGAATTCATCCTAGCAGGCAGTAGATCCCAGGAGAGAGATCAGAATCTTAAATGGGCAGAGAAATAAAAGAACACTGATCACATGAATATTTATGAGAATTATGATTAGAGACAGCTTTTAGCTACAAAAATTACATCTTGATTCAAATTTACTAAAATTTTATTGATGGTTCTCAAGGTATCTCTGAATTAACACTTAATAGGCCAGATCACTGTTGTAAAGTTAAAAGTCTTGCAGAGACTATTTCACTTTCTTTTTTATTAGACTTGGGTTTAAGGGATACTAAGATCTCTTCCCATCCATATGAGCAGCCTGTGTCTATAGGAACAGTGAGAGATCAAAGATCAGAGTACAGTAATTTCACAAATACAAGCCGCACTGTTTTGACCAAAATTTTGCTCTCATACTGTGAAAGTGGCTAATATTCAGGTGCGGCCAATATGTGAATAATTTTCTGACATTTTCAACCCTAGGAGTGCAAACCAAGCCAGTGCAAACTGCAAAGTTGAGCTCCTGCCAGTAAAACCCTGCATTTACGCGGTTGTTACAAATTGATACTCTGTTGCACGGCAGGTGGAGCTGCTCTGTGCAGGCAGCACAGGGGGTGGGGAAGGCGGGGCAGCTCTTTTCTGCTGGCCCCGCGGCTCGGAGGAGGCAGGGGCAGCTCTCTCCGCTTGGCCCCACGGCTCGGGGGGCTCCCGTCCCCGCGTGCCGCCGCCGCAGGAGCAGGCAGGCTCCATCCCCGGCTCCCATGGCCGCCGCAGGTGCCGGTGGGCTCTGTGCCCCCCCTGCTGCTGTGGGGCAGCGCCGGGCCGAGGTGACCGAGCCCAGCGGTGGCGGCGGCCGGCCCCGAGCATCCCTGCCGAGTGGCAGTGCCGAGCTGGGCCACCCAGCCCTGTCGGCAGCCCCGAGTCCTCACAGCCCAAGCCGAGCCAGTAAACCCCGCCCTGCCATGGTTCTGTTACTAATTGGCAACTTTGTTGCACGTGGGTCCTCGCTGCGAACACAGAGCAGCTTATACTCGGGTGCAGCTTATTTATGGACAAAAAACGAAATATTTGCCAACACCCAGCGATGCGGCTTATACTCAGTGCGGCTTGTATTCGTGAATTTACTGTAGTCAAATATTCAACTTGTTTTCTCTAACTTGGAAAAAATGGGCTCTGAGTAATGCAGAAACCTTTCAAGTCTTAGTTTGGGGTATCTCAAAGATTAGATTTTTCTTTTTTTTTTTTCTGTTGCCCCTTTGGAAATTTTGAAAATAGTGTATAGCCTGTATTTCCAGTCTGTTGCATCTCATGAGATAACATTTGGCTTCTGTGCGTTGAATTGAGGGAATTTCCTGTAAACAATGGAACTGAAGCCGGTGATCCTGGCTTTTTGTCTGTTCCTTAGGTCAGCAACTGCACCATTCACTCTCTGTATTTATATTCAGATATAAATGGAGCTGTGGCTCCATTCCAAATGTGGGATCTGCTCCTTGGTCCTCAGCTCTGGCTCTATCCCAAATGTGGGATCTGCTCCTTGGTCCTCAGCTCTGGCTCCATCCCAAATGTGGGATCTGCTCCTTGTCCCCAGCTCTTCCTCCTTCTCCCACAAAGCTCTGCGGCAGTTCCTATGTAGGAATAACCTCCCACCAGAACAAAGCCCAGTTAAAATGTTCACCCTGAAGTCTGATGCTTTTAGATTGTGTGCTCCTGTATCTTTTAATTTTAAAATTATTCTCCATCAGAATCATTACTCAAGTTTAGCTAAGCACTCAAACTTTATTGCCTTACAGAAAATAGCAACCTCAGGGGGCTTAAGGCTTTCCTGAATTGCCTCTTTTAGCACATCTTGACTAAGCCCAGCTAAAACAGAAAAGGAAGACATTTTGCTGCTTGTCTTCTACCACACAACTCTGTCACCATCATGGCAAAGTGTTTGAATGAGATGACTGCATAGACGAAGAACAGCTGGTAATAACTTAACTAGAAAAATTGGAAGTATTTAGTTCTTAGGAGGTTTTGCCTTTGTGTTGTTATATTTATCTATTTTCTGACTTTTTGCAGGTATTTTTGCACTATCTTTTTGTCAGGTAATGTAGTCATTATAGTGTAATACATCAAAGGTAATTATAGCACTTGATTACTACAGTTACCTCAAAAGAGATCCTTTTGTTTTTCACTCTTAAATTCATCTCAGAGGAATATTCATAATTCCCTGTCCCTCTGAAACGTCTGCCTTATTGCACCATATAGGACCTGGAGACACTTGGTACCTCCCATTGTGGTAATGCCTCATTCTTTATTCCTCAGATCTAAAGATCTAAAGCTTTTAAAAGTCCCCAGAATGCTCCTTTCGAAACCAACAATCCACAGTAAATGAAAATACTTTTGAAAGAGTGTTGTTACGATGCAATTAGATACAACTAGAGGTGTTCTTTTAAATGGCTTCCAGAAAATAGGGAGTAAAACCTAAGCTTTAAAATGTTGATAATTATAGAAAAGTGTAATTATGCTAAACTGTGTACTTATTCTGAGAAGTACAGCTGGAATGCAGTACTGCATGTACTGCTGAGTGAAAATATGAAGGAAAAATTAAATAAGAGCATAAAGAAACTCTAAATGTTTGCATTATGCTATTAGCCTGAATGGCTAAATCACAGGATATTTTAGAGGTAGAGAAAATAACATATTTATTACCATATTTCATACAAATACCAGTAGTCTCATTTACATAAATATGAGTATGAGTGTAAATATCAAAATTGCACAAACTGTATTTTATGCAATGAACAGAGCACCCCCTTGCACTAGAAATTTGTCTGCACCTTATCTCTTAAGCACTGCTAGAGATTCAGTATGTTGTGGGGTTTTCACCTATTTATTCTTTTTTAGAACTTTGTAAACTACTTATTGATTTGAACTTTAAAAATACAAAAGTTTCCATCACAACTTCCTAAAATCTATCCTGTTTTAAATGAATTCCTATAATAGCTTCAGCTGGACTCACCTTCTGCTATTTCAGTGGATCTGCCCAGCCTGCACTTATGTTGAACTGTTCACCACAGCCTGTTTGAGGACAACTATGCAGCCAAAATCTTATCTGCTGAGAGGCCCATCCATCAGATCCGTGTCTCTGCACTTTGGAGACAAGGATGCCATGAGGGACAAACACCCTGCACAATTCCAGCAGGATGACAAGCCCAGATTTCTCTACACCCTGCACAAATGCAGGAGGATGACAAGCCCAGGGGGATTTCTCTATACCCTGCACAAATGCAGGAGGATGACAAGACCAGGTGGGTTTCTCTACACCCTGCACAATTCCAGCAGGATGACAAGCCCAGGTGGGTTTCTCTACACCCTGCACAATTCCAGCAGGATGACAAGCCCAGGTTTCTCTGCCCTGTGATAAGAACTAGGCCTTCTGCATGCCTTTTTATCAATACCTGATGTGGGCTTCCCAGCTTACCCAGAGGGCTGACAGGTCCAGATGCACCACAGGAGAGACAGAGCTTTTATATTTTAGGGGGGAAAAAACCTCATGTCCTTCTTTTACGTCCCATCAATCTCCAGCTCAGGTACGGTCACGTGTAGATGTGGCTGTGTGCGGGTTATCACCAGGGCTGGAACAAACTGATCCATTGTGCATCCCTGCCAGCAGTCTATGAGTGGTCATTGAATATTTTGTTCCATTCATTAATTTTGAGATTCTTTTTTTTCTGTTTTCTTTTGGGAAAACTCCTTAGCTGTTTCTTATAAACTCTTTTAGATCATGTACTTCACCCCTTTGTCTACCAGCAGACCACTGAACTGACTTGCTAGAGCCTCTTCTCTTTACAGTTTCTTGTTTAACTTCTGCCTTAACAAATCTGATGCCTTTTCCTTTTTTCCCAGACCTCACACGAAAATGTTCCCCAGCTGAGCTGTGCTTCTTAGTCATGGAATTCACATGGCAGTGCTGCAGGCTTTGCAGAGGATAACCCCAGTGCAGCCTCCCCAGCCAAGTGTGCCGTCCCTCCTTGTTTTGCAGCACTGATACACGCATCTTCCTTTCCTCCTCTGCCATGTCCTGCTGCCATCAGGATGAGCCTGCAGCGATGTTGAAAGCTGCTTCCCAGCCTCTTTGACGTCACTGCAGACCCTGCACACGCTGCCTGTGATATGGTGCGTAAAAATCCATCTCAGGGCTGGCTCTCAGGCAGTTCTGGAAATGATTCAGCTATCTGGAATGGGCAGATGGCTGCTATCAAAGTTTTATTATCACCATCATTATTATTACAGTGGTTTGTGACACGTATTGAACTTTCAGACTGGTGTTAAAGCTAAAGTATTTGAGCAACACTTTCTGAAATTCAAATCCCTCAAATCCTTTCCAGTCTGACTCCAAAAAGCAGGAGTCAGTTTAAAGCTAATTAGACAGATTGCTTAGTTGCACTTCCAACTTTCAGAATAATTATCTGAAAATTGTTGTTCTCGTGTAAACGCAACTGTTAACTATTTTTAATTGCTTTGATTTATTGTAGAACTTAAATTCAGTGCATATTGAACGTTCAGCAGGGTGGAAAGAAAATTTGAGTTAGTTAGGGGTGCATATGGATTGGATTGTCTACCAAATTTTTACTCTTTAAAAAAGCTTTTAGTCAACCTGGGCTACTGTATACTGCCTGCTCTGGGTACAGAGGACACTACAGGATCCTCTGTGGCTGAGCATACTGAGGAATTGCCAGGCAGACATCTTCTCCTCTTGGCTTTTCCTTCACCATCAACCTCTTCCCACACACCTAGAGATGTCTCAGGCAAGGCATCTACAGGGCAAGCTTTCATTTATTAAGGGACAGTTTGTTTCATCTTGTCCAGTGTCTTCACAACACCCTGAAGTCCCTTCCAGTGTCAGAAACTCTGCTCCTGACTCTGCTCTTCGGCTAGGCTGGGTGTGGTATGTTCTGTCCCAGAGACAAAGGGAAATAAAACCACTTTTCATTCATCTTCTTTCTAATATGGTTCTATTCTCTGTGCCCTCTTCTGTAACAGAATTCTGTGTCCAGATAAGTATGACAGGAATTGTTGCTTGCTGTTCCAGACACTCTCAGAGAACCAATAATTGTTCTTAGCACACTGCATGTAGGTGCTGTGGAATCTTCTGGGAGATTTAAAAAAAACCTAATCCCCAAATGAAGGCAGTTTAGTGGGCTTATGCCTGCCTTGCTTCCAGTTAATTTCTCCAGCAACCTGGAGGGTTTTTCCAGCAAGCTGTGCCTGTATCCCCGAAGTTTTTCTCAAACTCTACTCCCACCTGATAGCAGGCAAAAAATAAATTTTTCTGACATCCTTTGTATACATTCTCTTGTCTTGCCTCACTAATTAACATGACAGATAGTGGCACAAGGAGGTGGAGTGAGCCATATGGACTAAATTATTCAGTGTTTAATGTAGGAATTACTGAGACAGGTGTACCCTCTTGTACCCCACAGCTCACACATGCACTTGCATCTTTGCCATGACAACTCCTACACTGCCCAACATGAGCTGCCTGTTGGATGTGTACTAGACCTTGTTTCCAGAGGGGAAAGCTGCAACAAAACCAGGTAATGATGAGATGGAATAGCACAAGAATGGACTTAAAAGAATAAGTGAACTTATGTTGCGTGGTGTGGCAATAGGGTTAGGGAGGAAGGAAGGACACTGTTTTTCTGCAATAGAGATGTTTAAGTTAAGAGTCAGTATTCCACAGATATCTGATTTCATGGATATATAAAAAACAGTATTTTTGAAGATGTTAGGTCCTTGTGAAGTTTTGAAAACCCTGGAAAGCAAACAATTATGGGATTTTAACTTTTTTTCCTTTTTTTTTTTCTGTAACCAGAGATGACTTGGCATTTGAAAGAAATAGATGAATGTAACATCCAGTGTGTGGACATTTATTTTCATTTGAGCTTGTTTGGCTGCAGTGCACAAAAAGAACATTTTCATCAGTCATTTCTCAGTTAGAATTTAGGAATATGGAAATAAAAAAAAAAAGGCAAAACCACCTGTGAAATGCAATCTTTACATATAGTTAGATTTTTGGCCATCTTGATTTCCTCATCCCCTGCACTGCACACACAATCCCATGGCCAGAACAAGCTACTGTGGATGTGAGAAGAACATGCACGTCATTCTGATTTAAAGCACATGTCTCAGCCACTCTGTCTGTGCTGAGAATTTAGCCAGTGGTAACACATTAAAACACTTTAGAGCCCATTCAGAACAGGGCTCTGTGTGTTACATATGCATGCTGGCCTTTTCATTAAATTCATGAGTAGTGGTGCCTTAAACTTGCCTACTACAAAGATTTTTTTGTTTGGATAGCCCAGACAGGCCCATAAAAGCCAAGGTGCTTTACATTCTAGATCCAGCTCCGCGACAAAAAAAGTCTTTAAAAACTGCACATATAAGGAATCGAACCAAATGCCACAATATAAAGTAAACTGCAAAACCCCCACACTGTATTCTTAAACTGACAACTTAATCACTCCCTGTAAGATTAGTGTCTGTGCCCTGGCTGAATTCAGAAAATCTTACATTTCGTGGCTAGAATTCCAGTAAAATTGGCCAATGAGACACAAATATTTTTTTTTCTCCATTGAAGACTCCAAATTAATCATTTCTGGAAAGGGAGCTATTTATTTTTTATTTTTAGGAGTGGTAGTATGAGTAAGTTCTTAAACTAGGGTAGTAGGATATATAATAGATTGCCCTTTCAGCTAACCCATCTATTTTGTCATTCTCATCTGAGGAGGGATCTTTGTTCTTCACTTCTCACGAAAGGTTTAATGCTGGATTTTCACATTTTACAAAAGACCCAACCAAGTGTATAACGTGAGAAATATGGGCAATCCTGCTGATGGGGTAACTACAGGGAATGAGGACCTGGTGGCAGAGGATCTCCTGTGGCAGCCTCAGAGTGAGAGTGCAGACAGGTTTAGGTACAGAAAGGCTTTGAATTTAAAATTATTTGGGTTTAGAAAATATTTATAGACTGCCTATTGAACCAAATAAAAGTATTTAATTAACTTGTCTAATTCATTATGACAAGAATAGATGATATGAGTTTCCTGACAAAAATGACAAACCTAAAAAATAGAAGGATCCTTGAATTTTGGATTATGGAGGAATTTCTAGATTTTTAAAAATCAAGTTTGATTTAAATTCTTAACCAAAATTACCTTATAAACATATGTGCAGGACCTTGGTTTATATCTTATGAAGATGAATTCTCCAACTACCTGGAGACCTTTTAGCAGACTTGCAAACTAGAGAATGTACTAATGATGAGTATTTTCATGCGTTTTAAATGTTAATGTTTCAATTGAAGGATTTTTTTACATATTCCCTACATTTTCAGAATTTTTTTTTTTTATAGTTCTCTCTTGGGTTGCAATACAGGGTGTGATAAAAGGTCTATTCTATCACCATCTGTTGAGGGTGGGGGCGGTGATGCTTATCTCTGTGGGAGATGTTCTGCTAATGGGCCATCCATTGAAACCAGGCAGGGCATTGTTCTTTATCTTTTCACAACCCATCCTACCTCCAGGGAGGTATCTTCTGCTAATGGCCCATTGAGTCCCACTGTGTGACTGATAAAATTACTGCATCCCATTAGAAGTTGCTCCAGCCAGGGGGAAGGGCCCAACATTTCTTACCAAAATAAAACAGAGGTTTTGAGACACTAAAGCAGCCCCTTCTCCACTGGACTCCAGAGGGAAGCTGGATTTCTCCACATCACCGCTGGACCTCCGGAAGGAAACTGCACCTTGTACAGGAGCACTGCTTCAACTGAATCACGTCTGTCACTACAAAAGAACTATAGCCACCATTTAATCGAACTGCTACCAACACCCTGTCTGACAGGGTGTCAGGTTGTACTCTGATTTTGTCAGAGCTTGGGGTCTGTTTCTTTGTAGTATTGTATTTCTATTTTAATTTCCCTAGTAAAGAACTGTTATTCCTAATTCTCATATCTTTGCCTGAGAGCCACTTGATTACAAAATTATAATAATTGAAGGGAGGGGGTTTACATTCTCCATTTTTAAAGAGAGGCTCCTGCCTTTCTTAGCAGACACCTGTCCTCCAAACTAGGACAAGTTCCCTAGATTTCCACTCTTAAATTTGCTGTTTTCTTTTGGAGTTGCTAATCCATAGTTTGAGCAGTACAGATGTGTTCAGTGGCTGTTTCAGAGCTCAGTGTGTTCCAGCTGCCTGGGTACTCACCTTGCATTTTGGGCACCTGTGCGTCTGCAATTTGCTTTTTGACTTACCACATCACCTGTGACTTTCAGCTAAAAGTCCCTGGACTCTGGTAGTGCAACACATGTCCCATTCAGCCTCATCCTTGCTGGGATTTTGGTAACCTCTGGCAGAGGAGAAGGTGGGAGGCAGGGAGGGATGACTTCTGTAGTTGTCCTAGCGCCAAATGTGATGCAAGGGGTTGAAGTTAGTTTGGGAACATCTGTGAGCTGCACTTGAGGAAATAACAACTCAGCAGGTATCTTTAAAGAAGCACAGCTAAAATCACATTGCCCCCCTAGGGAGCCCTGAAGGAGATGTGGTATTTGATTTTTTTTGTCATATGATATTATTTAATTTAATTAAACAGGCTAAAGGAGAAAAGACCTGCCATGGTTTAAACTCACACAGCAACTTAAGCAGCACACAGCTGCTTGCTCACTCATTCCCTGTGGGATAGGGGAGAGAATTGGAAGGGTAAAAGTGAGAAACTCATGGATTTAAGAGGTAGAACAAATGCTGTGCACACAAGCAGAGCAAACCAAGGAATTCTCTCCCACTCCCAAGGGCAGGCAGGTGTTCAGCCTCTCCAGGAGAGCAGGGCTCCATTACATGTCATGGCTACTTGGGGAGACAAAAACCACCCCTGGAACATCCTCTCTGCCTCCTTCTTCCCCAGCTTTCTCTGCTGAGCATGATCCCTTCGGTCTGGGACATCCTTTGGTCCCTTGGGCTCAGCTGTCCTGGCTGTGTCCCCTCCCTGTGCACCCCCAGCCCCCAAAAAAGCCTTGGCTCTCTGTGAGCCCTGCCCAGCACGAGCTAAATCATCTCTGTGTTACCAAAACTAGGGGAAACAGCCTAAAAAAGACCCCTTATTTTTAGAGCTGCATGAAACTACAGGTAAGACAGACTTCAGATTTACCCTAGCTGTATGCTTTCCTCCAGAACAGTTGGGAAAAACCCAAAGGAATCTGTGCAGAGATGTAGCACAAAGGTATCTTTTTTAATTTGCCTCTCCTTTCCCCCTGATACAGTTGCTGAACTCTACGTATAACTGGGCATTCTACAGGCAAACATTGCAGTATGAAGGACTTCATGTCCACACAAAATATTAATTATAACCCTGGTCCTTCTGTAAATCATTTTCATGCTATGTGGGGAGCATGCCAGGTATTTCTAAATTTTGCCAGCCAGAGAAAATTTGGAGCCTTTCCTTTCTCAGAAGTCTGATGTTCTTTCTTCGCCATTCCCACTCTCCAAGGTTTCCTATTTATTGCCCTGCCTTATTGCTACTTTAAGTGGCAGTGAATCTTTGGCCATCCCTCCCCAAACCTTTTGCTGTGCCATGCAGCCCTGGCAGGAGTGCTTTATGGATTTGATTTGTTTACATAACTCCAGTGTGAAGATTACTCCGTGAAAGTTCTCAGAGTGTCCTGAGTGAAAACAGGAGCTCAGCTCCTCCTCCAGGGCCCCCCATAATTGATGTACTTTGGAAGAAAAGAGGTGGGGTTTTATTTCTTGTAGGCTATCTGGGAAAGTCTTACTTTCTCACAGTAAATACCAGAACACCTTTCATTTTTGTCCACTGAGGTGGCTTACTGACAGGACTATGGTTTCTGGTGTATGTCGGAAATTCCGGCTGAAACTCATAACCTGTCCATTTCACTGTTATTACAGGAATAAATTTAAATAATATATATCTGTTTCAAATAAGTTGCATAGTTAAGCTCTTGCCTTGCTTTACTGCAGCATCTGGGATTCATCAAATTATTATATAGCTGGTTAGATGTAAAATGCTTTTGTGTATTTAGTGTCTGTGTTTTCTATTTCTGTGAACTATTAGTGTTTTATTTTCTCTTTGCTTGAAATAAACAAATTTTTAATATTCTATATTTGGAATGTATGGACAGCTGAGTTTGGCAACTTCCATCATCCTAACCAAATTTCTATTATGGAGATAATTATGTTACATTTTATAATTTGAGTCATTATGAAAAACAACAGATAGTGTATCTTCTTATAGGTATTAATAGGTATGCAAAGACAAACTAACTTTATTCTGTTTATCTGTTATTGGAAAGAAATCTTATTTGTGCGTCAAATTATAACATCAGTATTTTCAGCGTTACAGTTCAATTACAATTTTGGATCTTTTTTTTATTTTTTTAATTTTTATTTTTTTTTTCAGAATAGAGGTAGAGAAGATTTGATCTCAGAATGGTGATGGTGATCAGGGCAGCAGGGATTTGTGCTGCTCCAGCCCTCCTGCCCTCCCTCAGGCCTGAAAGTTTCAACAGTGGTAATGCCAACTTCCATGACCTCACTATTCAGAGATGTTTTTCTTACAACATTGCCATTTTTCAATCCCATAATTTTTTAGAAGCCCTGATTATAATTTGGAATGGTTGAGTTGAGCAAAAAGGATTTTCACCAGGGATAGTGATTATAGAATATTTCTGAGATCCAAATTGTTTTGACAACAGAGGAAAGGTTTCCTTGCTTTCTGCTTCTTACCATGCTCAGAACACTGATAGTCTTTCCTGGAGCAATTCAGGTATAATTCAGGTATAATCAAAAGGCCAAGGATTAAATAAAAAATTCCCTCACACTGTATTCTCTTTGTGCTTGTGTTCATGGAGCAGTTCAGGTGTAGCTCTGCTGGTGGGTGAGTTCAGGAGCCTTGCACTGATTTAACAATGGCCTGCTGCCTTAGCCTCATTAACCCTTGGATTAATTGCATTTCCTCAGAGTGGAGCAGTGATGAGGCTGATGTAGGCTCATGGTAAGGGATGTGCTGGCCATCAAGAAGATTCTGGGCTTTAGGGGAGTCTTGGATAAGAGTGCCAGCTCCCAAAGGCAGTTTGCTGTGGGATCACATGCCCTGTGTGCTGTGCTGTGTTTGTTGACAAATGTGACATAAGGAAATTTAGGAGGAAAAAGAAACCACATTTTCTTAAAGTGTTTTAGATCACTTTGTGGTTTAACCACATGCTCAAAAACTTCCTGAGCTGGAAACAGTCTCCAGATGACCTACAGGCTTTAAAATTTACCAAAACAAAAAAGTTCTCTACCACAAAAGCATTCCAATGGTTGCTCTCTGGTAGAAAGTAGTTTCTCATCATATGCTTTAATACTAAAAAATGTACTGGTTCCTTGTCACCTTTTATTCTTCTGCAGAAAATACAAGGTTGCTATGGTTTAACACAGCTTTTGGCTTATGGGATGGCTTTGTATATACAGCAATAAATTGGGGCATACAGTGAAACTTTTTTTACTTGCCAAATTATTTCGAATGCCAGCCAGGCACAACTGTTTTTCTTGGTATCAATTTCAATAGATTTAAACAGCACAATGCACATTTCTAGAATCTCTTTTGTAGAAAAAAGAAGTGTCAATGGAAAACTTTTATCTACTGTGAATATGGGGAATAATTGACCACGTGTCCAAGAGTAATTTCAATTTAACAATACAATTTGTCCGTGATTTCAGTGGGGCTTTGAGCTCGAGGATTTATGATTGAGGTTGGCCTGGCAGAGCTTTGTTCTGATCTTTGACACTTCAGCATTCTTTCACAGGCTTCTGCAGTGTTAGAGCAGTGACACTTGCACCATGAGAGATAGCGCTGTGCATTTCCCTGGGATTCAATATTGAATTTACAGGCTGTGGTTCTGCTCCACTTCCCTGGGTCTGCTGCAGCCAAAGGCACCTCATTCAGACTTACCTGGCCTTAACCCAAACCCTCTGGGGCTGTTGTCCAGCCTCTGCACAGCCTGCTCCACATGCTGGAGAAACCTCTCTGCTCTCGCCAGTGCATTGTTATCAATACTGCAAGCGGCAGCTCTCAGCCCAGCTTGGCAATGTCAATTATTCACACCTTTCCTTACAGGGCAATATGCTCTCAGCCAGGCATTCTGCTGCAATTCAAGCTCACCTTCGGAGCTTGGCTCTCCAACTCTCCCTGCAGTTCAAAGGGACCCTGAATGGGATGCTTGTTCTGTCTGCATGAACTGACGTAATATTAAAGCAAGACTAAATGATCAAACTTTCAGCCTTTGTATCGTGACACTATAAAAGCATTCCCTTGTTACATTTGGGCTGCAGCCATCTCTGAGCTTGAACAGGCACAAATATTCCCGATCTGTACTCATCCCTCCAATCAAAAGTAGAATGAATATAATTTTTGCCAGCTGCCCAGGGTTCATTCTGAAAGTCTCTCTCTCTCCTGGTTGAAAAATTTGATCATTCTGAAATATTTACCTTATGTGCTTCAAGGTCTTTATTTAGCTCAATTTTATATGTGACTTCATATCTACTCCTAAAAATGCAACTGTTTTTTTTTTTTTTCCCAGAATTTGGGAGTTAAATTAACAATTTAACAGAGAGGCTTCAGCTTTTCTGCTAAGCTCAATATAATAATTTAAAATAAAAAACACGATAAGTTGCAAGGTCAAAAGGAGCAAATATTTTTCATTCTTCAATTCTAAAATTTATTCAATTTTAAAATTTAGGTTGCTGGTAGAAGAAGAACCTGCAGGATTTAGACCAATTATTTGTGGCTATTTTGTATGGCTTAGGAACATTCTGTAGACTGTCAGCATTGCATATAAATGTGTTAGAAGTGAGAAGTCTTGTTCTTGGGGTAACTTTTTATTTTTGCAGGAGTCAGCCCCTGCTTTTTGTTGTTGTAGGGCACACTCTATTTCATTAAAGCTTACACACATGTAGAACTTCCTTCCAGGACATGTTAAACATCATTATTAGAGGAACACTAGAATCTTTCAGAGTAAAAGGCTAAGTATATTAAAAATTAAACCAACAAAATTTAATTAATAAAGTAAGTAAAACTTAATGGTAGGACAAACTGCACCTGAACCATGTAGTTCTAACACTTGCAATCCTTCAAGATGTTGTAAGGATTCTTTTAGCATCTCTTTAGATTCTTACCAGTAAAATTTTGTAGGATGTTTCCTGAACCATCATCTGTTTCCTTTTGGAAGCCACAAATGCTTTCAATATATATATTAATAACCTTTCTATAATATATTTCAATTTTCCTTGAACTTTACATCAGTTCTGACCAGCTGTGCTGCAAAGTCAACTAAAAGTTGGAATGTAAGGTCTGAGGAAAGAGCATGCCTTCAGTGGAAGCCTAATTTGCTCCCAGCTTTCTTGATTTTCAGATCTATTGCTCATAACACCTTTGTGGTTTTGCTGATGTCATTGCCTGAACTTTGTGGTGTGTTTTTCATGCCCTTTGTTCTAGCTGAACACAATAGAGGTTTGGCTGGTTTAGAATTAAGTGTACAATTAGTTGTTCTCTCCAAGAAGATAAACAATATTGATAAACTGTTTCTTTCTGTGTAAAGATAAATCCCTATGAGCAATTCCTGATTTTTTGTGCTGTGTAATACATCAGTCTGAATGAGAAAGTAGAGCAAACAATCATGTCTGCTTTTCCACTTCTTTTTTTCTTAAATGAAATATGTGGCGAGTGAATTAGAGCTTACTTCTTCAAACTCAATCTTTTCAGGGTCATATTTCACTGGGCAGATTCTGTGCTATTCGGGAACAAATGGGCAAATGTATTGGCAACAACCCAGCTTGCCAGACCAGTCTTAATAAGAATTTCTGTGCTGATTATCCTCACTCAATGCTACAAGGGCACATTTTCTACTCAGAAGTTTGTAGATCCTTACAGTTTATTGCTTTTGTCTCATCATAGAAAATCTATGAAGGTGGAAGCTGCATATCTTCCTGCAGAGTCTCTATTTGGAATATGTGCAAACAAATAAGATCTTAGGAAAATTACAAGTTCCACTGCAAACATTTTATGCTGTGGAACTCTTCTGCCTTACTGTCATTTGATTTTTCTTTTTGACAAAGCAGTGGTTGGGGTTTAGTGCTTTTTTCCTTTGTCAACCATTACATGTGGTTTTGTATTGCCCTGTGTAAATCAAATGAACACAACTCTAATGAAATCCTTGAACACTGTTCCTTTCTCTCATTGTGACTCCTTTTTTTTCCCTGTGTGCTGAATTTTTATAGTGTAGAATTATAGGATATGAAATGTGAAGCAGACAGGCAGTAGAAGAGCAAGTTTTGGTATCCCTCAAAGCGAGGCTATGGAGTGACTGATACAGAGCTCACAGTCCTTGATCTGAAAGTCTCAAAAACTTGCCCTGCACTGTTTCTTTTCTCTCCTTTCTTATGCCATTGATATTCATACCAAGGAACCTCCATTGCAAAACCATTGCAAAAAACAGAAACATCATTTATCTTCTCATCCTTTTTTTTTTTTTTTTTTTTTTTTTTGCAACAGGACCAAATATGATTTTTCTCTGAGATAAAAAAGGTGTGGATAGCTCTTTTTATTTTTCCATTGAGTTCAAGGCAGATAAGGCCATAAACAAAATCCACCACTGACCTGAGACTTCTGAACTGTAACACACACCCTGGAGCAGACCAAGGGTCAAACACACCCCTATACAGTGGCTCAGAACAAACCTTATGATCTAAGTGCCTCATAAATCCTGAAAAAATGAATTTTCTTTTTATGGGGATAAATTTTACCCAACTCAAGGTACACCTTGTCTTGAGTGTAGGTGTTTGGAAAGATCTTTGAACTTTAATTGCAGTGAAGTTGAGAACAGTGCAGGTACAGATAATGCAATCCAGTCCTTGTTATCCAGTGCTCATAGCACCAATTTGTTAAAGTGTAAAAGAAATTTGTATGACTTGCTAGAATAGACACAAGGTGTTGCTAGTGCAGCTTTTGCTATTGTTTGTGTACAATAACATGCATAAAAACATGGCAGCAGATAGAGTAATATTAGTTAGTAATTAATTATTATAAATTAATGCATCTGCAGCTTTATAAAAAAGTGTAAGTAATACACAAAACCAGCTCCTGTAGAGTTTTTTCCTAAAGGCATAGAAAGCTACCTCTGCTTGGGAGGAATTCTGTTTTCTCCACGTCAGCTGTTTCAATCTTCAAGCTCTGGAATTCAAGCTGTGTTTATGCTTTACAACTGATCACAATCTCAAAGATTTTTTTTATTCTTTGCTTTGCAAAATTTAATTCCTGTTCTATATTTCTAGAGAAACTGCTTGTAGAAGCAAGATTTAAAATTTGTTTTGCATTAGTAGTTAAGCTTGAGATTAAAATTTGCACTAATGAATTGCAGATGCACACTTTTACTTAGGAGCTGGACATGGTAGGATCACCAAGCTGGCAGGAATAAATAAATAAATAACCAACATGAAAATTTTCAGAAAATAGACATTATTTGCCTGCATCCTTGCAGAG
This sequence comes from Catharus ustulatus, assembly GCF_009819885.2. Taxonomy (NCBI): domain Eukaryota; kingdom Metazoa; phylum Chordata; class Aves; order Passeriformes; family Turdidae; genus Catharus; species Catharus ustulatus. The sequence continues at coordinate 72,604,265 of NC_046224.1, read as the reverse complement.
AATTTAGAAGATAAAGGCATTGTCATGGATTTACCTTATTCTCGCCTGTTTTCTGGGGATTTGGTTTTGTTTGTTTGTGGCTGGATTTTACATTCAAAATAATCTCGGATTTTAGAGCCACAGAGTCAGTAATTTAAAAGGAACAAGAAGGGTCACCCAGAGGAGGTTGCCCAGCATGATGCTGATATAGCCATGTTTTCAATATCTTCAAAATCTGTCCAAGTCCCTCTGGACACAATACAACCACCTTGCACAGAACTCACTCCTCTGTTTTTCATGCAATCTATAAACTCACTGCCCCATTTCTCAGGACATGAAGGAAGGGGTTAGAAGGTAAGGACAGGGTGTCAGCCCCTGAGACACATCACACTATAGTGACTGGCTTTAGCTGCAATTCCTGTGGCTCAGGACACCTTGTTGGGCTCAGCCATTCAGCTAGTTTCCAATCCAGCTCCCTGTTACTCACCTAACCTGTATTTGAACTATTGATCTGGGGGTATGTTATGCGAGAGAGTGTCAAAAGCCTTGCAAAAGTCAAATAAACACCATCTCTTACTCTCCTGTCACCCACCAGTTTGGTCAGGCATGATGTGCCCTTTGGAAATTCCTCCTGACTGCTCCTGATCACCTTTATATCCTTCAGCGTCTGCCAAAGGATTCCAGGACTATTTGCTCCACCAGAATCCCAGGGATTCAGGTGAGGCTGAACTTGCAGTTCTTTAGATCCTCCTCCCTTCTATGTGCAGACAGAGGTGACATTTATTCCTTCAATTCCCCAGGAAGCTCTCCCAGTTGCCATAACCTTCCAGAGATAGCAGGCAGGACCAGCAGCCAGCTTCCTCAGCTCTCATGGCTGCATCCCACAGATCCCAGGGACCTGTGTGTGCCCAGTGTGTTCAAAGGGTTTCCTAACCTCGCCCTCCTCAAATGAGGGCAAGTCTTTCTTGCTCCAAAAATAAGTCCATTAAAAGCAAGATAGAGCAGCATCCTGCCATCAGTATTAAGACCTTTGATTTTAATCTAATAAGGCTTTTTGGATTTCTTTTCCCATCAGAGTGATCCTGAAAGGTGCTAAGCATCCAAAATTCCACTGACAGTTTCTTGGCCTCTGAGTTCTCAATAACATTTCACAGGATCAGCCTCTCCAGAATCACTTAGGAGTTTGGTGTGTAAACTTGAGGACTGAATCTTGGACATATGACATACATTTTGTTTGTTATTTTAGGCCACTTTATACTTGATTTGATCTTCAAGGTCAGTGTTCTTGTCTCTTTTTAAAGACAAACAAGTTTGTATTTTTCTTTGGCCAGGACATCACATCTCAAAAGTATGTGTGACAGAGCTGCAGTTTACATTTCATTTGCTCCCAGAGCTGCTTCTGACAGCTGCTAGCAAAGAAGCAGAGTGCTGTTCCCTGCCTGCACTTATGGCTGTGCCTCCATCCTTTCTGTAATCCCTTCTTGCAGCAATGGCCTGGGAAAGCTTTTATCTGACATGGGGAGGTGATAACACAGTGGTCACACTACTGTGAAAAAATGGTGGTGCTCATGGACCATGAGCAGGGTTTGAAAGTTTTCTTCCCTGCACACAGGGTGTGTGCTCTCTGCCAAGAACCTTCACACTCAGGGATATTCTTCAACTATTCCACACCAGAACTATTCTTTTTTAACAGAAAGAATTAGTGACAGATATCCAGGCAACTTTCATATGTCTGAATACATTCATAGTGCAGTTTTTGTGATTGTTTTGGTGGATGTTTTTTGTTAAGCTTCTCTCGTTTTTCAGTCCATAAATGATCACTTTCTTGACTTCCCATTGTTTGGTTCCCAGGACCAAAAAAGTTAAGATAAAATCTTAGTCAGTAAAGTGAGTTTCTGGTGGAATATGTAAAATTGTAGAAATTCCCCAAACAACAAAAAGTTTGCAAATGTTGACATTTCATTGTGATTTGTTTTTTCAGTGGAGTATTGTATGTAATATAACATTATTTTAGAAAATGGTGGCATAAAAGTGATCAAAATGGCAAAGTTCAAATTATGTGCTTTTTTTGGGAAGGCCAAATAGGGACACCAAGCCATAAAAAACTATTTCATTTGAAATTTTTGTTCTGTTGAAATTTTATCGGAATTGGCATGTGAATTTTCGTAATTTGTCCCAGGGAAACGGATAATTTTCTAATTGTTGCTATTGTACTATCATTATCAGCATTTACAGAGGTTTTTGCTTTGTTTTTCTGTATTCTGATAGGTGAGCAAGACAATTTAGGAAAAATCATCTTTCTTTACAAGGACTTGTGTGTATTTACATCCTGACTCTGTAGCCTGTCCTTTCCCATTTCTCTCAGCTTTTAAAAGAAATTCTGGGTATGTTACCAGAGGCCTTTTCTCTGGAACACTCTGCTGGAACAGCTGGCAATCTTAACAAAAGAGAGAAAGCGTAGAAATGTTAATGTCACCCTTTTGCTAATGGAGTCATGATAAACGCACTGAAGTCACCAATTGACCCTGGGACAGAGACAGAAACTGAACCCTGTGACCCAGCCCCTGGGCACAGCACAATAATTTTATTTCACTCTCTTACCAGGCAGCTTTGCCATAGGTGGCAGCAAGTGAGAGGCAGTAAAAACTGAACAGTTGACTGTTTATTTCCTCATGGTGGTTTACATCTCTCACCTGTAGCACCAGCACTGAATACACTCAGAGTCACCACACTGAATAAAGCCATTGTCTCAGGTACAATCTCTTTACCATTCAGGAACATTCAGTTTCATTATTAAAACACATGACATGATCCCATTTTCTTAAACCCCATAAATATTCCTGGTCCTAGTCTGAGAAAAGTAGCTAATGAAATGCTGGCCCCCTACTCCAAATTGTAAATAGGGTTATTTCTCTACTACAGAAAGATGCCATTGTAGTGAACAAAGGAACTTCCTTCTGCAGGAGGCTAAACAATCTATTACATTATAAACTGCTCTCATACACAGATATTCACATAGACTGCAAAATAATTCACGCTTTGTCTGGGGAAAAATGAAGTCCCAGAGGTAATATCTGTGTGGGAAATAATGCCTCCTGCAGAAAATTTATAGCTGTGATTGTTTAATTGAAATGAGAAATATAGTGCTAAATGTTTTTAACAAAAGCATTCAATTGTTTCATGTTTTTCAGCTGACTCCTACCACTGACAATTTACAGAAATTATAAATCCTGGACAGAGTTTCAGGTCACTTCAAGGAACTAGTTTGACTAATTTCAAGATATTGTTTTGATCACATCATAAAATCATTCATTGATTACTGATTACGCATTTAGTTTGTACTGCTTGCTGCTCTACATTGAAAAGAATAGTTTTATATCCCAGTTCATAAATCATCATTTGGGAATAGCAATACTAAATACAAGAAATGTATGACTGACTGTAAGGCTTGTCTGAGAAGCTGCAGATGGTTTGTCCTGAGAAGGGTCTTTTCCACCTGAATTTGGGTGAAGCTGAATGTTGTGGGTGTGACAGCCAGACAGTAAAGCCTGTCACTGCAGATCCCAAGGCATCCTTCCAGCTCTTGTCCTGGGCTGATCCTCCTGGCAGCTCCTCACTTGACCCTGCTGAGCCTGGGCTGAAGGCTTCACATTGATCAGGCAGGGTGAGAGTTAGGGGGTATTGCACTCTATTCCCTGCAGGAATTGCCCTCGGGCACGGCTCAGCCTGATGAGTTTCCTGATCTTTTAGGATGAATTTTTCAGGACAGACAAGCATCGTGTCCATCTGCATGGAAAAGGGGCAGCTCTGAAACGAAATTCCAGTTTACACTCATTTTTTTGAATGAGAACTGAACATGACTTATTTTTTTCCTGAAAAGAAGAAAGTGTGATTTCCCAACCTGACTGCTAAAAACCCCGACTTTCTGACCTGTCTTTTTCTCTGCTTATTTCAGAGTCCTTCACACTTCCAGGGAGCTGCATTAAACCCCAGGTCTTACCTTTACTGTCCTTCCCCTTTCCAGCTGCTCTCACCTTCTGAGATCTCTGATAATGCTTCTTTGGAGTTTGGGGGGACTATCAGCAGGTGCACAATTTCCTTTTTACTTGAGCTTCTGTGTCAGCAGAAGGAGCATTAGTGCAGCCTGCTTGTTCCACAGCAGCTGGGAGCCAAAGTTCTTGCTTATAAAGCACACTGAGCTGGGTGCATGCTAATGGCAGATAAGGGTGCATTAGTGATTGTTATTTCTTTGGCTTAATTGATAATAGGAATAATTGAAAGTGAAGATAAAATTTAACCCTTTGGACTTACAGATTTGAGAGGCTGTATTGTTTTACCTGCTGACTTTCTGATGAGGTGAATTTCAACCATAGGAGAAAAAAAATGATCCCAGCAGTGACACTGAAGAAAACTTCTGTGATACGCAAAGGAAAAAAAAAGTCTTGTACACCCTTTAGGTCTTCTGACCCCTTCTCCTCAGGTCTGAATCCACTTTTCCTTTGCATAATACTGCCATTAAACAGTGAAAAGTTCAAGCAGTTGGGGTCTTGCAGTCACCATTTAAGGGATGTTGGGGCCTCAGCGAGAAGCACTAAATTGCTTGTCTCGTGATAAGCCAAAGCTATCATTCACTGCATGGGTTTTGGACCAGACAAGGGGCTTATAATTAACTCTGTACTCGCAGAGATTCCTTATAGCATGGTTTTTAAAATGCATTTCAATCCATTACTGCTAACCAGTGATGCCCAGAGCAGCTTTTATTGCTGGGCTTTGAGCAGAGCTGAGAACTGTAGATGAATGATGCAGATACAACCAGGTATTTCCCTGTAAAATATCTATCCATCTATAGCTATCCAGCTTCTCCTGTTTAGTTCAACTAATAATTTAAAGATAACCATCAGGCATTTTTCAGCAAACCCCTCACTGAAACAATTGCATGTTTCATAGTTTCCAAAAGCTTCCACCAAAGTCAGCAGAATTATGATTTAAAGGAAAACACCCTATCACATTGAACAGCTTGTAAAAACAAACTTCCTCCCCCATCAGGCATTCCCTGATCACGATGTAATCTTTTCAAAGGGCAGTTACTGGACAGGAGCTTTGGAAACGTTCAGGTGAAGGTTTCTTGTTGTCTCAGTGAAGTTTTCACAGACTGTATGCTTCTGTTTGCTCCTGTGGTGCCTCTGAGCTGCACTTGCTCACTGCATTAAATGCAGTCCAGTGCAAGCAGGGTGTGAGAAAAGCTGAGCTTTAGCAGAGAGGAAACAACCCTCAGCCCCTGAACACCTGGGACCTTGTGTAGGAATTCACCATCCCTTCTCCAGCAGCTCAGCAGGCCTTCCAGAGTTCTTTGTGCTTTTGGGAGCTGGTCCTCAGCTCGTGGGGTCACAACTCCTGCCACCTGCCCCTCTTGGGCTTGAGAAAAGGAGCTGTGGGTACATCTGGAAAAGGGGCAGGATTTTCCTCCCCAGGCAGCAAATCCAGGTAGGAATATTGCCATGATACTCAGTTTTTTATTTAGGGACTGGAAGTGATGTGAGGAAAACACAGCACTAGAGCCAGCCCAGAGTCTGGTTGAAGTTAGGGTGTACCGTTAATAGGGTCTTCATCATCTTTAAAAAAAGAGAAAAAATATGTGATCTTCTACTTACACAGCTAGTCTCCATTTTCCTAATGCATGTATTTCTCAGTTATGCTCTCAGTGTTCCCCTGCCCTAGGGAACTGAGTCTACTTCAGTCAAAATATGGCAGCAATGTTGGAGCTTGCTCATATGGATTGGCTGAAAGTCACAGTGAGATCAAAACTGCTTCCAGTTGCTCAGCAAACCATAGCCCCTATAATGCAGCATACTACTTAGGAATAGAACCACAGGAAAATCAGGGAGTGGGAGATTTCTCAGAAAATATAACTGGACTCTATTTAACTTAGTCTCTGAGGTACCTTTAAAAGTTCAGTTATGTAATAAATGTGGTCAGGAATTATTTGTTGAAATGGTTTATGTGTGTGTTGGAAAGTGGCACTTCATCAGAACCACAACTCTTTTTTCTTTTTCTGAAATATTATTCCAGTCTCAATAAAACTTTCAACAGGACAGATATTTTAAGTGCAAGGCAGAATTTGCTGGGCCTAGAACTGGGGCTGGTAGCTGGGGATGTCCATCCAGGAATATTTGTTAGTCCAGAAAATGTGATAACAGAAACAAATTAATGCACATGGCCCATAATTAGAATTCAGCTGGAAATTAAAAGACAACATGTGGCAATTGGAAGATGAATGCAATGGAACAGATTTCCAATGGAAATAGCAAAAATACTCACCTGATAAGGCACAGATTCTGATTTAGTTAAATTAAAACTTGTTAAAATCTTATTTTTCCATCTGTCAGCTAAAACTGCTCTAGCTAGGACATCCCACTGGAGCTGACCTCTCATAAATCAGGAGGAATGGGCTCCTCTGTATCCTGTCAGAATCAGTTCCAAGGTGACAGGAACAATGAGAGTCCATTTTAGCTGCTCAATTTTGTTAAAGATGCCAATTGTCCTTATCCAATACCCATTTCTATAGATGTTTACTGGCATATCTCAGGTCCCATACTCTGTTTAGGTGCTAAAACTGTGGAGTGTTGTAGGATGTGAATGACAAACCACTCAGCAGACAGGATGCACCTGCAACTATTCTGGATTAATTATTTGTAAATTTTCATGTTTTCCTGCATCAGTTTGAAAATAAGTTCCACTATTGGAACAGGCTCTCTAGTTCTCAAGTCCCTCATTTCTCAGGAGGTTACTGCTTTCTGAGAATACAGAACAAACAATCTGCCATTTTCTATTGCTCTCTTAAAATTTAAATGATTTTATGTTCTCTTAGAAGCCTAAAATTGATGGACCTGAAATTTAATTTTAGAGTTATCTTTGATTTAGTGATGACAGTTATGTTCACTGTGACCCACTGTAACATAACTTTTTCAAATATCTTTTTTTTTTTTTTTAAGAACACCGAGTTGTTTTTATTAAGTTCTAGCATTGTGCAATAAATACCGTGTTCTAAATTCTGTCTATTATTTTAAAGGAACATAATTGCCTTACTGCACTTATAGTTGTGCTCTTCAAGGTTTTCACTGATTCCCTTGGTGAAAATATGATGTATTACTTTTTAAAATTTTGCAGCTATTTCAGACCAGAAATAAACAGAGAGAAAAGAGAAAGTAAGGAATCTTTTGCTCATGAATATCATTCTAAGCATTATAGGATCCTTCTTCAGATAATTTCTGTCTCTCGGGCCAGCTCTTTGTCACATTTTGTTGTTTGGTTTTTGTGAGTTGTAGAACCCTTCCTGTTGATATGAGCAAGAGAGACTCCTCCAGGCACCACATCTGCAGCTCAGAGACCTGTGCTCAGTTTTCCCCTCTGACAATCTGTGTCAACTCAGTGTGAGGAATTTACCTCTCCTTGGATTGCTTCTGCAGGTAGAAAAGGAGCAAAGGTATGGAAATAGTGCAGAATCTTTTGTGTCTGTGACAGAGCCATGCTAGAATAATAGAGAGAAGCTTCATTTTTCTGCTCTATTACTTTTCTTCACACAGCAGGGTAAAGGGTGGTTACATGAAGATTTGAAAAAAATTTGTGCAGAGGCAAATGGGAAGAAAACTCTGAATCTGTCAAGAGTACCTTTCCAGGTTGTGAACTCACCCAAATAAAATTCATAGTTGGATGTAATAAAACATGGGTTTACCTCATAAATCACTTGATCCAGCCTTTAGCTGCCTGCTCACAAATATCTGAATTGAACTAGGACTGATCCCAGTACCACTTTCCTTGCAAGGAAATCTATTGTGCACGTTTTCTTGACTAAGTGCCCACAGTGTTTCTGTGTCTTTGCCGTAAGTGTTGTTCAAATAAGGACTTTGTAGGTTCTCCTGTTCCCCAGGAAGAAGAATTCCCTGGACTCAGGGCAATACATAATCAGGCTTCTAAAAAAGTAATTGTGTTTTTTAGAAGGTAAATGGCAACAAAACTAAAGAAGCCAAAAATGCCTGGACTACCAGTTCTGGAGGTGAGTTCTCACAGAACCCTTCCTGCTACACAGGAAAACTGAAATACCATTTTTGTGCTAAATATTAACAGCAGTACCACAGTTCCTGTTCTGCTGAGATGCTGACAGTATGGATCCAGAGGTAAGTGATAAACGTGTTTCAGCCATTTGGGCTTTTGACCTTTTCAATATTTGTTTGCCATTTCATTCCCCCACCTATAACCTGGAGATTTATGGCAGAGAAAACTTATTAATCCTCACAACCATGTTTTCATGTGGGAGCTGGGCTGACTGTCAGCGAACATCAAAAGGACTCCCTGGCTTTCAGGAGCACCTGTGAAAAGAGAAGGTTCGTGTGTCACATAGCATTGCTGGGGTTAAACATCTTTATTGTGCTGCATTACTGCATTATCACTGGGAAACCTGGCAGGGCTCCTCACACTCTGGCAGAATACAAACTTCTTCAAGGTTTGTTGGTTTTTTTCCTTTTTTTGGGTTTTTTGGTTGGTTTTTTTGTGGGTGTTTGGGGTTTTTTTGTTTGTTTGTTTTTTTGGGTTTTTTTTTGTCTCTGTGTGTTTTCTTGGCATGCTTTTCAGTAAGATCAGGTCTTCATCTTTTTTTTTTTATTAATTTCCCAGGCCAAAGCCCATTAAAGTAAACTGTGATCTTTCCACTGACTTCTGACTGCTTTGCCTCACATCCTTGGGGCAAAATTCTGCCACTGTGAGTCACAGGAATATATTTTGCCCCACAATTAATTAAAATTAATTGGATTCATGAAGCTACTCATGAGACCAAAACAGTAATCAATGTGAGAGTGATGGATTAGCAGTGAATGTTGTCACTACCACTGCATAGTCCACATTTTTCCATTTATTCCTGACTTTTGTGTTATTTCATGTTCAAGAAGTAGCAGTTTGATTTTGTGATTATCCTACGTGCTTGCATTTGCAATGCCCATTTTTATAATGTTTATGCACCAATTTGTGAGGTTTAGCTGGAGATGAAAAGCTATATCTTTTTAAATTTTCAGCAGTTATAGGAAGAAGGAAATGGATGATATCGCAAAACGTGTATAAAATTTAAGGCAATAGAATCACAAACATTATATTGAAGTTAGTGGCCTGAGCTTCAAAAACAGTGGATAATACTATACATTTTTGACAATGTATACAATATAATTTGTATTTGATTTGTATTTATAAATTTTAAAATTTATACAATGTAAATATGCATCCGAATGCAATTTTTTAAATGGTCTTTTTTTCCATGAAGATTAAGTATCTTGCCAAGAAAGACCTTCAGATTGGACAAGCCATGTTCCATCTGTATGTGGGATTTCTAGGAGCCATTCTTACAGCAATGAAAGTTGGTTCTCTTTGGTGCTAGCTCATCCACCTCTAAAACGAATCAATTTTATTTTTGTCCCTAATTATGCTGTTTATAATTGAACAGCCTAATGCAACATCAGCTGTGAAGAAATTCCTTGGAGGTTGCCACCCACACTCCAACTGTTAGCCCAGGTGAGGTGTGTGTTTTTATGGAGTGATTCAGCAAGCCTCCCTGGCCAGAGGGGATGATGCTGATGTTCCAGGGCTCCAGGTCACCCATCCCATGTCCCTCCTGCTCTTGTCCCCTGCAGTGGGGGTGACTCCAGCCCATCCCTGTCCCTCCTGCCCTTGTCCTTTGCAGTGGGGGGGACTCCAGCCCATCCCATGTCCCTTGCAGTGGGGGTGACTCCAGCCTATCCCTTGTCCCTTGCAGTGGCGGTGGCTCCAGCCCATCCCTGTCCCTCCTGCCCTTGTCCCTTTCAGTGGAGGTGACTCCAGCCCACAGCAGCACTCCCAGCCTCACTCAGCCCCAGGTGTTGGAGAGCTTTGGCTCCAGTGGAGTGGCTCTGGGAACACATGGAGCACCCCACACCATTCCCACACTCCCATTTTCTGTCTTCCCCACTGCTCTGACACTTCCTGGCAGCTGCCCAGACCTGCCTGCCAAGGAATGCCATCCACTGAATGTGAGTGCAGCCTCCAGCATCCAGTAATAATATTTGATGATATCCATTTCTGGTTATAAACAATTTGCCACAAAACCAAAAAGTACCGACTGTTCTCAGAACTTTTTTTTTTCCTTCCTGCACATTCATGCTTCTTTAATCTTCCTAGCTTTTATTTTTATACCAGTTTGTTTTTCAAGCGTTTGTTTAATTTACGAGTTTATTAATTTTCCAAGAACTTTTGCTAGTAGCATGATTTGCCTGTGTTTTTCCAACAGGGAATGAAATCAAGACTGCTGAATGATGCCAATTGCCAAAGCCTGATTAACAGCAGAGAAATGTTTTTTTGGAGAAAAGTTGAGTTTTGCCACCTGTGTTCTCAGTTCTGAAGATGATTTTCTGTGAGGACTTGGGCACATCTCCTCCCAGCACTCCACCTCTGGGTAACATAGGATAATGTGTTATCCAGCCTAGAAAAAACACAGTTGGATGTAGAATAGAAAGTCTGATGATAGGGACAAAAACTGTTCAAGCTGAGCCAGACCTTGGAGCCTTGAGGTTTTTACAAATTAGCTTTTGATGTCTAGTTCATGATTCTCAACAGTTAAAAAAAAATAGAAGAATAAGGCCAAACAGAATGTGACAGAATCCTTCACTCACTTTTTACTCAGACAATAACTGGATTTTCAGCCAGAGCTTGTGTTCATGCTGAGCAAAAACTATTAGGGGTCCCTAGAGGGGTAAATAATTTTTATTGTAATCTGTGAGAGTGTCTTTCTCTGACATCCACTGCAATTGGACGGGTTGGATGGAGTTTACAAGTAGAGAAAAAAAGGCAAACAAATCCCAAATTTAAATACCAGATTACTCAATGGAAATTTGCTTTCAAGCCTTTTCAGGGGAGAATGTTGGAGAATGGCAGTTGTTCATTCCTGCTGGATAGTTCAAGATGTCTCCTTTTACCCAGCTATTGCTAGGAAAAATCATCTTTCTTTTATAAAACATACTATCCTATGGGGTTTTTTTGTTTTGTTTTGTTGCTGTTTTTTTTTTAATTCTTTGCTTAGAGTTATGCTTTATGGGATTAATATTAGTCTCCTGATACATGTGAAAGAACAGAGTTGTGTCCTGTCTTCTGGAGTTTGGGTCCCAAATCCAGGGAGAGGGCAGGGGTTGTCATCCAGTGCAGCAGTGGCATGGTTTGAAGCTTTGAGAGTGCTGGTGGATGGACAGGGGTGTCCCAGTGACTGGAGAGCTTTCTTGGAAACCCCCTCAACAGCAGTGGACTGGCTTTATTAAGGAAAACTAAAGGAGATGTTGATTGGAACCACATATATCCATGACAAAACGAAAGAAAAACATGTTTGAAGGGGAGATGTAATCAAATGGGAAGATTTGGTCTAACACATATTTAATGTGATGCTGATAAGCCTGAGCAAATTCACTGGGACCTGGAGAATAATCCAAACCAGCTCTAGGTGAGGCTCTGAAATTGAAAACCATAAAGTGTAGCTTATGGACTGGCACACAGACTGATGGCTCTTTGAGGGTTTGGCATCAAGCCATCCAAGTACTGAATTTACAGCAGATGGTGAGGATGTTTGCAACTCTCAGTCTGATAGAGGTAGTATTAAAAAAATTTAAAAAGACTAATACTAACCTTTAAAAACAATGTTAAGGTGATACTTTTTCTTCTGACACCCCCAGTAGGAGGGAAAATATGAATGCAAGTGCTGGTCTTTCCTTCCACAGAGAGCTTTTCTTGTCTCTGCTGGACTGACTCACAAAGTGTCTCTTTATGACAGGTTATTTTGATTGCATTTTCTGTGTACAAAACCTTCTTCTGTAAAATATGTGTGAATTTGCATTCCTAGTTTATTATTTGCCTGTTGCTGTTGCTAGTGCGCCTGTAATGTTTATAGGGTGAAAAGAAGAGGGAACTTTTTGTAGTACTGTATACTCTGTGTGATTGGACAGAGAGTCAGAGGAGGTTAATTTGGGTGTGGAAATTGTGCATGGCTGGCCTGAGATAATGTGCTGTTATTGCATCTACAGTGAGCAAGCAGGAAGAAAATCCCTTGGAGCTCTCTCTAAGCAAAGTCAGGATTTTGATGGCAGTGTGTGGAAATTTACGTTTACTTTCCACCAGAAATTTCTTTCTCCTAGAAGTTTTGGGAAAAAGCCATGCAGGAAGTGATATTTTTCCCATACCAGTGGATCCCAAAACACCTTATAAAAGCATACATTTGTAGCAAAACAAATATGCCTCTGTATGGGCTGCAGCATAAACCACACAGATACCCATTGCAGAGCAGGCTTTCAGACACAAGAATGTTTTCCTCTCCCAGACTTTTTTATCCTTATTAAAACAGCCTGCATTATCAATGTACCACAGACATAACCAGAATTGTTGAGGTGTGCCAATGATTTTTGTTAGAATAACCTAAGTTAAGGAGGTAACATCAGATTTACCAGTCTGCGCTGTACACAGGGATATCTGGAGCAGTTAAAGCACTGTAATAGAGACATGAATCTAGCCCTTTTTCAACAGAGCTGGTTTTTTAAGCGACTTTCACTGTTACAAAACTGAATGACACATTTGTGAATTATGCATTATGGAATTAAGAATTGCAGTTCTGTGTAGCTCATACTTTAAGCACTACCTCTGTTGTTAAGTCAGAAAGAATCTCCTTGAAAACCACATTTCAGTCTGACTAATGTTTCATAGGAAGCAGAGGCTGTGCCATGGGGGCTTTTTTATGTGGAACAGAACCTATTAAGCACCTCATGATGTGGAGGCAATTCCAATTTCACCAACAGAATTTTTTAGATTTACTGGCAAAGTTACATTTCAATGTCACAACAAGTGGCCACCGGCATACTTTAAAGCCAAAACAGCATTCAAGTAGTCCCACCCTGGTAATTTTCTAGCCTGGTTTTGGATGCAGTTGCTTAGAATTCCACATCCAGTAAAAAAGGCAATAACAACTTGCCCGTTCCTTCTTCCTAGTTCAACAGTATTGTCTTTCTGGAAAACGTACTCTGGAAGGAAAATGGCCAACATAAGCATCCTTCTAATCTGAATCATATCTGCTCTTCAGGATGCATGGGAAGCCTGTGATGCTGGTTCCTCGTGGTCCCTGTGACGCAGAGCAGAGCTGAGCCGCTACAGGGAGCCCGCTGAGAGCTGGGTCAGGCCATTGCTCCACACTCCAGCAGATGTTTCTCTTTTAGACTCATGGAACTCTTGCACACCATATCCCTCCCCCAGAGAAAACACCAGCACAGCTGGAAGCTGGAAGGACTCATCCCAATAACAGAAGCAAGGTGCCAGCAACATCAGCCACAGTTTGTTAATAAAAACCCACAAACAGAACAGCAACTGCATTTTGTTTTAGCTTGTTTAAAAGAAAACCCACAGAAACAAACACTTTTTCCTCACTGCGTGACCCTCTAGGTTGAAGCGTTTCTTTGTCCTATGGCAATAGACTTCTGTGTGAGAGAAAAAAAAAATTAATTTCTCACTATTCACCTCACTGTTGCCCTGTCAGTCATAAAATGGGAGAGAGAGCTGAATTTGTGTAAGTACTCATTGTTAAAATTCACACCACATGTGATAATTGATTCTCTGTCTGTGTCCTAGGCAAAAATAAGGAGAACTTCATTATACTTTGAGAGCACAGGCTGGGTTTGGTTTGGGTCTGATACCTGGAATTACCTCTTCTGGTGTGAGTCCTTTCATATTTGTTAGTATCACTGTCAGAAGAGAGAAATGCTCATTGTGTTTCTCCAGAGGAAGAATGACAATGAACAGAGCTAGGCTTCTATATTAGACTTGGAGTGAGAATTGTTTCCAATTCCTTGAACCATTCTGTTTCCTCTTGGGACTGGTACATCCGTTTTTGTCTAGTCAATGGTTTTGAGAGCTACTTTTAAAATGATAATGAATGCTAGGGTTCTATATCTTATGCAAATGTGACCTGAAACCTGGAGAGCCAAATTTCATAGAAAGGACATAAATGACAGAAAATTGGGGAAGAATTTGTATTGCTTCATTTCAGTTTGCCAGAAGCAGAGAAAAAGAATTAAATCTCTTCTCTCGGAGAAAATGTTTTAAATTTATTCTAGCTCTGGAGCAAAAATGTCTCTATCTCTCTGGGTTTGGTTTTTTTTAAAAATTATAATATGGGTTATACTATTAATATTATATATTTACTATTATTATTATTATCTGTAATTATTAATATTATTTATGGGTTCAAACTTTAACTGGCTTCTACAATGCACACATTTCTCCCTGGAGAGACACAATGAGGGGACGTGCTAAAGTTTTGATCTATTGGTAGGAATACAAGAGTGAGGAAAGTTAGGATATTAGTGTCAGAATACTCCTTTCCAAAGCATTAGAGCACCCAAAAGAACCTCACCACAGAATGGGAACTGCTGCTACTTCCAGCAGCTTGCTGCTCACTTTTCTTGCTCTTCATGTCGAGTTTTGGGGCAGGTAACACTTATTAGAATTGAAAGTTCCACTACACAACAGCATTACACTGTGGCCACCAGCATGAGCTGCAAGTTATTTTGCCCTGGTGAAACCTCTGTGACGGATGTCGAGGGAAAGAGTGGGGAAATCAGCAGTTTCCATTTGAGTCCAATTGAAAGGGAATGGCAAACAACACTGTATCTCACATTTCATTGGCTGCATACAAGTGTTGGCTTTTAATAACATCTTCTTAAGATTATTTATATAGTCTATTTGCCATTATCCATATCAGTTCATGCCCTTTGTGTATTTTAGATAACATTGTTGTGTTTCCTTTGACTTAACATTTGGTGTGCTGTGAACTTGCCAATAGTGAGAGCAAATTGGGGCTGCCGGTGCCTGATCCCTTCCCCAGGCTGTTTATTAAGGAGCTGCTCATAATGAGAGATTGTAAATTCAGCTTTTACACTGGAGGTCTCAAGCTACACTTGCAGGGGCTCTTTGCCTGTGCTTCTTCTGGTTAAAATGATATTGGTTGTTCAAATGCTGAATAATCTTTCTAGAGTGAAATGAAAGTCAGGCAGAGCTCAGCACCTTTTTCTGGCTGATTCTGGGAGACTGTGCCAGGGGCAAACCTGAATTTCCCTAGAGGCTGATCGTGCTCAGTTCTGGGAGTTAGGCTTAGTTTTCTCTAGAAAATTGGCCACTCACATGAGATTTAATCAGATCCAAAATTCTTCTGCCAGCTGTATGGATCTCCTGACAATTTTTGAGCAGGATCTGTAAAGATCCATTCAATACACTAACCAGAGCAGCCTCCTGTGTATCTCTGCTATTAAAGAGCTGGGATAAGGCATTAGACAAAACCATCTGAACCAAAAAATGTGTATAGAAAAAACCCCTGAAGATATCATCTAATTGCAGCTAAACACTTGCCAAAAAACAGGAATTAATATTGTCTGGATTGCTAATGACCTACTGATGCTGATTGGTAATGATTAAAAATCTTAGCATAAGGAATAAAAGATGCTTCCAGACCCTACAAAATCTAAGTAAGAGCTGTTTGTGCAGAAGGAGGTTCCTGAGTAGACAGGATGCAGACTATTACAGTTCTCCCTGCCTGCCTAAAAGCAAAGACAAAATAAATGCATCCAGGACAGAGAAGAGCTCTTCCCAGAGTACAGGCACCTATGAACCATCACATCAGCCCCTAAACTCCTCTGACTCTTCTGTCATTTGGGAGTCAAGCCCCTGTAAAGGATTAGTACAGCCTCCTAAGATTTGTGGGGATTAAGAAAAGTATTGTGGTTTTAGTTTTTGGACTTTTTTTCCTCCTTCTGGATCTGAGGCAGCATGTTAATCTGATGGCCAAATCATAACTGTGAGGCTGTGGAACTTTTACTTGTGCTGACAGCAAGGCACAAGGCATTTTTATGTTTTGTTTTCAGTTTCTAGTGTTAAAAAATATTCTGCAGTGTAGATTTTAATTTGCATTACAAGACAGCTTCCCTCTCCAGAAGAAAAACAATATTTGATGCAAAAATTCCTCCTCAGAAAGGCTTCCAAAAATGAAACAAAGGAGGAACAGATTATTCTTTCCAGAATCTGTGTTAAGAAAGGCTGTGACCAATAATAAAGGACACATGGCACTAGAGACTGGACTAAAAATGGTGTGGAGTGGCATGTTCCTGATTTCATTTAGGGACTCTGAATGCAAGTACTCTGAAAGACAAAAAGAGTTAAGCTGAGGTATGCTCTAGGCTTTTGTGATAATGGCAGGCTGGAAGGGAATTAGTTTGTGGGTTTCAAGAGAGAGTTCATTTATTCACTTCTTAACCACTCCCATTTCCTTCATCTATTCAGCAGATAAAACTGCTATCTAAATCAATAGCTGTTAGGCTTAAGATATTTCCTGTCATAGTTCTGGAACAAAAACATTTTCATTTGTTTCAAACTGGAGTCATTTCCACTTAGTGGTAAAATAAATACATATATATATATACATGTATATATATGCACATAAAGACACAAAAAGGATTAAGACTAGGTGTACAATGTGAAAAATGGAACTGGAATAACGAAGCTATATTAATGAATTTTTACATGAACAAAAAGCACTAACCTCTCTAGAGAATGCTATTTGTTCACCGAACAATTGAGAAAACAAACCTTCTACCTTGATTTCTGAGGTACTTCAAAGATTTATACTTTAATGCATGCTTATTAAAATGCACACTATTATTGTCACAGTATTTTAATTCAGTGCTCAGCTTTCTATTTGGAGAGTATCAATCATACCTGGTTTCATTTTAGGGTTTCAGCAACTACTTTAGCAGAATTGTCTTGTGTGTGAGTCAGGCGTCACTTCCTTGTTTTTCCCTAGAAATTCCCCAGGAAGATTGTGGAGGCGCTGTACACCTCTCTCATTTTTCATTCTACCTTGTCTTTATGACTTAATTCTGGAGGAGGATGCCCAGTTCTCTTAATCAGAGACTTTTTACTGAGCCATTCTTGCTTTGATTAGTTTCTTTATTTGCCTTTTAGTATCCAAGTGTTACTTTCCTCTTTAGTCTCCCTTCCTTTGTCTCACTTTTCTCTCTGGTTACAGCAGGTTTAACTCAGCAATCAAATCAGGCTCTGAGGTTGCCAAAGACCCAGCCAGAGCTTTCAGGTGAGGTGAACAAAATTTCCTCCCTCAGCAGCAGTGCATTCATGTGCTCTCACCTGGAAAATATCTAGCAGAGAGTCAGTCCTTAAGAATCTGATTTGGTAAAATGAAAGAAATCACTTTTGAGCTCCTGTGAATTTTCAAATGTAGGGCTGTAACCTGGCCAAATTTGGTGACTCTTCAGAGCATGAATACAAGAGCAATGTAAAGAGCTGCTCTTCTTTTGTGTCAGGATTGCTGCTCCCATAAGAATGTTCTCTCTTCATGGGGAAGAAGGTAAGTAAGCTGCTCTTTAAAAGAATAACAGAGTTATTGTTTTTTCTGCTGTAGTTTTTAGTAATGATTGGGCAGTTTTGGCTGAAATCTTACATCTTCTCTCCCATTTAACTAAAACAAAAATTCAATCTGAAGCAGAAAATGAGCCTGGAAACTTTCAACCAGAACAGTTGGTTCAGTCGTGTTTTAAGTAATGGGAAACAGTGTTCAGTGAACTTTAATAATCTAAGTAGTTCCTATTTTACTTGTAACAGGAATTTCAGTGTGAAATATGAGTGTGTTTCATTAAATGTGCTAAGCTGAAGTCCTTGCTGTTTTTACTTTCTAATGAGTATTGTATATTTAAGTGTAAGAAATGTACTGAAACTTACTGGAAGCCAGGAGAATATGTGAGCTCTTAAGGTGTTTCAGTTTAATAAGCCAGTTCTGTAGGATGTACTGGATAATAAAATTTGATGCACTTAATAAAACAATGGATATTTTAAATGTGTATACCATAGTGAAAGTCTGGTGGAAAAAGAGAATTTTTGCTTGCTTTCTTGTGTCTGCCATGGATTTCCTGAGAATGAGCACAATAATTTAGCCTTCTGTTTCCATTTGCCTTATCTTTACACATTTGTCTATATATAATCCTTTTTCCTCCTCTGAATTCTCTAAGTGCAGTTTTGGAAGTTCACATGGCCAGGGGGGATGTGGGATCAGAATGTCCTGCCTTGGAGACACACACAAGTCTCCAGAGGTTTTACAGACTGCAGCTGAGCCTGTAACTAGATAATTGCTCAGGAGGGGTTCCAAGCCAAGAACAAAACAGCCACAGGGGAACTCCTACAGACTTTGATTTGGCATTGAAGGCTTTTGGCCATTGTGAGAGTAGTCTTGTCACTGTCCTGTGAAAACTCCAGGCTCAGGTGGAGCTGTCCTGACGGGTTTGGTTTCTGCAGCTCCAGGAATAAGCAGGAGCTGCTGTAAGATGCTCTGAACAACAGAACTCTTCACTTCTGCCTGGCAGGTGAGGAAAACAAGATTGTCAGCTTCAAGCAGGTGAACAAACAGAATTATTGAAAGATTTGCAGCGAGTCTTGTGTCCTTAATCTAGACATTGAGAAGGTGTCCTTACATATGCTGGTTTGATACATAGGTGAAAGTTTCCCTGTGTTTTCTCCCCCAGTTACTGACCAGTTGAAGCACCTCTTCATTTTGGAGCAGATATCCAGGACACAGAGTGGTTCTCAGCAAAGCTGCTTCCCTGATGTGTTTCCTTGGGATCTGTTCGACATCCTGAGGTGAGCTAGCTCTAAGTGTGCTGCAGTTGTATGAGTTTTAGATAATTTTTTTGTACTCTGTGACAGGAACCGAAGGAAAATCTAGAAGCTGAGGTCATGTTAGGTGAGTTCTCATGCAGGCCAAGTCCCAGCCTAAAAAACCGTGCAAGCCTAAGTGCAGGACTAAAGGTGGAAGGATGTGACAAGGATGAGAAAAATGAGAATGCCTTGTAGTGTGATCCCTGCTTCAGTTTGTGTCCAGTGCCAGACTTGGTGTCTCTGAGGATGGCTTGCATGACATCAGATGCCACAGATTGCCCAGTAAGTTTGATAAGTGAGCCATCGTGGTATATCCACCAGTGAAACAAAAACAGGAGCTACAACTTCACTTTGTATTACTTCACACTACTTTACAGATTCAAAACTACCTGGAAAATAAAGTATTACTTAGTTCTTGCTGAATTTTGAAATCAAAATCATCCATGGTTGGTGTGAATATTCTAAAATATGCAAAGGTAGAAATAACAGTTATATGTTACACTTATATTTCAGCAGAAATCCCTTCCAAGTGCCATGGATTTAATCTGTATCAGGAGGAAAGGGACCCTAGAGAGCTATTATCTCACAGTCGTGTTCTAGTGAGTGACTTCTATCAAGTTTCCTTTCCTTCCCCCATAGTATTGAGAATTAATTCCACCCCTGCCCCCATCAGCCAAGTGAGACTACAAGTTTGGGTAGCCATTTAATAAAAAAAGCCACTTTATGTAGAGAATAATTTTTGTATGCTGTATCTCTAAGAAATTTTCTGAGTGAGGGAATTTGGCATTAGCTAAACCGGCTATGAGTTTTGTTTTTATTTTTGTTAATATTTTTTCCCTGAAAAAGAACTTGTGGGTTGTTTGTGCTGTTTTATTTGTTTGTTTCCTGATTCTAAGGCAATGTTGCACCCATATTGATCTTGGCGTGAGAGGGGTTGAATTTAGGGAGCCTGCAAGACCCTGTATGGATCCAAATTTCTGTTGCATTTCTCATTTAACCAGAACTCCTGGATAGACCAGAGCTTAGCACAGCAAAGAGCAAAAGAAATAATCAGGAGAGGGGGTATCTTTGGGTTATAAAATGTCACTCAGGAGTGTACAGAGTTTGTTGGCTTTTCTGTGAGATGTTCTATTTTTTTAATGATGAAATCTTGGATCATTTACTTTGTTGTTGGAAATAGTTCTTTTCCAAAATCAGTACAATCCTTTGACCAAATTCTTATTTACTTTCTCAGGCTCCATGTACTGAGAAGAGTCTATGATATCTGCTTGTATAATGAGAAATAGGGCCTTATTTTTGGCAGATACCCATCAAATTTTAAAGTTCCTTCTGGCAACTGTGATAAGGAAGCTTACATCTGTGTTAACAATACTGTTGTTGTGTCTTGATTATTTTCTTTGTTTTTTTTAGAAAGGAATATTTATATTTTATGTGGGTAGAACTAGATCTCAGTGGCAATTTTGTGCTACTGCTATTCCTCAAGCAAATGCATTCCTCCTTTTCCCAGTTTATTCATCTGAATGCTGGGTGCAAGAAAACTACATCTTAAACAAATGTGTCTGAGGGTTCCTGTTTTTTTAGAATTACAGAAATGCACACACATATAATAAGTTATAGGGCAGGAATGAAAGGCTGAGCAAGTGCTGTTGAAGGTCCCTAAACTCTAACACCTTGCAACTGACAGGAGCTCTCAATATTGGTGCACTCCAAAAGTTGTTTGAAAGCCAAAGTTTCATGCTTCGCTTTTATTAGAAGAAAACTAGACTTCTGAAGTTCTTGAAATTACTTAATTAAAGATTCCTGCTGTTTGCAAACTGGATCCAACTTATGGGGCTGTTAGGCCAGCTGTCTTCATCACATCATTTTCTTCTTGTTTTTACTGACAAGAAGTAGGTTTAAATTGTGCTGAATTGAAAATAAGTTTTAAGATAAGCCATCCAGGTTGAATAAACAACAATAAACTACAGACAGTCAACCAAAAATTAGTCAGACGTGATGTGATGAGTCACTCAGTGTAGAACACATCAGTTTGAATTGTACAGCAATGTCAGTTTCTAAGCAGAACTTCATGTGAAAGTAAATTGGGAGTTATCGGAATTGGGAGTTTCTGTTTGGGTATTTCTATAATTTTAATAAGTTCATGTAAATATTAAGAAGGATGCCTTTCTTTGAAAATGACTTTCAGGATATTTGAAAAAGTCTTCTCTGAAGTATTTTCAGCTACATTTGCACGAAGGCTGTTGCCATTTTTTGGTGTTGCTGTTTTGGCACATCTGCGCTGGCACCAGCCTCTGCTGCACTGAGAGCACCCGGCCACTGCAACTCCTAGGCTGGAATTCTATATGTATATATATATATTTTTTTAATTTTATTTTTTTTTTAACAGGGAAGAGTTAAATACTTTGGAAAGAATAGGGATCAGAACTCACATTAGATGGTAATTGTGCAGTTAGCTTTCAAAGAAGAAATGAGGAAATTCAGGCTGCTGGCAGTCAGATCAGGTATCAGGCACATCCCTTTTTCTTGGAAGTTTGAGGTTCATCACTGGCTAGACACCGTGAATCTTACAAGTCATCTGCTTTCTAAAGTTATTGGCTTGTAAATATGCTCATGTGCAAAGGTGTGATTACATGTAGTCCATGCCCTGGAGCAGTCAAGAGTTCTCCTGGATGAAGGGAAAATCAAACTAATGGTGAACAAGCCCCTAGCAATTTCCTGGTATGTTGCTTAAAAATGGGCATGATTTTATTTCCTTCCTGAATATCAGGATAATTGCACGTTTCTGGAAGACCTGATCCTAATAATGGAGAGTTAAATATGAGTTCAGAATTTAAAAGAAATCATAGTTCAGTGCAAGAGGCTGCAAGCTTTTATTTGCCATGGTCTAGAAAAAGTATGGAAACACAAATCCAGCTATTTCTAAGATTCATTATTGTGTCCTTCAGGATTAGTATTAGATCAATTGGCTCTTTCTGAGCTTGATTTTATGATATCATCTATTATCTCTGTTAAGTGTAACCAAAAATGTGTATTATTCCTTCTGCACTTTCATAATGCTATGCAGTTTAAAATATCAAATACGTAAATAAAAACCAAGACAGATCATGTTTACCTATAAATTTTAGTTGTTGTGATCCATACCTAAGTGTTGGCATTAATTACATCTTGTACCAAAAAGCCACATTGCTGCTTTTGGATGTAAATTTGGACCACTTAGGGATGGGCAAAAGGTCAACTCCACTTTGTGGGGAAAAACTCTGAGCAGAGTCCTGTCTGCAGACCCTGTGTCTATTTTAGCTGGAAATTCCAATTACTGCACTGTGGAGGACAGCTGCATATGAACCATTCAGAATCAAAGAAACAAAAATAATTTGTTGTATGTGAATAACAAAAGCAAAGAGTTCTGCACCTGCTTCTGGATCTCTTTAGACCACAATGTCTGGGCCTATTGACCACCTTTTGTAGCAACAAGAGTCACTGTGAGTAATAGCATATAAAATATGCCAAAAGCAGTATTTTGAATGAAAAATGTACTTCACAATATTTAGCTGAAAAAATAGTAGATTTGTTCCATTTGCCTTCAAAAAGCTAATCTGGTATGTGCAAAGATAAAGAAATATAGATCTTAAGATGCTGAAGAATGGAACTTTCATGGGTCTTTTTGTTATTTTTTTTTTTTAAGAAACAAATGGTAAACATACATGGTGCCAGCTGCCACAAGTAGCAACAAAGCTGAGGGGTTTGTGTGGGGATTTTCTGAATTTTTAAACAGTACCAAATTTGGACCAAAGCAGTTTCTGTGTGTATTAACTACTATTAATTACTATTTGATATATACAGTAATTAAAGCAAGAGTAGTTCCTTCTTTTTTCTTCCATATTTCTTTTTCATGTATCTATGAACTTTTAAAAATGAGACAGAGCTGTGGAGTCACAAGAAATGTCTTCACTGCCGGCTCAGACTGTGTCTCTATCCTGACATCAGCTTCAGTGTGGTGCTGCCCATGTTTTAAAGATCCTTATTTTTAATATCTTGATGACCAACTCGGAATCCTAGAGATCTTCCTCCTTACTTTTCCAGCTAGTCTAAACCATCCATGACCATCCATGGTCTGGTCTGCTCTTGAAGAAGAATTCTCTTTTAGTGAACTGGTCCCATGCTTCACTCCCCATGCTGTTAGAAAGTTTTAGTCTCATGTCAACACTTAGCTGTCCTTCCTGGTAATTGAAGTTCATTATTTCTTGCCCTGTTACAAAGAAAAAAGAAAAGATACTACTGGTTTTTTTTCCTTTATATTTTTAGAGGCTGCAGTTTGTCTGTGTGATCTCTCATATTCAAGTGCTTTGGTCTCTTAACCTTTCCTTAGGGGCCACACTTGTATCTGCTGTCAGGGTGGAATGAAAGCCTCTTGCAGCACTGCTCCTCAGTGCCTGGCTGTGCTGCTGGCTCCAGGTGCACAAAAACCCTGTCAGGGAAGATTCAAGGCTGAATGGATGTGACGTGCTGACGTCAATGACCCAGGCTTCAAAACAGCTTTATAACCTGGAGGAAACAGAGCCAGTCTATAAAAGCTGTGGGAGTGAAATCTGCTGGTTTCTCAGGGCTGCATAATCCTTCCTCAAACACAGCACAGCCCACTCAGCCTCTGGCCTCTCACTGCATGTTCAGGCTGGACTCTTCCCTCAAGGAAGCAGAGAAAATAACTCTGCTCAAAGCACTTCTTAATTTCCCTGCTGGAAACCCTTCTGGATGTGTTTTCTTCCACTCCAAGGCAGTGACAGGCTCCTTCTCTGGCAAAGACAGATGAGCACACAGCCCAGGTGCTACCTTCCTTTGGGTGTCCTCTGGTGTCTTCCCAGCCTGGTGTGACTGAAGACGTGTGAGCATCTTGCACAAGGCACCTTCCTTTGTGTTGACAATATTGTCTGTGTGGTGAACAAGAGCACTGCACCCATCCAGCTGAAAATGTGTTCAGCAATGCAACTAATAAGGACTTTTCCTGTCCAACCTCTGCTGTGCAGTGGGATGGCACCAGCACCACTGGAGGAATAAACTGGGGCTGGAATAGGGCCAGGCATGCAGAGCAGTAGCCTGGGCTTATCTGAGGGTACTGACCAGCCTTGGAGGAGCCTGACCATGTCTTATCTGAGACAGATCATTAAAGCTCAGCCTTGCTCAGATCATTTAACAGCTCAGCAGAGCTGTTCAGTGATTTAGGCTTCTCCCTCTGCCAGTATGTGTGACCTGGGCTCTCAATGCTCTCACATTATCAGGATGTCACTCTGTGTTGCCCATCCCAGCACACCTGCATTGCTGGCAGTGCTGTTTCAAATGTGCTCTCCCCACAGCTCTGCATCCTTAAAACTTGGGTTTGTGGATCCTTTCTTCCTAGCCTGTTCATGTCTTTGGAGCTCATCATTGAGGCAGGTCTTTAATGTGAACTAGGTAGGCTCAGGAGCAACAAAAACAGCACCTTGAGAAAGGGGAAAATTCACGTTTGTAACCTTTTTGGACACCAGCACATGCAGCAAACCAGTTCTGCTGAAGTGGCATGTGTCAGCACAAGCACAAGAAATCACTGCACCCCTACGCTGGCCTGGGTGCCTTTCACAGGGCTTGAAGTTTGGGACAGAGGCTCATGCTATGCTGAAGCTGGGTTTAACTGAGTGACCCTTCACAGGAGATGTGACCAAGCCAGCAGCTGAGGTCACTCTTGGATTTTCATCAAAGTACCCTGATCACAAGGTGCTGGTTCCTTTTTGCACCTTTATTTCTGCAACTGTGTGTTCTGGATCCTATGGGGCAATCTTTGGGACCACCTTCCCAGGGCCAGGGAATTCTGTTGATGTTCCTGTGCTCCCTATCCCGCACAATGTACTGTACAATAACACAGGACGTCATCAGTGATATCACCAATAACTCATGATATCAACAACTCATCCCTGGTTTCCCAATTGTTACATTTCACTAATCTCCTCCTGCTTGTGGTAACAAAACAAAACCACTCTCAAGCCTGTCACTGGATAATTTCTCTTATCAAAGTCCTTTTCCATAAAACCTTATGCTGAAATATTCAACAGCCTTAGGAAAACATGTGACTTCCCGTCCTCAATTACTGCCTGCCAGAAGTTGGCTTCTCTGTTTAAAATGAGACCTTTAGACCATTTAGGGTTTATCTACAATAAGCCCACAGATCAGGTTCCTCCTTGACCCTGCAGCTGATTGTGGGACTGTCACAAGGACAGAGTTATGCACTTCAAGAAGGCATAAATCACAGAGTTCATCATAATCAAGCTGTGGAAGTCAGACAGGAATCAGTTAAAGGCACCAACCCAATCTAGCAGCCACTGCAACTGCCCTTTTTGCAAATCCATCATTTGGAAAAAGATAAGCATCCAAGGAAAAACAAATGCTTCTTGCTTGAATGCACACAATTTCCAATACAGAGGTGGTTGCCTTGAAATCCCAGCTCTAATTTAATTTGCTTTATTCAAAACATTAATTAGAAGTGAGGATGGAGGAGGGAAGGGGTTGTTTTGAATTTTGGGGGGGGGGTGGGGTATTGTTGGGCTTTTCTAGTATGTCTTTAGTTTGTACTTTCTTTGAGGGTTTTTTGAGGTTTTGGTGGTTTTGGTTGGTTGGTCGGTTGGTTTTTGTTTGGGATTTTTTATCATACTTACGAGGTTATTTGTCCTGCCTGACCCAACAGACATTATCACAAGAGAAGGTTTTCCAGTCTTCTAAAAATCAATTAGATATTGGACTGAGTGAGCACAGAACTGGGATCAGGGGCAAAATTCTGTATTTAAAATTACTGAGTTATCAGTTGTCAGCTGAGAGTTTATATGTAAAAACTTGTTGACTCAGATTATTGAGTCATTTATAGGCATTTCTGTCAAAAGCTTTCCTGTGGTCGTTAGTTAAGAGCAAGTGTAGTATGACTTTGGACAAACAAAATACAGGAAACAGGTTTTGGCACAACAATTATTTGCTGCTTGATTAAGTGGAGGCAGCTAAAGGAGTGGGAATCCAGTTTCACAGGGAGATAAAACCCATTACCTTTATGTATTTATTTTATGTTATGGTTTAGTGGGTTTTGCTTGGTTAATTGGGATGGAGGGGGTTGGGGTTTTTTTGGATTTGTTTGTTTGTTTTGTTTTTGTTTTTTGTTGTTTTGGGATTTTTTTTTGGTTTTTTTAAGTGTAGAGGGACAAAAGGATGCTGGAAGAACAAGAATTCAAGAATCAAAGCAATTTCTGTGAGTGCACTGACTTCTGTTCAGGAAAAGGGGAATCTAAACTTGCTCATGTTATAGAAGCGCCTTAAGCTCTGAATTCCTCTGTTGTTATTTTTCTTCTCTGTGCCTCTCATCCTGTCTCTGTGTTTTATTTAATTTGCTTTCTTGACTGGAAATTCCATTTCTCTTGATGCAACTTGCATCGTGCCTGGCACTGTTCCATAAAAGTTTTGCTGTTCATAGGTCAGGAGTTTGTGACAAAAGCAATAATTTCATTAGGAACCCCCTGACCAAGCTGTAATTGTCACACTGCCTCCCAGAGCTCTTCTGTACAAGAAGAGAGAATGCACATTGCTGTGCTCTGCTCCTCATGGTCCTCAACTCTAATTAAAGATGCTTTGCCATCTGTGAAACAGCTCTAGCAAGAAATGGGAAAGCAACTCTAATTGTATTATCATCATTTTTAGCCTAAATATTTCTTTAATGCTGGCCCTTTTGTCTAATTAGGGAATGAAATCCTCTGTGCAAAGAGTTTTGGGGCATGGCCCTTTCTGAGATGTGTGCGTTAGTGTTCAGTGCTGCTCAGGATGTCAGATTAGACGAGCACAGTGTTGCCGCCTGGTCATAGGTCCCAGTAAAGGTTTATAATTTACCCTTTCCCTTACCCTTTTCTCCTACCACTTTCAAACTCTGAAATCCAGGGATGACACTGTGCAAGGGCTCTGCCTGGAACATCTTTGTCATGCCCTTTTTTTGATGTATTTTTCAGCTGCCACTTCCCAGAAACTCTCTGGGATAACATGATGTGCAGTGGAGAGTAAGTTCACTAAGGTGCTACAGTTGTGTTTCACTTTGGTTTGGGTTTTTTTAATCTTAAAAAAACACCAAAACACTACAAAACAAACAAAAAAATCCCAAAACATTGGGTATATATCCCCAAAATCTTGATTTTTCCTGGCACAGATTTGCCAGAAAGGTTTCCATCTTTGGCTTGCACTGACATTGATCTTATTTTTCTGGCTGTACAATACATTGCAGGCAGAACTGAACACGTAGATTAAAAAATTTGAAAGCACTTGTGACATCAAGCGATAGATTAAATCACCAAGACAATTGAATCGTATTTTCAGAAGAAGATAACATTGCAAAATTATTAAATCCATAGGCCATTTAAACTACTTTGTGTCCTCTGCTTCACAATATTGAGGTCAAAGTACCTGAGGCCTCTGCTGCTCAGAATTTCGCTTTGAATCAGCTGTCCAGGGCTCTCAGGTCTCCCCTGGAAGCAGAACATGAAAACCTTCATTGTGAATCCAAGTTAAAACTGGAGTGCTTGCAGAGCTTTTTCCATAGAGGCTGATCCAAAGCACTTGGTGGAAGGGGATGGGTGAGAACCCCGTGGTTATTTATCAGAACTGCTATTTTTGCTTAGCTCATTGTTAGTGCTAATGGTTATTTCACTTGCTGGATTACCAGGTTTCTGAGTACCACTAATCCACACAAGTTCCTCCTTGAACCTGAAAGAAAACAATCCAACACAGGTCAGCAGTGTGGTTGCAGGGGAAAGATCAGACCTAAGATGCTGCCTTAGAGTCCTCAGGGAGACAGTGGAGAAGAAAAAAGGGGGTGGCTGCTGCAGTGGGATGAACCCATTCAGAGATATTTCAGCAGTGTTTGTGTCTCTGCTTTTTACTTGGCTGGAAAAAAAAAAAAGGATGGTTTCTCAGAGTCACACCTAAGACCACTGTGCTGATTTTGAACCACTTGTGAACCTGTGTTCAGCTCCTTGTTTCATGCAAATTCTTCCTTGCCAACAAGCAAGCCACCTTCCCTGTTTGTCACTCTCCTGGGTATACCCATTATCTCAGCTTGGACTTAAAGAGTGAGAGGTTCTGTTCTAGCATAATTTTTTCCCCAAGTTTTTCTGCTGACATAATAGATACCAGATACTCCTGGACAGGGAGAAAAATGCTGTCTCTTAGAAAGTAAATGTAATAAATGTAATTAGAAAAGTCTGTAGAGGAAATTATCTGATGGATTTTGCTTTTCTTTGATTCCTCTTGATTCTCTGAAAATTATTTCTTTCTGAATCAGTTGTTAACTGGAATAGTATTATTGTCCTACAGAAGGCTCAGCAGACCTTATTTGTTATTTATTTTCTATGACTCTAAGATATAACATCACACCTTGTATTACTTTAACGTGGCAAGAGATGGATTAGAGACTTCCAATCTGTTACCTGCAGAGTAAAATAAACTACCCCTTTCCTCACTTAAAATCAAAATCTTTAGCACCTCAATTTATTTAACCATGTATACATCCAGCTGCTTGTCTGTGCAGTGGAAAATTAAATAAGTGTTTTCATAAGTGATAAAAGAACCATCTATGTATTTCAAACCAAAATTACAAACTTGGCATATTTTCTTAGCAGGGTCACATGGTATTAAAAATGTTTTATGGAGGAAATATTTTAAGCTATAAAATATTGTTTGTTTTTTTCTGCCTGCTGAGATAACAGCAGAATGTTTTGTCTACACATAACCATTAGCTGCTGGAGATGTAATATTGATTCAAACTTCTTGGAACTTCAGCTCAAAAGAGAGAGAATTTATAATGCTTTGGATGGGAAGTTTCCAAGAAAGGAAAAGGGGTTTATTTATTTTCTTATTTATTATTTTTTATTTTTTAGGGTTGTTTGTGCTTCAAATATGCTTTAAATTAGTATAGTATACAATAGTTAGTGTGTTACTTTTCTTTGGATTTATTTCCATCTATATGTTTAGATCTTTCCTTTAAACTGTTGGCACTATTAACCACCAGCAGTATAACTAATTCTGTATTATGGTAAGAGCTCAGTGCCATTTATGAATATGATTTTGTTTCACTAGAGCTATAGAGACAGGCCAAGGCAATCCATGGCTGAAGACTTCACAGTTTCAGTATCCCACAGAACAATATATTTCATTTGACAAGCAAATAAACATTACATAGAGACAGAAGATTTTTTTTTTATTTGGTTTGTTTAATTTGATTTGGTTTATTTAATTTGTTTAAATATTAAGTAAGTGGTGCTCAGTAAAAAATGGAAGGAGATTATTTGATTAGGAAAATAAACAACAGGGGAGATGAGAAGGGAAGCACTGAAGTGAATTCAGCAGGGATAAGAGAGGGGGAAATAAGGCAAGCAGGGAAGGGAAATAAGGGAAATAAGGACTAAACTGAAGTGTCAGAGACAGCTGGGAGGAAATACAGGGAATGAAAACTGCAGTAAAATTCCTAGACACATCCCAACACATGATATTACAGTAGGTATTGCACTGGTCAGTCTCCAGAGGACTGTGGGATTTTGTATTAAATGTGAGGGATGAGAGCAGCATGAAGAGACCTTGACATCTGGAATCCAGAAGGAACTTAAATCCACTCCTCTTACTCTCATGGCAGCTGAGGTCCTTGGTATCTGCAATTTTCCCTGGCAAGGGAAGGCATGGGGAACTGTGCTCACCTGTTAGAGAATAGAGGTGTTTTCTGTCACTTCCCATACTTCAGTGGTCGTTGTCTAGGGCTCTTTAACCAAAACACTGGCCATAACAACATGGAAACTAGATGTGACTCATAGTAGAGCTACTCAATCAGAGCTACTCCGGGGCTGTATGAGTATTTGGAAAAATCAGTGGTTTCCCTATGCTGCTTTTAGGGAGGAAATCTCAGTCTGGTGTCTGGTCTTGGCCATGGTTTTTTAATGAAGTTGAGCCCATGCCATCTGCCAGCCCTCTGGATTATCTGGGGAACTTCCATAAATTGATACAGAATTCAGGTTTTATGCTAGATACTCACCTTGAGGCATTTCTTCACTGACTTCAGTGAGGACATAAGTTACCTCTTGCTGTAGTCTCTGCACCATCATTATTCTGTTAGAGCAAAAGCCTAAAGGAAAAACAGTTAAATACATTTCCTGTCATAAACTTGAAATCTGGAGCCAGTACCTTAAAATGCAAGAACAAGCCATTAGAAACTGCCCACAAACATGAAACAACTGTTTTAATTTGCTACCAAAACCAGTTTATCAGATTAGGATGGCTGACTGGCTTTCCTAATGCTTGAGCTGCAAACTTTCTCTGGTCTGTGATTTGCCGTGGGATGTCTTTGTGTCACTGGTTTAGGAGCCTGAATTCTGGTAGGAGAAGTAATTTTTTGTTGGGGAGGCCCTGGAG
Source organism: Catharus ustulatus (assembly GCF_009819885.2). Taxonomy (NCBI): domain Eukaryota; kingdom Metazoa; phylum Chordata; class Aves; order Passeriformes; family Turdidae; genus Catharus; species Catharus ustulatus. Next base: position 72,574,082 of record NC_046224.1, on the reverse strand, counting down.
AGAAGCTGTGGCTGTCCCTGGATCCCTGGATGCCAGGCTGGATGGGGCTCTGAGCTACTTGGGACAGTGCAAGGGGGATTGGAACGAGATGGTCTTTAATAATCTTTGGGTTTGTCCTTTCAAACCCAAACCATTCCATGATTCTGGGATTCTGTGGTGTTTCTACCCCAGAGATTTGGCATCTTTAGTAATTGTTTAGCTACTCCTACGGTGTTGTAAAAATGAACTTATATTTGCAGAGTGCTCTGAGACGATGAGAGGAAAGGTTGTGAGTAAGTACAAAGTATAATTATTAGCTAGTGTTTAACAAGGTTTTATGATTATCACACTGCCTGTGTAAGCATTATTTACCTTAGAGTTAATACAGGGTGAGATCTGGGCATTCCACACCACCTTTTTGCACTTCCACTAAACCTTATCTAGGAACATTTGAGATCTTTGTCTTCAGCTTGTTGCAGCTCAGTCCAAAACTCTCAAACGAGGCCACTTTGTTGATAAAACATTGTTTACTTAAATCTTGGAAACAGTCAGGAAAGAGCCACTTGATTTCAACAACTGCTTTTACAAGGGTGTCTTGGCAAGAAGCAGTCATTTATTTAACCATCAACACAGAATTAACAAGTGAAGGTGCTCTTAAACGTGTCTTTAGGTTCTCTAAAGAAATGGGCGTTTAAAAGGAAGTCTCTAAGTTTGATGTATCTGTACACTGTAATACACACTAAAGAAATCTATTTCTGTCTGAGGTCAGAAGTTCTGGGGTTTCTGAGGAGTTGATGGGTATTTCCTTCCTCCTTGTGCTGGTACGTCACCACCCCAGGACAGGCTGTATGGCACATCACTGACAGTGCTCGCATTATAATGACTTTGCTTGAGCATTTTTGTTTGTGGTTCTTAGTGCTCCAGCTATCATTGTGGGTGCAATTCATGCACTGCTTACTTTACAGGAGTTATTCACGGCAATAAAACTCAGCAGGTAACAGAGGTACACTTTCAGTGGCATGAATATTGTGATTGCAGGCGCACATTGACCTCTCTATTCCATCTCACACTGTAAGTTGTTGTTCACTGTGTCTATTTAAGATTTGTGTAGTGGTTTTGATGGCAATAAAAACTCAGAATACCTTTCTGCTCCTTGTCAGAATGGATACTCAGAAGTGTCTGCTTAAGTGGTTGCAGGTTCATTTGAGCTTCTCTAGAAACTACATAAACTGTTTTTTTTTACCTCATTATTTAAGGAGAGAAAGAGTTCTGTTTTAACTCAGCTGCACAGGGGTTAAAGAGAAAAAAAAAAAAAAAAGAAAAACAAAAAGGGTGATTTAAAAGCTTATAGAGTAAAGAGAATGTGCTAGTTTTCAGTATCTCACAATACTCACCATGAAGACCAGCATGTCTTCCTCTCTGTTTGAAACCTGCCCAATTTCTATTCAGATGCAGCTGCCTCAAATGCCTTTTGTTCATATACACGCATTTTTCACTCAGCCTATTAACCAACCTATTAATCACAGCTTTGTCTGTAACTTCTGAAGATCCAAGTCTGAAACACTAATAATTAAAAAAAAAATCAGAAGGTGTTTTCCCCTTACCACTTTGCCTTAAAATCTGCAATTTAATGCTCTGTCTGAGAGAAAAAAACTTCAGTAGGTAACACCCAGAGCAAAGAATGAATAGCACTGGACATAGGCAGCTGAATTTCCAGCACATCTGTCTTGTCGTTGCTGAACTGGAGGCACCAAATCAATAGTGTTTTAGGGGTTTTTTTGGGTTTTGTAGATTTGATTTTGTATTTTTTTTTTTAAGTGGTTATTTATATTGTTAAAAAAATTCTGTTTTTCCTTGATTAAAAAAAAAAAAGGAAAACCAAAAATACCCCAATATTTTTAATGCAGGTGTTCATATGTGCATATGCTGATTTTTATTGGCCGCTGGGAGTGCTGCATGTGAGATGATGATGCTCTTGCAAGCTCCCAGCCCAAGGGAGAGAGAGGGAGCAGCAGGAAACATAACAAATGGAAGGGAAGCTCCAAGTCAGAACAGAGCTAAAGAGTCAATAAACAGCACTTCCAAACCAGCAAACATCTATCTGGTACCAAAGTTCTGCTGCAATAGCATTTCCAGAGGAGAGAGCAAGAAGACCAACCTAGAGCTCTGTTAGCTGTGTTTCTCCAGCCTTCAAAGCATTAAAACCATTCCATCTTCAGGCTCAAACCAAGGCTCCCTTCTCCCCTGTCCTGGTGTGTTCAGCTGTTCTTGAGCAGTGCTCTTTGACCTGTCTAGGGGTTGTGATTTGGGCTTTGCTCTGGGTTCCACCCTTGGGGCTACTCTATGATTTCTAAACAGCCACAGCATGACTGCACTTAGCTTTAAAAAAAAAAAAAAAATCAACAAACAAAAATAAGCCAAGTTTAACTTGGTTTCACTAAGTTTTGGCATTGCAGCACTAGCAAAAGGAAACATGATGAATTCAAAACCATCCAGGGTACGTGGCAGATGTGCTAAATAATTTGATGCTGTCTTGTACAAAGCTGAAGTTACCTTCTGCTTTAGATGTAAGTGGCTTGTTAACACCTCAGAGAGAAACATAGCCTGCATGCCCTGCAAGCAGGAGGGTTGCAGTTTTGAACAAGATGTTTTGCTTACAGGAGTGGAAGTTAGGAGGAAGGAGCTATGGACAGTTACATTTTTGTTAAGATTTTTGATCACACACCAAAAAGCAATCTGAGTTCTTTGAGGGAAATATTCCTGCCCATCTAGATAGTGATTTTATATCACAGAACACAAGGTTGCAATCTTGTTTTTCTTCTGAAGTTATTTCCAGCCCTTTTTGATGCTACCTCTTGGCATAGCACTAATCAGGTCCTCCAGTCTTTTGGAGGTTTTGTTTGTTGGGCTTTTCTGGGGGAGTTGTTGTTTTCAAATTTCTCTGCAGCTTCGGTGATTTTTAGGGCAGCTGCTTATGAGGAGGAGCAGGACAGTGGTGATTGGTCTGTGTTTAAAACTGCAGAGTGTTTCAGGAGCTTCAGAGTAAAAGGCAATATTGATAAAGGTCATTGAAGGTAACTCTAATAGTAGGCATTTAACAAGTTCAGGACAAATTTAATGCTGCTGCAGCATGCCTCTAAACTGGCAGGAGGTTTTCTTTAAGTAGGTGAATATTTGGTTTTGATTATTATTTATTGTTGATTTGGAAGGGGGGGAATTTTTCTTTGGGTTTTTTGGTGTGCTCTCTGGTAGGAGATGTTGTATGCTTGTGTACTTTGTGTCAGGGGGCAGTATTTTTGTTCAGTTTTTGTTTAGAGGAGAGGAAATACAAAGCAAAGAGCAGTGCTTGAGTGTATCTTTGATTTCCATGCCCCTCATCCACTTAACGAACGTTTTGTTCTCTATTTAAGGTCTTTTCCTTGAGCTTAAGGGTTGGTTCCAAGAGGGAAAAAAAAGATAAGGAAAAAAAAAGAAAAAAACCACTTTTTTTTAAAATCAAAAGGCTACTTGGAGAGTCATGCTAAGAGAATTTATGAGCAGTTTCTGGCTGACTCATTACCAGAAGTTGCTTGTACTGAGGGGCAATAAAGGGGGAAATTAATCAACATTTGTGCCCATTTTTCTAAGTCATTTGTTAGGTGACAGATTTCTAGGCTTGTCCAAAAAGAAATTTCTCTGCAGATAGCTACAGGACCAAGTTGTGTAATAAAATAGACTGGTATAAAGCTCTGGAAAGGCTGCTAATGTCCAGCACTGCCAGTAAGATACATTTCATATGGCCTTACACACAGTTTACAGTAGCAGACACCTTGGGACAAATATTCTGTGCTTCAAGCTTTACACTTGTAAAGAGATACTTGTGTATCTCTCTCATAAATTGCTTGTAAAAGATGCTGGATTAACTCATATACCTGATATAAATTAAGCAAAGGTTTGTTCTGCAGTTGTGTAGCCTTAACTGGCACAAGAGCTACTGAAAAACCAACACAGGTACCAAACCATTGTCCAGACTATCAGCCTCCCCACAAGAAGATTGTGTCAGCAGTGCTGTCCTTAGATTTGCCAATTGATTTTACATTTTTCATAGGGAAGTCAGATACTTTTAAGCATGTCAAAGAAGTGATTTGTGGAAATAGCCACTGTGCACAAGGTTATCTGCAGGATGTAATGTAGTTGGCCTGAGTATGTACCAAATAAAATGGGAATATCTATCACTGGTGTGCAGTGTGCCCAAACTACCTGTGAGAGTCATTGATTTTAATTGCTGGATCTCTCAGCCCTAATTTTCTGCCAGCTAGGTTTTCTGTGCCATTTTAAGATGGGCTTACAACCAGGTGTAGGACACAGAAGGCCACAAGGATTTCTCCTTCATAAATGGGTAGTTTCAGACATGATTCCACGCCATCAATTTTAGATCATGAACCTAAGACATTTGAAAAACTTGATTTTAACCAATAAGCCAAAGGTTAGCTAGATGGTTTAGGGGTTGCAAGAATGGTTACTTTATCCTGCCTTTAAAAGTTAAGCTTAGTTGGCAGAGCAAAGACAGTGCAGAAATTAATGGAGTGTGTATATAAAATGGGAATGGTGTCAGGGCCAATTTTCTTAAGCATTGTCAGTACTGCTGATGTAAAACAAAATCACATTTTTTCATTGCTGTGCTCTTCTGAGTGCTTGTGAACTTGTTGGAAAGTCAGAGATGAAATTTAGGGTATTTTTTGGAGGGTACATATAAAGAATAAGTACAGGTTGTCATTTGCATGTTTATAAATTACTTCAATAGTCTTGACCCAGAGAAGTTTATTGAATCTAGTGCTATCTTTCATGTAAAATAACATGCCTGATGTCTACAGCTTTTAAGGATCTATTTTCTTCCTCCACTGTACATTGTAGAATTCTATCCTTTCCTAATATGGGGTTTGAGAGATGTTTAAAAAATAAATCATATTGACATTATAAATTTCAAAGATAGGAACACATAGTTTATACAATATTTCAGCACGATTTTCATCTGAGCAGTACACAATGAAAACTTTTTATTAGATTTACTTTATTCAGGGAGCTCAAACACTTAGGTTTTTGGGGAATTTGTCTATTGATATGAAGAGAGATCAAAACAGTTGTCTGCTGACATCAACAGCTGACTCTTCTGTACAGAAATAAGGCATATATTTCTGGTTTTGCATCAAGAGTGTGCCTCCCAGAAACTGAGTGAGTGCTATGGTGAGCTGGTGCTTGTCCAGGGTATCCTATAAATACAGTGCAGCATGCTCCTGATGCTCAACATTCTTAATTCATGAAGTATACTCTGCTCACCAGCCATCACTAAAAACATTTTTGTTTTATTATAGATATTTCTCCCACCTTCTCATCTTTTTCATCTCCTCACAGACTGGCACTCCCTTTTTATAATGCTGTACACTCTGAGCACCCTTCTTTATGCAAAAGATTGTGATAGATTCAATGCAATTGTTCTTTAAGTCTAGCAAAATGATTTATAAGGGCCTTGTGTCATATCTCCCAAAATACACTGATGTATGGGAATCTTCCAAAATTATGGTCTCCAGGGCAGCCCTAATGACTTCCTGGAGACAATCCAGTGCCTTGCAGGATATTTTGTCTTCCTAATGTTACTGCTTCTAATATTTAGCAACAGTTCAGAACTTAAAATATAGATGAATAAAAATATCCAAAAGGGAGAAGGAAAAGGGGAGTGGTGAAATAACATTTCCAAAACAACTTTATCAGAAGAAAATGGTGAGGCTGAGGAAGCAAGAGATTGCTTGGGGCATTGAATCAGACAGCTGGATAGGGTGAGGTGGAACACCTGGAAGTGCAGGTGTAGAATTGCAGTCTCCTGGAGAGAGGATTTGAAATTAGGGAAAAAAGACACGGGAAGGAAAAACATGCAGAAAATGAAGAATACTAGCCTGATCATGGAAGCTTGGTGAAGCTGGAAGAGGAAAAATTGCTGTTGGTTAAGCTAAGTTGGAGCAGGAATTGAGCTGGAGTAGACCTGGTGATGAGGAAGAGCAGCAAAAATTATTAATGAAAGCCATAAGGCACAACAATAATCAAGCTGATGAAAACATTTTGCAAATTTTAAACACCGTGTTCAGTAAGGGATTTTTTTCCCTCTTGTTTACATGTTGGTAAAAATACAAATTTTAGTAAAAGCCTGACAAAAAGTCAATGTTAACAAATGGGAAAGTATAAATAATGACAAACCGTATCTCTGGGACTGCAGAGCTGCAACAGGCACTTCCACTCAAATATGATCTACAGAGTGGACTAAATTGTTTTTCATTGCAAAGTAAATATGTGCACAATCTTTAAATGCTCTAAGGACATTAGACCAACTTTTATCATTCTGAAGAATTAGGGTAGAAATGTGTAGGTTAACAGGTTCTGCATGATTCATCTGTCAGTCAGACCTTGAAATAGCTCAATCTGTTTTATACAACTAAATTATTTTAGAAACTTTAGGAAACTTGAGTTTTGACTCTTCATTGGATCTAGATAATAGATTGCAAAATTTTAAATATTGATTTCCATTAGGTTTCCCAGTATGCAAGATCCCAAAATAGTAGTTAAGATCTTTGGAAAAATACTTTCCTGCGGTCTATAACTCATTTAAAAATTGGAAATCAAACAGATGAAAAATCCCCTTGAACCTAAGCATGATAGTTGCCTTTTGGTGTTGCAGCACCCAGCATCAAGTTTAAACCAAATAAACTTCAGTGCCAATTTCTTGTCCTAGCTTATGAATATTAAAATTGCAAGTGTCTAATTAAAGTAATTCTTAGAAATTAATTCAATATTGTTTTTTGATAGAGAATTATTTTTATTCAATATTGAATATATAATTATTTCTAGTAACATTTGGGTTTGTTTTTTTTTTAATCCAACAATGATAAATTTATTTGGAGACTCTAATTTGCAACGTTTTGGTTGTTTCTGTTTGTACTGCATAAATATTTTGAAAATAAATAAATATTATCTTAGTCTTTTGGAGGATATTCGGAGTAAAAGACTTTACTGTAGAGACTGTAAAGGCTTAGGTGCATCTGAATTTTATGTCAGCTTTTACATACTTCGATTATATAAAATTATGAAAGGAAAGAAGGTGTTTTCCACTGACTTATAATTCTGTAGTGATATTTTTACTGTCAGGAGAGGTTTCTTTAATTCTTATTTTCTTGCTGAAATGTTTGCAAAGTCTTGTTGATGAGTTTTGGGGAGATAGAAGTGATATAGTAACAAAACGTTTAATGCATAATTTTTGTTAGTAAGCAAACTGCAACAAGAAAATCTAATATAGGTCACAATGCAGCATATGTGGAGAAAATGCAATTTTTCTATTAGTGAAATTAATCAGGGCAATTGGTTTCTTTTTAGTGCTGTTTATATTTTTCTTTAATAATTTCTACCATAGCATACTTCTTCAAGACACAACAAAGAAGTAGAAACACCTACCAATGCAATTTTTTTTCTATCTTCTGCTTATCTTGCAATCCTTTGAAAAGTCTTAACCCAGATGAAGCCTCCTTTAATCCAAAATTTTCAGAAGAACAAGCAATAGCTGGGTGTGTGATATGATGGTTTCCATTCAGTGTGACTCCATTTCTTCTGTTTACCTGCAAAGACAGGTGAGTACAGGACAGGGGTGAAAATGAATCAACAGAAGTGAAACCAGTATTAATGTGGCCATAGGGGATGGCTGATGGGATATGCCTCACCCTGGCCAGTTATCTCAAAAATTCACCAGAGAATTTGGGTAGGAACGTAAAGCCAAGTTTATTGTAACTTCGGGTAGAAAAATGAGCCAAGCTGCTGCTCTCAGCTCCTACCTGGTGTGCAGGCACTTGCAAAGTTTTGCAAATTCCTCCCCTCTTGCTCGTCCTTGGGAAGGAATACTCTGCCCTGCCAGGAGCCACTTTCAAATCCATTCACCTGGAGTGACACTGTCAAACCCATTTCTTCCTCTTCTGGCTGTCCTGTAAGAAGCAAGAAAAGCACATTTGTTTTTGAAAGTCTCACCTGCTTCCTTTGTTGCTAAGATGTTTTTGCTGTAGCTGAGCAGCTCTGCTGCTGTTATAGCCCTGCACATTTCAGTTTCCAGAGTGGAGAACCTCACAGAATAACCAGGACAAACTCCTCTGGGTTGATGCAGCAAGCCTGTAGTCCAGGCTTCAGACCAAAAGTATTGTTTAAAGGACTCTGCATTTGCTCCTTCATCTGCAATAACTTGAGCCTTCCTTGTACTCTTCTTTTCTTACATTTTTTCTTTTTTTTTTTAATTTAATTTTTTTTTCCTTTTTGCTGGTTTCCTACACACACTCCTTGATATACAGTAATTTCACGAATACAAGCCGCAGCAATTTGACAAAAATTTTGGTGGAAACCCGGAAGTGCGGCTAATAGTCGGGGGCGGCTAATATGTGAATAATTTTCTGACATTTACAACCCCAGACGTGCCAGCCAGGGTGCCGAGCCGAGCACCTGCCAGTAAAAGCCGGCATTCCGCGATTGTTACAGTGTTACTGTGTTGCCCTGACTCCCTGCAGGCAGCATGGGGGGCGGGGAGAGAGGTGGGAGAGCTCTCTTTCCTCCTCTGCCACAGCCCAGGGGAGGACAGGAGGGGGGGCGCGCCGCCATTGCCGCGGTTTGGGGAGGACGGGGGGGGGGGGGGGCGCGCCGCCATTGCCGCGGCCCAGGGAGGAGGGGGGGGGGCTGCGCCGTCATTGCCGCAGCCCGGGGAGGACGGGGGGGGGGGGGCGCCCTGCCATTGCCGCGGCCCAGGGAGAGGGGAGGAAGTGCGCGCCGCCATTGCCGCGGCCCGGGGACGGGGGGGGGAAGTGCGCGCCACCATTGCCGCGGCTCGGGGAGCCGACAGGAGCCCCGTGCGGCCATTGCTGTGGCCCGGGGAGGTGGGTGGAAGCGCGCGCCACCATTGCCGCGTCTTGGGGAGCCGACGGGAGCCCCGCGCAGCCATTGCCGCAGCTCGGGGAGGAGGCGGGGTGCTTTGTCCGCGCCCGCCGCCGGCGCCACGGGCGCAGGGAAACTCCGTCCCTGCCCGCCGCCGGCGCCACGGGCGCGGGAAAGCTCCGTCCCCGCCCGCCGCCGCTGCCGTAGGAACGGGGGAAGCTCCGTCCCTGCCTGCCACCGCAGGGCAGCGCCGACCCGGGGTGACCGAGCCCAGTGGCAGCGGCGGCCGGCCCCGAGCAGCAGCACCGGGCTGGGCCATCTGGCCCCGTCAGCGGCCCCTAGCGGGCCGAGCCTGCACAGCCTTAGCTCAGCCAGTAAACCCCGCCCTCCCGCGGTTCTGTTACTAATTGCACGCGAGTCCCATAGATAAGCCGCACCCGAATATAAGCCGCTTTGTCGTTCGCAGCGAGGACTCGCGTGCAATTAGTAACAGAACCGCGGGAGGGCGGGGTTTACTGGCTGAGCTAAGGCTGTGCAGGCTCGGCCCGCTAGGGGCCGCTGACGGGGCCAGATGGCCCAGCCCGGTGCTGCTGCTCGGGGCCGGCCGCCGCTGCCACTGGGCTCGGTCACCCCGGGTCGGCGCTGCCCTGCGGTGGCAGGCAGGGACGGAGCTTCCCCCGTTCCTACGGCAGCGGCGGCGGGCGGGGACGGAGCTTTCCCGCGCCCGTGGCGCCGGCGGCGGGAAGGGACGGAGTTTCCCCGCTCCTGCCGCGGCGGCGGCGGGCGGGGACAAAGCACCCCGTCGGCTCCCCGAGCCGCGGCAATGGCTTGCGCGGGGCTCCCGTCGGCTCCCCGAGCCGCAGCAATGGCTTGCGCGGGGCTCCCGTCGGCTCCCCGGGCCACAGCAATGGCTGCGCGGGGCTCCCGTCGGCTCCCCGAGCCACAGCAATGGCGGCGCGCGCTTCCCCCCCCTCCCCGGGCCACGGCAATGGCGGCGCGGGCTTCCCCCTCCCTCCCCGGGCCGCAGCAATGGCAGCGCGGGGCTCCCGTCGGCTCCCCGAGCTGCAGCAATGGCGGCGTGGGCTTCCCCCCCCTCCCCGGGCCGCGGCAATGGCGGCGCGGGCTTCCCCCCCCTCCCTGGGCCGCGGTAGGGGCGGCCTGGGTCCCCCCTCTCCTCCCCGGGCCGCGGCAATGGCGGCGCCGGGCCCCCCCCCGTCTCTCCCCTGGGCTGTGGCAGAGGAGGAAAGAGAGCTCTCCCGCCTCTCTCCCCGCCCCCCGTGCTGCCTGCAGGGAGCCAGGCTCCACCCGCGGTGCAACAGAGTAGCGATTTGTAACAATGGCAAAATGCCGACTTTGCAGCTGCTCGGCTCAGCACTCTGGCAGGCACTTCTGAGGTTGTATTAGCCGCTCCTGATTATTAGCCGCATTTCCGGTTTAGGAGCAAAATCTTAGTCAAATTGGTGCGGCTTGTATTCGTGAAATTACTGTATTTGCCAACACCCAGAGATGCAGCTTATACTCAGTGCGGCTTGTATTCGTGAATTTACTGTAATTCCCATGTTTAGGAATGCAAGATCTGTTGAAGCTGCACTCTTTTCTCTTGCAAAGCACAGCCTCCAGTCCTCTCCCTGATGCTGTGCACACACACTGAGGATATACTGAGACTTTGCAAGCACAAAAGAGCTGAGAGCAGCAGAGTTGAGAGCAGGATCCTCTCCAGAGCTTCCATAGGATGGATATTCAACCATGGCTTTTAAAACTGAGAATTACTGCATTTATTAAAATCATAGAGTGCTGGGTCCACTAACATGGCTGTTAATGAACCCAGCAGGAGCAGATTTCATTTTCTGCAGGGTTTTTGCCCCTTCCTATCAGTGCAGTTAAGCTTCTATATTATAGAATCTTTTTTCCTTAAGACGCTATTTATTCAGAAACAGCAAAGGAGTTATTTTTTCCTTTTTTTGACTTGCTTGACTTGCATGGGATATCTGTTGCATGTAAATTACAGAGCAGCTGCTCGAATTCCCACTGGTTTGCTTCTCTCCACATCCTGTTAAGGACAGAAGAAACAAAAAATTCATTGTTAATCTAATTAAATTAATTACATTCTAAGCAGTCTAATTAAATACTTATCTGTCAAATAACAATGCTGCTAATACTTCTGGTTGCAGTTATGTGCAGTTCATGTACAAACTCTGTGGTGTTCATCCTTTTCTTGCACGCTACCTTCACCCTTTCTCTGCCCCTGTGTCTCCAAGGCTTTTAATGTGTAATGACTCCTACCTGGAAAGCAGCAGCATTCCACCTGGTTTCTTCCAGCTGCTGGAAAACTCATGCAGTTTTCTTAATCTACTGTGTTTATGGAGCCACTTTGAAATAAGAATTGTCTAAGAACGCCTGCAAGAATTATTCTTTCTATGAAATACGTTTCTCAGGAGGCTGAAAATGTCTTCTCTTGAGGTATAAGTCAGCAGAGAGGCAGTTGTGGGAAGTGAAGAGCAGATACCTGTCTGTAAATCTGGCCATGACTTGACAGAAAAAGATGGCTCTGCTGAGGAGTTTCAGTGTAAAAAAGTAATTTATAGGATGGAAGTAATAGGATATTTAATGTTTTGAAACTATGGCATCTAGAGTAAGGATGGAAAATTTGGGAAATGGTGTGCATGTTCAAATCCTACTACTTAGCCTTTATTAGTAGTATGAGACTGGCATGGCACAGTTTATGAGGAAATAGAGAGCACTGAAAGACCTTGTGAATGGTAACTTCAACAGCCTCTCTTCTCTTTGGTCATCAGCCCATTTAGGTATTTTATAAATAGCACAGATAGATTGTCAGATACTTTCAATAGGAAAGAGCAGGGGCAGGACAGGGAAGTAATAAGTCATATGAGATACCAATCGTATTTCCATCAACAGAAAATGACTCATGATTCATAAAAGCCTCCTTTATACTAGAATATATTGTTTAAAATTTTGTTTAAAAAATTAAACAGAATGTCTAGCATTTCAGAAGCTTTAACTTCCTGGCTTGATTTCTAATGGACATTCTATAAATAAAACATATTTCAAAGCCTGAATTCTCCTCAGAAGAGCCTATGGGCAGTTTTGGTGCTATATTGTTTTTCAGTGCAGCCATATTAATTTGCCAGCTGAACAATGCTTTTGCAAGCAAAGCAATGAGTAAAGAGGTGAGCTTTGAGCTGGTAAGCGAGAGTAAGGCACCTAGTGAAAACAAACATGCAAAAAAAAAAGCTCTCTGCAAAATGCTAAGCTAAATTGATGCCAGGATTGCTGTTCTGAATAGCAGTGTACAGCAGCACAGTGAGATTTCAGTCAATTCACCACCTAGGAGTAACCCTCTAAATAAAGGTATAAATTTCACAGCAAATCCTTCTGCAAGACTTTCTAAGTCCTGAGCATTAACAGGAAAATATACAGTGCACAATTCAGTATGATCTATGGGGAAGGAGGAAGGTTGGAAGACAATCCCTGTGCCACTTTCTTGTCACACAGGTTATTTACATTAGAGAACCAGTTTCATTTAGTTCCTTTTCTGATGCACTTGACTCCACAATCCAGAGTGCATCACAGGCACTGGAGGGCAGGCCTTAACTAGACACTGGAGAAAAGGAAAGTCCTCTCTGGAAAAGCCATGCAGCCCTTTATGACTGAACTGTGGTGTCCGGGCTGGAGGCCCACAGGGCTTTAGCCGAGATAGGCAGCAGGTGAGCACACCGAGTGCTGCCAGACTGCTTCAGCACAGCCACAGAACACGTCACCCCATGATACTGCTCTGTTTGACACATGTATGGATGTATATGTGCTTTATCATTGGCTTTTCAAAATGGATTCTGGCCAGAATTAAGCATAATTCTCTCAGCTTTACTGCTGGCTGTACCTGTGCAGGTACTCCCTGGCCAAGCGGCCAGTTCTGCTCAGGTCAGGGCTGAGAGCAGACCTCAGAGCCACTGCCCAGGCTCCCCAGACAAGGCGGCTGTATGCAAGATGCTGAGCCTGAGCATGAGCTTTGCCCTGAGCAAAGCCAAGCCCTGGCTGGGTGGGTGAGCCTTCAAGGGAGCCAGAGCTGTGCCAGGGAACGTGCCAGGAGCAGGGAGGTGGGGATGAGTGTGGCCCAGCTCTCAGCCTGTGTCCTGGCCTTATCCTGCTTGCTGGAATAGCCAGAGCACACAGCCAAGGAGGTCAGGAAGGGAGCACAGCACTGAATGTTTCCAGCACATTTGGGACATTGGGCCTGCTGGCCTTGGCAGTGTTTTCTCATGCACCACTCCTGTGCATATGCTCATTCCCTTCCCCTCCTTCCCTGCCTGCTTCCTACCTTTCCAAGAATGTCTGAAAAAAGCCTGCAATTGTATTTCATCTTTATTGTCATGATTCAAATAATTTCTTCAGTTTTAATCTGCTTTATGAAGGACCAGCACTTCTGGTCCAGGAGCCCCACTCACACTTGGAAAGGAGGGCTAAGACTCTACCACACTTTAAAAAAAAACACATATTCCCAGGAATGTGCAGGACTGCAAAAAGCTGCTTGCTGCCCTGCCAAGGAGCCTGCAATAGTGTCTGCACTGCTGTGCACTTCTGCAGAAATCACGTAGTTGAATTTTCAGGTTGGTTTGATTACAAGGGAATACAGAGTGTAATCCAGGCTACCCTGTGCGGCACACCACTGACTTCCCCTCATGCTCCCTCTGGGCTACAAGCTGTAGGCAAAAGTAGAGAACCTTGTTAAAGTGGGATCACATGTAATAACACTAGAACTGAGTAGTTTCTGCAGTTAATGTGGCAGCAAGGTGGGTGGTTATGTCATCAGAGAAAAAGGAGTGGTGGAAAGGATGGGTCTCCTATAAGGATGATTGAGGTGAATTACCAAAGTGGAAAAAACTCCCTCAGTGATATATAAGTTCATGCCCTGCTGCCTGGCTGCAAGGCAAGAACTCCCCAGGGCCTGAAGCACTTTTTAAAAAAATACAGTATTGGCTGTATAATCACTGAAGCATTTGAAAACTCACCCAACACTAATTTTGTGTGTTTGTGATGGTGGAAACCTGGTGGAGTAGTGAGAATTGCTTTCAGGCTGTCCTGAGACAGAGCTTAAAAGCTGAGAATGCAGCTTGACTTGGGCACAGGTTGGTTAAGCCATTCACCCCAGGAGCATCAATGAGAAGAGCTGTCAGTGAAGAGTATGCATGGTTGGAGGTTATTTCTGTTCTTTCTACAGTTTGGAGAAGAATTAACCCAAAAAAGTGACCTTCTTAAGAGAATGCAGCAATGACTTGTTTTTACCAGTCACAATCCAGGACAGGGATCTGAAAAGCCAGAAATCATCCCCAGAATCATGGACATAAAACTATGCAAGAGGGAGGAGGAGTGCAACTCCAGACTCCAGCACAGGAGAGATGACTCTGCTTTTACAGTGAGATCAAGGACAAATTGTCTACTGGCTTGGAATCAAACACTGGCTCAAAACTAAGATAATGGGAAAATCTTCTTTTTATTTGACTTTATTTTTTTTAAATGCTTTTTTATCTTGCTCATTTAAAAGTCTGTGCCTCTGCTCTAAGAAGGTTTGTTTTTTTTTTTTATCCCAGGATCAGAGATGTCTTGCATTCCTCAAGTGCAATTCATTCCCAATAAAACACTCTATGTTCCATATCAACCATTACTGTTTCCAGATTGTAAACCTGACAGGTTTGAAAGATTTATTCTTGTTTTCTATTAGTGTGAAGCTAAGACTGAGGTTAACATTTAGCATGCTGTGGAGACTGAGCAGCTCTTTCTGTGTCCATGACTTTGCTCTATGATGAGACAAAACTGGCAAAATAAACCAGGAAAAGCAATTCTTTTCCTGAAGTGACTGAGGTCTGAACATTAGTGGTTCTAACAATCAATGCAAGATATAAATATACAAAATGCAAAATATATTAATACTTTCTTATTAAATTTGGAGTGGCTTTATTTTTTTAAGTGTCCTGTAACAAAATATAGTGCTGGCTGGGCACAAATTAAATCCTTTTCACTTGCCTGATGAGAAACTCTGGTTGAACCTATTTAGGCATTAGCTAAACCTCCCTTGAACAACAAGGGGAGTTTTTTGTTCGTCTGTTTAATTTCTGCTTAGTAATCAAGACTGTTCTAAGTATTTACAGTAAGCTGTGTTTTGATTCTCAGTGGATAAACAGGCTGTATTGTTATACAAAGCTGATGTCTATAAGGCAAACACAAAATCTGATTTATTGTTCCAGTGTGAGAAAAGTAGAATTTACCATGAAAAAAATCACACTAAGGGATTGATCTGTTTATTTATCTATTTTATTTAAATCATAGACTCATGGAATGGTTTGGATTAGAAAGGACCTTAAGGATCACCTGGCTCCAACAACCCTGTGGTAGGCAGGGAAACCTTCCACTACAGCAGGCTGCTCAAGAAACATGCAAATGAACCTATAACTAGAAATACATTTTCTATAACACTCCAAAAAGGGATTGTCTGATACTGGGAGCATGTAGAAGACCTTTTTAAAAAAGCAAGAACTTGAGTTAAACGTCAATGTTAATTTAGTGCACTTAATTCCACCTCCCCAGGCATGACTAGAGATATGGAAAAGAAGTGGTAATGTGAATAGACATGAATTATGGAATTAAAATAATTTTGCAATGGAATTCTGAAGCCAAACTGACTTTGGTGATGGAAGTAATTTGGTAGAGAGCTTAAAAACAGCAAGGTGGATTGAAATGGTCTCACATTGGGATCCAAAGATCACAGTTTGGCTTCACATCCAGCATTGGAGCCAGCAGATGCATCCTGCACTCAACCAGAGGGCACAAGCAGCACCTGCTTGCACCACTCCAACTTAAATCTTTTTTTCCATAAATAAAATAATTATTCTTGCTTAAAGACTGTTAGCTTGGCCAGATAAGGTCAAACAAGACTGTATTTATCTGGCTAAGAATTGATATGGTTTGTGTTATGCTTTGAGGTGATCCTATGTCAGTAAAATATGATAATTTAATTTTCCCTCCAGAAAGGCTGTAGCATGTTTTTGTGTTCATCTCAGCAGATTGTGTTTAATTGGGTTCAGCACTGCCATAAGCTGACAGTGGAGATTTCTGGTCTGGTGCCACTTAATGCTCACTCCAAGTGTATCTCAGGACTCCTACAGGCCACAAAGCTGCCACCAAGAAATATATTTGTGTTCCTGGTGGAATAAGTAAGCTGCAAGTTTGGGTGTGTTGGATTACCTGCCATGGTTCAAAGGCCAGTTCATGGAGAAACACCAGTGAAAATCTCCCAACAGTGATTCTGCTTCTCTTTCTTTTCCGCCAACTGGGGGAAAACAAAAAAATGAGAGGAGAATTTTCTGGCAACTGCACCATTTTATTGGAGGAGGTTCTGGTTTACTTGTATTGAACAGTTCATTGTCCTTTCAGCTTCTGATGTGTTTTTCTTGTTCATATAGATTTCAGTAGTTTTACTGCTTTTGTACCTAACTTACGGGTTATACATCACAACTATTAAATTTCATGGGATCTCCTTGCCCTCAGTTTAATACATACACTAAAATTGGTTTACTGCAATTTGTAAGCATTCATAAGAATTAGACTATTTTTTAAGTAGCAGCACCAGTGGTTTGTTGAGTAGTAAATGTCATTTTTGGTTTGTGTGGCACCTGGAGGTAACCCTGTACTAAGAAACTGCTCTTACTGTCTGTATTGTCTTGTCCCGGTTTAAAGGGACAGTATTGCCAGGAAAAGAAAAAGACCACAGTTGTTTTTTTTTTAAAAACAGATAGTGAAAAATTCCCTCCCTCCCAGTTTACTACAATTTGGAAATTCAGGAACTCTCAGGCAAAAGGTATGGGTTTGGAATCACAGTTCATTACTGATATATCTACAAGACAAACAAAAAACAACATCAGCTATGAAAAGAAAAAAAAAATCAGTGACAGAACAGAACAAAACGCAGTCTCAGTCCCTTTTTCCAGTCACAGATCCCCTTCCTCTTCCGCACAGTCCGATGGAGCAGGGCAGGACAGCCTCTCGGTCGCGGCTGCTGCAGGAGCAGGGGAGCGAGGCGGCAGCGCTGTCCCACGTGGGAGAAAAGGTGCAGGGAAGAACTCCACTCACCGTGGGCATCCCAGTTCTCAGCACTGTTCTCAGAAGCAGGAAGCTTTAGCAGTTGGAGTGCAGGGGCCTGGTCCCACCAAGGAGAAAAAGCAACCTCTCTCCTCCATGTTCAGACTGGCAAGAGCAAGTGTCCCCCCACCCCCGGAAGGACAAAGCAGCCCTCGACCATCCACTCCCCACCCATCAAACCCCCCTCCACAATCGCGCAATTGGGCCACCCCAACCATCCTTTTGTCTTGAGCACTTAACAGCTAAAGGGGAGCCGCCTCAGCCAGCTTAACATAATAATGGGAAAAATTTCTAAAACTTCCCCCAACCCCCAACATTAGTCACCCCAAACTTTTTCCATGTTAACATACTACCTCAAATTAGAACCTTTAAATTATATATATACATGCAGTTACAGACACAGTATCATAGATAGTTCACCCTAGAACAAGGTCTCCTTGGGATATGCATCGGGTTTCTCCATCCTTTTGCATCACCCACCAGGTACAACCTGGTCCTTGAGCAAAAACCACCCCACGGACAGGATTGTCTTTGCTGGAGGCAGAGTTCACTCAAACAGTTTTCCCTAGCATACCTCTCATGTGTACCACTGGAACCTTATCTCCATCTGGTGTTCCCTAGAGCTCAGATTGGGAAGGGCCTGCTCGGTTAGTGGAACCTCGGGTATTCACTAACCATGTGGCCTTTGGTAGATTACTCTCCCAGTTCTTGAAAGTCCCCTCACCAAGTACTTTCAAGGTGGTTTTAAGCAGGCCATTGCACCGTTCGACCTTCCCAGCTGCAGGTGCATGGTAGGGGATATGGTACACCCACTCAATGCCGTGTTCCCTAGCCCAGCTGTTTATGAGGCTGTTCTTGAAATGAGTCCCGTTGTCTGACTCAATTCTCTCAGGGGTACGATGCCTCCAAAGGACCTGTTTCTCAAGGCCCAGGGTGGTGTTTCGGGCAGTGGCGTGGAGCACAGGGTAGGTCTCCAACCATCCGGTGGTGGCTTCCACCATGGTCAGCACGTAGCGCTTGCCTTGGCGGGTCTGAGGCAGTGTGATGTAGTCAATCTGCCAGGCCTCCCTGTACTTATATTTGGACCAATGCCCACCATACCAGAGGGGCTTCACCCACTTGGCTTGCTTGATGGCAGCGCACGTCTCACAGTCATGGATAACTTGAGAGATATTGTCCATGGTTAGATCCACCCCTCGGTCACGTGCCCACTTAGACGTGGTGTCTCTGCCCTGATGACCTGAGGCATCATGGGCCCATCGAGCCAGGAACAATTCTCCCTTGTGTTGCCAATCTAAATCTATTTTTGACACCTCTATCTTTGAGGCCTGATCTACTTGCTCATTGTGTTGGTGTTCCTCATTAGCCCTACTCTTGGGGACATGGGCATCCACATGATGAACTTTCACAGGTAACTTCTTTACCTGGGTGGCAATGTCTTTCCACTCATCAGCAGCCCAGATTGGTTTTCCCCTACGTTGCCAGTTTGCCTTTTTCCACCTTTCCAGCTGTTGTGGGTTGGCGAGGTTTAAAAATTTTTCCCATTATTATGTTAAGCTAACCAGGATGGCTCTCCTATTAGCCGTTAAGAGCTGGAGACAAAGGAATGACTGAAGCAACCTGATGGCTCCATTAGGGAAAGGTGGAGCCCTGCTTTTGTTTTTCGGCAAGTAAGAGGACACTGGGGGTAGGAGAAATTTTACAGCTCGCCGGCCGAACTCGAGGAGAGAGGTTCCTTTTCTCCTGTTGGGATCAGGCTTCTTGGATTTGGACTGCTAAATTTCCTGCTTCCTCTGAACAACTGGGAACTGGGATGCCCACGGTGAGCAGAGTTCCTTCCTCACCCTTTCTTCCACCCGGGGCGGTGAGCCCACCTCGGCCCCTGCTCCTGCAGCAGCCGCGACTGAGAGGCTGCCTGCCCTGCTCCATCGGAGAGCCATCGGTGACTGAAAAAGGGACTGGGACTGAATTCCGTTCTGTTCTGTCACTGTTTTTTTAATTTCATATAGCTGATGCTGTTTTTGTTTGTCTTATAAATAGATCAGTAAAGAACTGTTATTCCCAACCTATACCTTTTTTGTGCCTGAGAGTTCCTGAATTTCCTTTTCCTGGTAATACTGTCCCTTTAAACCGGGACACCAGCCAACCCCACAGAGCATTGGCTACCATCCACGAGTCAGTATAAAGGTAGAGCTTTGGCCACTTCTCTCTCTCAGCAATGTCCAAGGTCAGCTGAACAGCTTTAAGTTCAGCAAGTTGACTTGATCCACCTTCTCCTTCGGCAGCTTGTGCAAGCTGTCGTGTGGGGCTCCATACGGATGCTTTCCACTTCCGGTTCATCCCCACGATGCGGCAGGAGCCATCGGTGAAAAGAGCGTAGCATGTTTCATCTGCTGGCAGTTGGTTACACGGTGGGGCTTCTTCAGCACGGCTCACTTGTTCTTGTTCCTCATCATCGGCGAGACCAAAGTTTTCACCTTCTGGCCAGTTCGTAATTATCTCCAAAATCCCAGGGTGATTTGGGTTTCCAATGCGGGCGTGTTGTGTGATGAGGGCAATCCACTTGCTCCATGTAGCACTGGTGGCATGGTGGGTAGAGGGAACCTTTCCTTTGAACATCCACCCCAGCACTGGTAGTCGGGGTGCCAGGAGGAGTTGTGCTTCCGTCCCAATCACTTCTGAGGCAGCTTGGACTCTTTCATAGGCAGCCAAGATCTCCTTCTCTGTGGGAATGTAATTGGCTTCAGACCCTCTGTAGCTTCAGCTCCAGAATCCCAGAGGTTGGCCTCGAGTCTCCCCAGGCATCTTCTGCCAAAGGCTCCAGGACAGGTCGTGGTTCCCAGCTGCAGTGTAAAGCACATTCTTCACCTCTGGTCCTGTCTGACTGGGCCAAGGGCTACCGCATGAGCGATCTCCTGCTTGATCTGGGCAAAGGCTTGCTGCTGCTCAGCACCCCAGTGGAAATCGCTCTTCTTACGGGTGACCAGGTAGGGAGGGCTCACAATCTGACTGTACTCGGGAATGTGCATTCTCCAAAAGCCTATGGCACCTAGGAAAGCTTGTGTTTACTTCTTGCTGGTTGGTGGAGACATCGCGGTGATCTTATTGATGACCTCAGTGGGGATCTGGCGCCGTCCATCTTGCCACTTTACTCCCAGGAACTGGATCTCTCAGGCAGGTCCTTTGACTTTGCTCTTTTTAATGGCAAAGCCGGCTCCCAGCAGAATCTGGATGATTTTCTCTCCTTTCTCAAATACCTCCACTGCTGTGTTCCCCCACACAATGATGTCATTGATGTATTGAAGGTGTACTGGAGCTTCACCCTTTTCCCGTGCAGCCTGGATCAGTCCATGGCAGATGGTGGGGCTGTGTTTCCACCCCTGGGGCAGACGATTCCAGGTGTACTGCACGCCCCTCCAGGTGAAGGCAAACTGAGGCCTGTACTCTGCTGCTAGAGGAATGGAGAAAAATGAGTTGGCAATGTCAATGGTGGCATACCACCTTGCTGCCTTGGACTCCAGCTCGTACTGGAGCTCCAGCATGTCTGGCACGGCAGCGCTCAGCGGTGGAGTCACTTCGTTCAACGCACGATAGTCCACAGTCAATCTCCATTCTCCATCAGACTTGCGCACGGGCCAGATGGGGCTGTTGAAGGGTGAGTGGGTTTTGCTGACCACCTCTTGGCTCTCCAGCTCACGGATCATCTTATGGATGGGGATAACGGCATCTCGATTCGTCCGGTACTGCCAGCGGTGCACTGTTGAGGTGGCAATTGGCACTCATTGCTCTTCCACCTCCATAAGTCCCACTGCAGATGGGTTTTCTGACAGTCCAGGCAAGGTGTTCAACTGTTTAATGCCCTCTACCACTACAGCAACTATTCCAAAAGCCCATCTGAATCCCTTTGGGTCTTTGTAATCGCCACTCCTGAGAAAGTCTACGCCTAGAATGCGCGGAGCCTCTGGACCACTTACAATCGGATGTTTCTGCACCCCTCCCCTGTCAGGCTCACCTCAGCTTCCAGCAAAGACAATTCCTGTGATCCCCCCGTCACCCCAACAATGGAAACACGCTCTTCCCCCACATGTTCTGATGGTATTAGGGTGCATTGTGAACCAGTATCAACTAATACCCTATATTCTTGTGGTTCTGATGTGCCAGGCCATCGGATCCACACCATCCAATAGACTCTGTTATCCCGTGCCTCTCCCTGGCTAGAGGCAGGGCCCCTCTAGCCCTGGCTGTTATTCCTTTCCTGGACATACATAGTGGAGGTTCCTTCAAGTGGGTCTGACAGATCCTACTCCCTTCTGTAATGCCCAGCACTTTGGTCATGGAAGGTTGAGGCTACCTTCACTTTAGTGTAGCTCCCTTGGTTGGCATTTCCCTCCCTGAGTTGATGCACCCATGCTGCCAGGACAGAAGTGGGTTTCCCATCCCATTTTCCCATGTCTTCCCCATGGTCACGCAGAAAAAAAACATAGGTCAGCTCGTGGGGTGTACCCTCTTCCACTAGCTGGGGGGCGTTGGGCTGTAACCTTGGGGTATGAGGCTCGCACTGATGCTGCCTTGATCTTCCTGATCTCCTCCCTCATCTCACTTATGTCACCTCTCATCCCCCTCACCTCCTTCATCTCCTCCCTTATCCCTGCCTGTATGCAATCCTTGACCATGGAAGAAACCTGGGCCTGCACTGCGCCATTCATCATACTGTGAAAATTCCTAAGCTTGTTAGCAACAGAGCTCACTGTTTCTCAGTACTCATCAGCATTAATCATTGCAGTGAAGGTGGTATATTGAGAGGGCCCTCGGTTTGCCAGATTCCACAGCATGTGCCCTGTGCACCTGATCTTATCAGGGTCATTGTCATGCTGTCCATCCCTCCCATAGAGTACCTCCAGTACTGCCACCTCTCTCAGTTGTTGAATTCCTTCCTCAAGGGTTTTCCAATGCATTCTATTATGGTGCTCCTGCATTCTTTCTCTGTTGACAAACCTCTCTCTTACACTCATAAAAGCCGCTCCCTTACAAATATCTGGTCCATACCTGAGTCCTGGGACAAGGATCCCAAATTCCTTGCATCTGTACCATCCAAGTGCACACCTGTACCCATGAGGTCCCAGACCCAAAGTAACCAAGTTGTCAAAGCCTCATGGCCCCATCATGCGATATCTTTCCGCAGATTGCGGAGATTTTCATAAGACAGGGACTCAGTGATGATTTCAACCTCTGGCTCCCCTGCTGGTTGTGAGGGCCCTCCTTTCTGGTCCTCTTTGTCTAGGTGCCTTGTTTTCATTTTAGACTTCCTAGTATCTTCAGGGACGACTGCTGCTGGCTGTGAGTGCCCTTGCAATTCAGCTGGAACCTGGGCAGATGTAACATCTATGGGTGCCACTGCAGCATCACTGGATTCTTCCCCTTCATGGCAGGGCTTCTCACCAGCTGGGGAGAGGTACTCCATCATCTGGCCTATCTCCTTCACTAGAACCCCCATCCACTCCGGGTGGTTCCTTTCTGAGGTGTGCTGTGGGGCAGGGTCAGGCTCTGGGGCAGCATCCCTAGTCTCTGGGGCAGGGTCAATGTCTGCAGCACTATTCCTATTTCGTGGAGTAGGTATCAGGGTTGTTATCCAGCTCAAGCCCCCCCTTATGTCTAAATGTTAAATAGGACAAGACTATCAGTAACACCAGCCACTGTATGATATCATTAGCATTCAGAGGAAATCTGAACCCTTCAAAACCTGGTGGGGTAGACCCAAAAATCTGGGTGAAGGGTTGGGAGAAAACTTCCCTTGGTGTTATTCCCACACACTAGGTGCCATTATTAAAGTAACCCCAAAAACATGCAGTTAGTGTGTGGTATCCCCGAATCCATGTACCTGCCTTCCAAAGGAAGTTAAAAGTCCATGAATTCCTCACCTTATGAACCCATAAAGCAAGTTGGATAACAGTCACCGTAGCCTTAGTTATAGGGCCCATGTTTATGTAAGGGTTTGCAAATGGGAGAGATACATGTATGAACACGTACAGCCCAAACCAGATTAGACTGGAACCACATGTTGCTGGACCACATGTTGCTAGCACACAAAAAGACAATCTTAGGCAACTGAAGAACTGTTATTCCTTAACATCTGCCCCACGTTGGGCGCCAAGATCTCTCCTGGTTTAAAGGGACAGTATTGCCAGGAAAAGAAAAAGGCCAGAGTTTTTTATTTTTTTTTCAAAAATAGATAGTGAAAAATTCCCTCCCTCCCAGTTTACTACAATTTGGAAATTCAGGAACTCTCAGGCAAAAGGTATGGGTTTGGAATAACAGTTCATTACTGATATATCTACAAGACAAACAAAAAACAACATCAGCTATGAAAAGAAAAAAAAATCAGTGACAGAACAGAACAAAACGCAGTCTCAGTCCCTTTTTCCAGTCACGGATCCCCTTCCTCTTCCGCACAGTCCGATGGAGCAGGGCAGGACAGCCTCTCGGTCGCGGCTGCTGCAGGAGCAGGGGAGCGAGGCGGCAGCGCTGTCCCACGTGGGAGAAAAGGTGCAGGGAAGAACTCCACTCACCGTGGGCATCCCGGTTCTCAGCGCTGTTCTCAGAAGCAGGAAGCTTTAGCAGTTGGAGTGCAGGGGCCTGGTCCCACCAAGGAGAAAAAGCAACCTCTCTCCCCGAGTTCGGGCCGGCGAAGCATGAGTGTCCCCCCACCCCCGGAAGGACAAAGCAGCCCTCGACCATCCCTTTGTCTTGAGCACTTAACAGCTAAAGGGGAGCCACCCCGGCCAGCTTAACATAATAATGGGAAAAATTTCTAAAACTTCCCCCAATCGCCAACATGTCTATCATCTGAAAAGCTGACACAAGGCTCACTTCACTCCCATGAGTTATTATAAACACATCTTTTATGTAAGAGATTGAAATATTTTGAATTAACATGTGAAATATTAAATAGAGAAATATTTCCAAGTTTATAGATGATTCTGTACTCTTACAGATGTGTAAAATATTATGTATGCTCCAAAACATCTTAGTTTTGTGTGCAACATAGAGCAGAGCCACAGGAAAATAACTTTATTTCATCTTTTTCTTTCATATAAACTGGCTGCATTTTTAAAACAGCTCTATCACATCAGCTCTGTGCATAATTGTTCTGTTTTGGCTGGTGAGTTTTATTTGCTGAAATACCACTTCTTATCTTCCATCTCTTTGCTGACTCTTGTCCACTTTTCCTCTGCTTCTTCTGACTTGTTGGCTTCTTTGAGAGACAATTTATGGTGCTTTAGATTGTCTTGTATGCTGCCTGCTTTGGGTGGTGGGTTTTTTTGTTGTTTTGATTTGGGTTATTTTTTTAGTAGATGTCCCACTATTGTTTTAGCAAGGAGCATCCAGACTTTTTGTGACTAACTTTTTGTGACTAACTTTTTGTGAAGGTGGCTCTCAGTGTGTTATAATTACATGGCACTCATGAAGGAATAAGATTATTTACTTCAGAGACATAGTTCTTAAGAGATTAATAAAGATTTTCTTCTCAAATGAAGAAAATTTCCATGCTTACATTTCAAACTCAATCCCTTACTGCTTTCACTGCCGCCATTCAGTAATTGTTCAGTGATTCTAAGAACATTTCCTACTTTCTTTAGCAGGAAATTGTGCAGAACACTGTCTCCATACGGACAGTAAGGGATTGTAGTAATTTTTCTTTTTTATTTTAAAAAAGCTGGTTTTAATAACAACCTGGAACTACCCATATATAGTCCATCAAGGCTTTTATGATCTTCAAAACAGGGAATGCTTTTTGTTCCAGTGACTTTTGTGAAGTCACATACCAGAGTGATGAGCATAAGAAACCCTAGAGAGGCAGGAAGTCAGATGTCCTATAAGGTTAAATTCTTTTCTCCTATGGGCTGACTTTTTCTGTAGAACACACCATGATGTGGCATTAGCACCAACTCTCACTTGTAAGAGTAAGAGGAAATTTATTATTATTATTATTATTATTATTATTATTATTATTATTATTATTATTATTATTATTATTTCAGGCTGTATAATACTTGTCTCTTGTTCTGATTTCAGGTTTTACATGTGTTGCTGGGCTCAACAAGACAATTTCTATTGTGAGACCTAAATAGAACTTGATCACAGAGCATTAAAAGGGATGATGATGGTTATTTGGTTAGCAACCAATGTCCTTTCTCATGCTCTCAGACTCACATTTCTGAGCTTTCATCTGGCCCTCTCAGACATGCTCACTAATTGCTCTGCAGCAGACAAATAAAGAGCAGTTTTACAAGTGATGTGTGGGACCTACTAACTGGTGTCAATTGATGTGTTGCCTGGATACAGATCTTAGTTGTGTTTAGGATTATTTAATTAACTTCTTAATTGTAAAGAACAGAGAATTGAAGTGTGCAGTCCAAAGTCCAGTCAATGCAAAAATTGTAATGAATTTTGGCTGGGACACCCTCTGCTCTGGTTGTCAGCTACATCACAGTTGTAGCATTAGAGGTGAGAATTTAAAGGAGCTCAGATGAAGTTGGAGGAGGCTGCTGGAGGGGGAGGATGTTATTAGGCATACCAGAATAATGGGAATGCATTTGTAGAGAGTGTTGTTCAACATGTGTCACGTAGTTTAAAGGAATGTTCAACAGCTGCTCCAGTGGATATTGTCAGTCTTCCTAACAGCACCAAAGCTCTTGGGGAGAATATATGCGCTAATGGGATCTGCAGAGCCTTTCCATGGTGTTTTGGGATGCAAATTGCAGGAAATATTAAAATGCTCCGTATTGGTGTACACTGCTCAGTGTTCACTCAAGATACAGGAGGATGTACAGAAGTTATAAAGTTTAGAAGTGAGTCCTGACTCCCTCTCTGTAAATTTTTAGAAACACAAAGTGAAGGAATGCAGCTGATGTTTGAGTTAATTGAGGGAGGTGGCTGGGGCTGGGGCCTCTGCAATACGAAGATGTTGGTCAGGGAAGAACCCCTCATTCTTTTGCCATCAATCTATGGTGAATCTCCATCCAAGAGGAGAAATGGAAATACAGAAATACAACAAAATTTGATTCAGATCAAATCAGATTTAAGGGAACTCTTAACAGCAACTGAAGCCTGAGTGTAAAATCAAGCTGCATTGAGCTGCTTGTGCAGGATAAGATGGGGCTGTCAGTTCTTCTTCAAAGTCAGAGGGCCAGAAAGTTCACAAAACCTTAAATGTGTACTGTGTGCTCTCAAGGGAGTTTAGAGTAGCTGGAAATAACCATAATTGTGTATCTTTTACTCTGGTTGTGTTTGCCAGACCAGGATTGTGGTGAAATGAGATGGTTTAATGTAAAAAAATCTAATTTTGGCACCGCCATAAGTAAGAAGAAAGGATGAAAATACAAAAATTCATTGATAAAATGAGCAGTGAACTGATGACCCAGTTCAGGAATACGGTGGAAGACTATTTCAGCACCTGTATGACACATACATATGTAGGCTGGACACCACCTCTTTCTACAGCACTCCAGAATTTTGGTGTCACACTGAATCCCTTCTGAATGGCCGCAAAAGGAAGGCTCAGATCCTCTGCAGTGATGTGGTGAATTCACAGACTAACAGACTTAAGGTGCTTCATGCACCAGAGCTTAAGAAAAAAATCCTCAGGACGTTTATTGAATGTTATTTACCAGACTTGGTTTATACCATTACTAAGTCCATAAAATTCATTGGGTTTTTTTGAGATTATGTGCTGTGGAAATACTAAGATATTTTAGAAGGATTTCTTTTACTTCAGTACAATCTGTCCCAAGTCAGCTTTCACAGAATTTTATGTGGTAGCTACCTTATAGCCCATTAGTTCTTCAGAAAAGCTGATCCAGGTTTTGTAATCTTTAGTTTTTGGGGTTTTTTTCCCCAGATGAATTTTCAAAAGCCAGAAGTTTCTCTAAAATCTCTTTCTTGACTCATTATTTCCTGGCAATTTTAAGCCTGTTCTTTGTTTTCTATTCCAAGAGTCTGGAATGCCATAATATTTCTCATTCAGTTTTTGAGGAAGAGTTGTCTGATTGTCATGCAAAAGTTTCGGTGTCCAGTTCCAAAAATTCATAAAAAGTTTATTTAATATTTTAGCACACCAGTGTTTCACTTAAAACAATCCATCCAGTGTTTTTGTAGCAGTGATGGTATGGAGATTTTAGGGAAGTAAGGTGTGTAAGGATATATTGCCTGCCTTTCTACAACTGGCTTCTCTTAAAAGAAAAAGAAAAGAAAAGAATATTCCTTCACACAGTGCTGCTTTGTGCAGTTATCCCACAGTAACTGGAAGAACATATTTTTAATAAAATGTTTTAGAAGAGTGCCAAGTCCTTCCTGAAAGCCTGTCTGAAGTTCTTTTTTCACCTGTTTGTTGCTCTTCTGAACTCATTGGGATATTGAATAACTTCTTTTCTATTTTGTTTAATTCTGTGTGAGTGGTGCCTAACACACTGTAGGTTTTAACATCAGGACACAGGAATGAACCTGAAGCCCAATGTGTCCAAGACGCACATTTTAATAAGAAAGAAAATGTCCCTAAAATCCCTTTCTATCACCCAGTGCTTCAAGCAATTATGGCCATGGCTGACCTGTAACACACATCTTACTGCAAAACCTTAAGTGGGCAGGCATTGGACTCAGTGTCCACTAAATATCTAGATTAAATCAGGCCAACTGGCCTTGTTCACCATCAAATAAAATACAAAGCTCTGAATTCAAGATGTTTTACCACGCTATTTTGCCAGTAAAATAAAACTGCTATTTTTTTCTCATGGATCAACACAATAGAAGAGGTGTTAATCTTTGCTGTAAACAACATTTACAATATGGAAATGCTGCACAAGAATAGCTTTCAGCTTCTTTTTCCCTGGGTTTTGGCTTTGAAACTCCAAATTATAGGACATTGACAAGAATACTGGAACTTTAAAAAATCCCAAAGAAATGCACTGTCTTAAAAACAAACCCAATACCAAATGTTCTGCCTCTCATAATCTCTCCTTTACAAAAAAAAATCCTCTGAAAAAATCAAAAAGAAAATAAATTCCTCTATCCATTTCAGGTTACAAACTCCACTACCCTTTTGCTTTTTCTTTTGGTTAGCAGCTTGGACTCCCTTACTGCATAACTAACCTGAACAAATATTGTGCCTTAGATCATTTCAATGGAACAAATTCCAAAACAAGCAAAGAAACAATAGACAACAATTTTTTTTTCTCAAGGAAGAAACGTAGGTAATTAATTATCTACCTAAGGAGGAGAGCTAATCATTTACAGGTGCTTTTTTCATTAACCAAAGTACAATTTATATAGATTTTTAAGTCAGGAAGGAAAAAAAAAAGCCATACACAGTAGTTTTGAACTGCCTTCAACCCTACTGTGCTGTGTACATAGTGTAATAATATCCTTAGCAAAACAGTCACTGCAAATGCCTCTGGGTCCACACTTCCTTTGAATGGAAAGGGAGGTAAAAGGTGCTCTTGCAACCCAAAATCTGAGTAACTTGGGCTGTGGTGGGCAGCCCCTCTGGTAGCTCTGTCACAGCTCTTCTGGAAGAAGAAGATAAAAATGTCCTCCCTTGAGTGCCCACTGCAGCTTTTGGTGACCCAGCTGGGACTGGATGTGCTTCTTGTCTATGGTGACTGCTTCTAAGATTTTTATGTCACTTTTTACATTTTCCAGAGTTTTTCCGGGAAGCTCGAGTCTTGCTAAATGCAACAAGGGAAAAAAACAACTCTGTGAGGATAAATAGGAAGGTTTGCTAATCAGACTTGGTGGCTGGCAAAGAACAAGTTCAGGGCTTTGGCAGGTCTCTTGGGTCTGCAGTTGTGGTGTCATTTTTGAGCATGTACTGTCTGTGGCTAAGTAGTACTCTCTGTAATCTATTACATATCTGTTAATCTGTCATATTTTCCCTTAAAAATCTAACTATTTTGCTTAGAACTAACGTCATAGAAATCCTGTGGCCTCAGTATTTGTTTTTGAGCTCATATTCCGAGTCTTTTTATAGTAAAGGGAGAAGGACAGGAAGGCCCTTAGTACTAGGACTGTCACATTTTATGCATTTCAGATACTTATTTAAGGATGGAATGAATCACACCTTAGGAAAAATGTTCCACCGAGAAGTCTAGGTGAGGGTCTCAAATTTAGATGTGTCTTGGTACAGATGTACCCCTCTGCAGTGATTGATACACACTTGGTGTGATGGTTTCTCCATAGTTCAGCTTTTTGGGCAGAACTTCTCTCTGAGCCTCTCTCATCTGGGGAGCAGTTCCTCATCATTGACTGTGACACAGAATATTGCTGGTGAAATCACTGGGAAAGAAAAGCAAATCAAAATCCGTTCAAACAGCACTCAAGTCAAATTAAAGTTGTGCCTTCACAAAATGTGATGTTTTAATGGGGATTCTAAAATGGGAATGTTTCTTGTTTAGGTTAAGCAAGTGGCTTTCAAAGAAAATCCTTAGGATTCAATTAGGAAGAACAAGGCAATAGAATTCAGCAAGTCTGAATTACAGATGGTAGAATGCTGTGTGCTCCACTTCTGTGTTATAGGTAAACACAATATGGAAATAATTGAAATGTCTATTTTTTCTCTTTTATTTTAAAATTATCTGAAAAATACTGTCCAACTGCATAGCAGAGAACCCCTTAAAACCACTCTAATTTATTGAAGCAAGATAAATGTTTAAGTGCAGCCTCCCATCCATTTGTTTTCTTTGTCAATGCTAATTGCTAAGTCCACCCGGAAAACAATACTTTTCCCCTCAGATAACAAAGACAATAAACTATTGACAAATAGTAGGTGGTTGATTTTATATATATATATATATATATATTTTTTTTTTTTTTCCCCTGATGGTTCTTCCATGAGATATCTGTTTCTAGGACAAACTTGCTCCAAGGTACTCCTCCAAACTCTGCTGTGTTTCCTAGCACTTCAGTTTTTGACTTTGCATCCCTAACATTTTGCAAGGTCAGTTCTGCCCATGACGCACACCCTGCTGCCTGTGTGAGTGCTTGCTGAGCAGCTCTCAGCCCATTCCTGCCAGGTACTGAATGAGACACTCATTTTAATGCTCTGCCTGCCCCTAAGCTCCCCCTCCTCTCCCATCTCCTGAAGTGATGCAGCTCTTGATGAGGTCTCAGCCTCTCTGTGTGATGAGGTTGAGTGTGAGCACCAATTTACATCCTGTCACCAGTTTTGGGACATTTTGACAGGAAAGTAAAAACCTGAAGTGGCTCAGCTCTTGTTCCTAGTGGAGCCAGGCTGGAAGCCCAGCAGGCACTGGGTACCAGCCCAGTTATCAGCTGGTTCAGACTGGGAGCACCCATCAGTGCCAGCACCGTGGGCTCATCATCCTCCCACCTGGGACTGGTCACTGCCACAGGTCCTGTCACCTCGTCTGCTCCAAGCTTTTCCACCTCACAGCTGATCCCTGACTCAGCCTGCACCCTCTCTTGGTGTTTTTTCCTCCTCGAATCTGTGAGTGTTTGTTGAGAGACCAGGGAAGAGAAGGCAAGGGGTATATTGGATCTGTCCACTGGCACTGAACCACCTATTCCTGTCATTAGTGTGCCCTCAGTTTCCTTGTTCACCTTTGGTTTTGGCAAGCACATTCCCTAGAGATTTCTCAAGAAAGCTCAGGGCTTTTAGAGCTAATTTCAACAAGTAAAGTGTCAGTATTTCTACACTCAGGATCTTTTCACGTGCTTTTTTAAAATTATTATTTTTAATATCTAAATAATTCCTTTAACCTACTTCTGTAAGTGTGTACATATAAGAATTGCTGTGCTATCTCACAGCAGCATTGTGAATTGATTTAAAAGGATTTGAGAGCCTCAGCCATAAATGTCACAGAAGTGTTGATATTGCAAGCATCTTGTTATAGAACACCTATTCCAGAAAAGCAATCCAAACTCTGCCTTTGTGGAAAAACTGCTTGATGCCAACCAGAAGGAATCTGTTGGTGACTAATTTCAATGTATGCATTCAAACAATATGAAATATAAGATGTTTTCAAAACAAAAGGTGGGTTTGGAGTTGTTTTTAAGGATGGAGTGTAAGCAATTGCTCAAACACATACCTTGTTTGTCTTCCTGTATATTCTCACAGAGTTTAACCTGATAATCTGTTATTCCTTTTAATGCCTTTATTCCTTCCATATGCTGGAATGATCTCATTATTGTATATATGGACACCTGTTCCAAATTATTTCTAATGGCCTTAATTAGGCTAATTTAAAATTTTAATTATTATTTTGCAGCCTTTGTTTGGAATCAGATTTCTGACACAAATTTGTCAGAAATTGCAAAGTTCCATGCACTAACAACTGCTGTGGCAGCTGTAAACAATATGCACTACTCCAATAACATTCTTCAAGTTGCAATAATTTTTTTCTCAGCCTGCCTTAATGATTTAAGTGTTTGAAGTTAAAATTTTAAAGCAACCACCTCCTATTAAATTATAGTCATAAATTGGCATAATAACTACCTTCTTAATGGTCAAAGAGTGAAGCCAAAACCAACAAACCTGTTCACTAAAGGAAAACATGTACACATCAGTATAAAATGTTAAAACACATTATCAGTTATTTTCTTAGGTAGTTAGTTGGGGTATTTTTAGTTCCTTTAAAAATGCCAGGCAGAACATCATCTTGTCTCCTTTTTATGGGTACGACAAGTGGAACATCTTCAAAAAGCTGTGAAATCTATACATGTTGGCAGAAAAGAGGAGAATTTTAGCAGTGATTGTTCACTGAGTCAGCCCGA
Organism: Catharus ustulatus; assembly: GCF_009819885.2. NCBI lineage: Eukaryota > Metazoa > Chordata > Aves > Passeriformes > Turdidae > Catharus > Catharus ustulatus. The sequence goes on along the minus strand of NC_046224.1, from coordinate 72,542,240 downwards.
CCCTTGCTGTGGACCACAGAGTGAAAAGCAAATTTGGAGTGGAAATCACAGAGGTCTGGTTTTGCTTATCCCTTCAGCTGGGAGGAGAGCTTGCTGTAAAGCTCTGCTGTCCAGCATTGCCTCTCTTGTGGATGTGCACTTCCTGTCCCTCAGTCACTGCACAAACTGTGCAAATTCAACTTCCAACACTTTAAAGGTTGGAGGCCAGTAAGGGACAGAGCAACACCTTTATGGTCCTCCCATCCATCTGTCTGTTCCTCAGGTTTCCTGTGTCCATCCCCCTTGGGAGGGAGAAGCAGAGCCTTGGATCACAGGGCTCTCACTTCAAGGGTGAGGAATGTTCCTGTCAGAGATCAGCCAGCTGTGAGCTACCAAGATACAACACCCTTTGAAATTGTAAATGCTATTAACAAATTTATACAATTACAGTTTATAAATTGTAAACAGCAGCACCTTATTCCATATGTCTGCGCAGTGCTCAACACAGCACAGACCTGCTCTTTCCATAAAAAAAGAGTCAGTACCTCAGAACTGAGTCTTGGTCACAGTGATGGAGCCAGCAGTGTTTTCATCTGTACCCTCACCACACCTCCATCATTTCACTAAATGTTTCTTCTTGTTTGCACCAGTTCATAACCTTCCTCAGTCCAGTGTCAGGGCTCTTCAGTGTTTCTCTGAAGCTCACTGACCAGGAGGAATGCTGGGGAGTGAAGCAGGGGGACCATGCCAGCCTGCCTGTGTTGAAGGTCCCTAATATATTACTTTCTTTTGAATATCACTATTTAGCACTCAATTATAGGTTGCAGATATTTCAAGTCCAAATGACTACTTGGTAAGCAAGTTGTTTTACTGGACCCTGAGTCCATTTCACTTTGATATGGTTGACAATTCCTGAGAGTAAAACTTGCAAACAAGAATTTTTTTTTCCAAGGATGTGGAATTATAGTAACTTTTCAAAACACGACAGAAAAGTTCCTACTGATAAATTTGCTTGGGATTTAAAGATACCCTGTGGTTATATACATTTGGTGTGAGACATCGTCAGCGTCAGCTTGGGGGCAGCAGTAATCACAGTGGAGTACTGAGTGTGGTTGTATTTTGCTTAATCTTCTGGTTTTTAATACCTTTAAAATGAATGCTTTCCAGTGAAGAACACTTTCCCTGTAGCATTTGCCACATTTTGCATATATGTATTCTTCTTTGAGTCAAGGAGAACTTGTTAAATTGCCTTTTGTTCAGAGCATATGGTTATCTAGACCTCTGTGTTGTGCATCTTTCTCACTGTCTGATACCAACAGTGCACAGTGCCTTTAGGTTATAAATTAAGAATGCCTTTCCATTTTTATGTGATATCTGCCACTTTGGATTTCTGATCTCGAAAGAATATATTTAACATGATAGGGGTTTTATAACCATGGTATTTTTAAAACTAGGTTACAGAGTATTCTTAAAAACAAATGTTTCCTCTGTGCACTACAGATAAAAATGCCTAGAAGACAAGTGCTGCCAGGAAACTCTTCCATCTTTAACAAAGGTTTTACCTAATGTTGACAGCAATTACAGTGTTGTGTTAGGTTTGTGCCAGGACTTGGAACTCCCAGACAAATTTCAGCTATCTGTCACTCCGAACATTCAGTTTCAGATTATTTTGCTGTTGTTGTTTCACTTAGGGCCATACAACTGACCATGTATTTTCCATGGTAATTTGACTAAGTAAATCTGAGATCAAAGCATTTTGTAGCCTCTCAAGATGTTGGTAAATGACAAGAGGATCAGGAACAGATGGGAGCTCTCACTCATTTGGCAGGTGAGAGATTTCTCTGCAAACGGAATCCTTCCAGCTCAGCTCTGTGACACTGCAGCATGATAAAGGGCAGGGTATAGATATCCACCACTAGCCAAATAATGACAAGGAATAACCAGCTCCTTCTCAAGAAAATAAAGTGGTCCGCCAGAGAGGGAAGGACGTCAGAAAAAATATCTGAAGGTGTCAGGGTTGCTGAGAAACAATGCGATGGACTACCTCTAGTAAGATTTTCACTGAGAGATATTTAACTGTGCTCTGTTGAGTTATTAGCTTGTTGAATTGATATCATCTCCAGATAATAACGTTTCACAGAAAATTCATCCTGTTTGGAGGAGAAAAAGTAAGATTTCTTGTAAATTTACTGGTTTTATGAGCAGTATTTTCATTTTAAGTTCTCTCTCTGGTTTTATTTTAAATTTTATGGAGTAACAACAAATCTCTGTGTGGGTTTGTTTCCCACAAGTCTTGTAACAAAAGGGATTAATCACAGGGGCACTGCAGTTCAATTCCCACCTGCTAAAGTTTAATCTTTAGTCACTTAGTTGTTCTGTGACGTGCTTGGGACTACTAATGCCATAAAGCCACATGGCATCTCTTAAAATTAATTTGTAACAAGCTAATAGAGTACATCTGAAACACCAGGTTGAGTTCAGACCTAGAAGCTGTTAATTTGACTAATTACTGCCTGGGGCTTTGCTCAGCTTGGGGTCACACCTAGCTGCTTTGCTCTTGGGAACTGAGAGCTTCAATAAGGCTGCTTTCTATGGCATTTCTTATTAAAACAAGCAAAACTAAAACTCAACAAATCTATTAACAGCTTGGGATACAAAAGATCAGTGGGGTCCAAAATCCCAGTAAAGGAATTCCAGCTCAGAACCAAGCTGCTAGATCAGGATACATGACAAAGGGCCCTGGGTGGGTGTCCTGAGATGTGTAATTCCATACAAGAAACACTCAAAGTGAATTCCAGTGAAGATTACGGTAGTTATTGGATTCTGATAATCAAAATCTTAGAATAATTCATTAAAAAATTATAAGCAAATTATTATTAGAAGCAATGATATTGGGTACAAGATATTGGACAGTATTAACTCCAGTGAGCTGATGTGTGGTGAACTGAATGCTTAGAGATGCTATGCCATGTGGACCATTAAAAATGTACATCTTCTTCTTGTGCTGAAAATTCTATTTATTTTGGGACTTGAGAATATAATTTAGTGTTCTGTTTTTAAGGCCTGGAGATACTGGGATGGAAGTTCTGCCTTCCAGAGTGCTCAAATGAAAGCAAATTTTAATGATTTTTTTCCCTCTTAAGAAGGATATAACATGGAGACTTATTTTAATGGGACTATACTGATATTTTTTCCCAAAGTATCAAGCCTTGGGACTGCATCACAAGGTGGAGCTCCTGCGTGGCACTGATACCAACATGGAGCAGACAGCATGTCTAGGCAGCTGGAATGTTTGGTTTAGTTGCATTTCGAAAACTTGATCCAGAAGAACTGCAGATGTACACACATATGTGCCAAATCTACAGGAGACTGAAAGAACATCCTGGCAGCCTGACTGCTTTTGTAGTAGGGTTATTTTGTGGCTTTCTTTGGCTAGTTCCTCTTAATAGTTTTTGTTCTGCAAGCTACTCCAACAAGATAATCCTCCTATCAAAATCATAGCATGTGAGTATTTTTGAATTTACCCAGAGCCTGGTAGCCAAAGAGGTGCCACTGGGAGTGCTTTGTTTGATGGTGCCTGTAACAGGATGAATAGCTTTTTTTAAAGATGTGTCCAAATATTCCAGCCCCTCGGGAATGGAAGAGCACACACTGCTGGGGACAAATGTAGAACTTTCTATCAGAGCTCTGAATCACACTCTGGCCCCAAAGGAGTAGAAAAAGACTGATGGTCTAACTCCACAAGAGTTTTTTGGGTAAGGGCTGTGCTCAGATGGGTTCTCTGTAGCTGGAGGTTTCTTCTAAGTAAAATTGAGAGGTGCTATTGCCCAGCACCAGGGAAATGGAAAGGAAGGCTGTTCAGTAGGACATGTGTCTCTCTTTTGTTTGCTTCCTGCAGTAAAGCTTGGTTACTCAATTAGAGTCCCTCTTGTACAGTTATTAGACATAAGGGGAAATAAACAGAGATGTGAAAACCCAGGCACAAGAGCAGGATATGGGCAAGGACACAGCCTGAACTTCAGGCACAAAGATACAGTGGTAAGATGCACCCCAGCATGCCAGTGCAGAGCTATACTTACTGCAGAAGAGAAGTGAAATTCCACCGCAGTGAGTCTGGTACAGCAGCCAGCCAGGTCAGCTAAGTATGCATTGCCAATTGCAGTTATCGTCCACAGCACGGAAAATTATTATTGCTGCTAAACAGCTTGAATACATTGAAAGCATAGTGCCATGAAATAGTCTGAGCAATAATTCCAATATGCTCTACCACTTTTGTGAGCCCTGTGCATGTTAAGCAGCCCAACCAAACACAGATAATTGCATGGTGAAACCCCTCAGCACAAAGAATGGCTGCTGATCCCATCTGAGCTGCCTGGTGCACATCCAGACACCAGATCCTGATGTCAAAAGGAGAACCAGCTAATCACTGAGCAGGACACTGCTGGAAAAGAAACCACATAATAGTGACCTAGAAAAGACAATGTTTTTCCACCCAGCCTTGGAGAACATAAAAGCAGATCTCTTAAGGCAATGGATAGCAGCTAGTGCTTCCAGAAGAAATGAGCAATATTAAAATTGACTTTTTAATGCTTCATCTCAGTTCGAGAAAGAATCTTGTTGTGCTCTTTTTGCTGTTTTATGGGGTTTTTTGAGTTTTGGTTTGCGGTTGGGTTTTTTTTGAAGACACACCCCAAGACTGTTATTAGTGGAAATACGGGGCTCAGTTTCTAAGAGAAACAGAGACCCTGCTAAACACTAAATGAACTGGAGTGTTATGCTGTTGTCTGCTGCCACACTTTACTATTTGCACAGGAAAAATTTTGAGAAATACAAATTCTATTATTGACAGATGCAATTGTTTCTGTTTAAGGACAGATGCTTTTTACACAACTTTTATTTAAAACTATGAATTTTTTGAATGCTTGTTTATGGAAATTCAGAACAGCAAATTACCACTTTCCTCATAAAAATGTGTTTTTCTCAGCTGAATCTATTTTTCAAGGACTCCATACACTTATGCAACATACCACGTAACTAAATTAATTACATAGCCAGCATTTTTATGATATTCAAATGCCATTTGGGGAAAATAAATACTTCTTTAATAACTCCAAAGATCCTTGGACATACTTTTCTTACAGCTGCATAAATCTTCCCATCCCTTCTAATAACAAAGATATCACAGCAAAACTTTTAATGAAGATGCATTTTTTTGTAGTTACTGCAATAAGACAGCAGCAAGGTGTGAAGGAAACTCACTCCATCAGTGAGACATGAACAGTGGGAGGATAAATAAAATAAAAATCTTGCCCAGCTGCACGATGCATCACCAGGGTTATTTGAAATATGTGTTCGTATTTCTATATGTAGTGTTTGCCAGAACACAAATATATAAAAGACAAAGCCCACAGACAGGTCAACTGGACTGCCTGAAAGGCAAACATTTGCAAAGAGATATATTATAAGGCCAGTGATTCAGAACACAGTAAATGACACTTGGATTTATAGTTTTAGAATTGCCATCTCTCGTCCCATTGTATTCACTTTTATGGGTGTCGGAGGATCTGGTACTGGGTCAGGTACTGGAGTTGATGCAGCCTCAGCAGTTAATTGGTAAAGATGAAAAAACACAGGTGACATGGAAGGGAATGACAAAAAATGATAGAGGGAAAGCTGAGATAGGTGGTGGGTGATCATTTGATGTTTTCTGGATTGGTTTTGCTTTCTTTTTCCCCCTTTCCCTTCCAACTCTCTACTGCCTTATTATTTTTAGGAAGATGGCAGAAGACATACTGATTTTTTGGAAAACAAATGTTGACCAACAAGCCATGCTTAGTACAAGATAGAGAAAGGTGTCCTTAGCCCCAGTGAGCCCTTGGCTCCACAGGTGAGTACCCTCTGCTAGCAGCACAAGAATGGAATCCTGGAATTTTCATCAGCTGCCATTACTTTCTCCTTTTAGGAAACTCAGGGAACACAGGGCCAGCTGTTGCTGCTGAAGTGTTTGCAGGGTGTAGCCAGTAAAGCCAGGGGCCATTTTATGCCAGTATTTCCCCATTGTTCCACTGGAGCAAGTTCCAGTTTAGTTCCCTGCACTGCTTGGGGTAGGCAGTCTGTGCAGCAGTCCAGGTACCACACACATGGTGAGTCTGATCTTTTAATATCAGCTTTTATGACCCTGATGGTATTTGGATGGTGTTTTTGATGGTATTTGTTGTCTTACCTGTGGATTTAAGAGGATGTTATTTTATCTGTTCTATAGGACTGGGAACAATGCAAAGTGAATGTGTAGTTCTTTCATTCTTTTGCCTTGTAGGAGAGATTCTAGAGAACAGTTTTCAAGAGGGCTTTGGTACCTTTAGCTCTTACTCCTTGTGTGTGCTTTACTCAGGTTTTTTGTAGAGAATACACTTTATTTTCTTTTACATGCACACATTGGGACAGCTCCAATAAGGAGCCAGTAAAAATTTTTTTGATTCCAGAGTGATTGAGGTATTTTTCATTTCTGTTGAATACTGTGTCTTTACTCTGTCATCTGACTGGTGTTGCCTTTTCTGCTTGGGAATATTAAATATACTTGGAAGTGGATATTAGCTGAAGTTCTTTCTCATCATTGTCATTAGATTTGTCCGAGATTTTCAGCAAAGTCTGAGATGTTGATCATGCTCTTAGATTATTTGATAATTGACTAACCTTCTTTGTTCCAGTTTTATTTAGAAAGTTGAAATTCCTTAAATTTGAGAGGGCCTGTGCATACCTACGGACTTTAGAAAATTGCTTCTGGTCTCGTGGACTTGTTTTCACTTAAGATATCATCAGCTTATTTGAGGGGGATATTTTTTGCTGTCTGTGTGAAAGAATATCAAATGTGCCCAGAGCGCAGGATAAATGCTTGCAGGTCTTCTACTGAACGTGAATAAGAGAAAGAAATAATTGCAAATGAAAATGTGCAAAACAAATTATGCTTCTCAATAGAATCATGCTTAACATTCAGCTATGCAGCAATCTCTTTATTATGGAGTAAAATCAATATACACAAAGTCTAGAAGCAGTGAATTTAGTAATATGGGATGAGGGATCTCATGAGTGGTCTTTTGTTTGCAAAGAGCAGCTCTATGTCACTTTTGACAGACAGCAGTTGCTTTAATAAAGAACAGATTGGAAAAATCTGTGTGGAAAAAAAGTGTCTTTGAAGTGCACAGCTCCAGTTTACATTTTTTTTCTCCTTGTTTGCAAGCTCAAAGCCAAAATTCTAAATCATACCATGATTTCATTTTCTGTTATATAGGAAAAAAAAATAATTAATGGTTATGAACTTTTTCTCTGTTAATTAAAGGAAGCAGGCAGATATGGTGTGAGATGGAATCCCCAGCAGTTCTGAGCTGACTCTTGTGTCTGTTTACAAGCTTATAGCTGGTCTCCACCTGGGAAATGGGATGGCAAAGAACCCTAAAAACAACCATCACCCCAGGCTTTGCAGAGGATCAGATCAGGCTCTGACCTACACAGAACTGTAAATATAAGGCCTGGCAAATATAAGGGGCTGCAATTGGACCCAGGAAAAGTTGTATGCAAAATTCAGTGCGACTTAATTGTCAGGTTTGGTTGTCTATTTTACTCTGCAGCTGGAGTGGAATTATATTTCTGTTCTGGTTTTTTGTTTAGCTCAGAGGCCACAGACTCAAGCTCATGGCATTTCTCTGCGTGTCTGCAGAACAGCAACTTCTGAACATCACAGGTGAGCGCTTTTGAGACTTCAGGGGAAGTCACAAGTTTTGATAGCCAGGACCCTGATTGCACAGAAAAGTAAAAAAAGAAAAAGGGAGACATGTGGAGCTGCTTCTTTCTCTCCAACACAGCCCCAGTTGGAGTTCTTTTGGATCAGAGACCTGGGTATGGTTCCTGCACAGCAGAGCAGAAATGCCACCTGTGCAAGGTGGGGGGCATTCTGAGGCACTGCCCCAAATGTGTTGGTGGTAGGAAATGGAGGGGCAAATAGGGGCTGTGAGAGGTGTGGAGGAGTCGTTTGTGCAGTGAGAATATCCTGGGAGAGAGAGACAGCAGCTCAAGCATCAGTAGGGACAGAAGCAGCAAACAGGGGATGCACAGCCAAGCAAAGAGGCCTGTGCTACCAGCGACAGATGAGCTGCAAAAAAGAAAATTTCTCTGGCCCCCGTGGGCCAGAAATCAAGTGGAGATTGAGCTGCCAGGAAAGCAGAAACACTGGGGCAAACACCTGCAGGATCCTGCCATACCAGAGAGCAGGAATGCCCAGGGGGACTGCTGTGGGATGAGACGATGCAAGTGGATGAGAGAAGTTTTGTGTGTTAGCTGGGACCGTAGGAGAGACAGATGTGGCAGACACAGCAGCTCTGGGAGGGGGGAAGGAGGCTTTATTTTATCAAGTTGGTTTGGACAGATGGGGAGTGTGGAGGAGAGGCTGGGGAGGAAGGTAGGAAACCTCTCTGGCATGCTGCTAGCTCAGCCTACAGAAGCTGCAGAGTGTGTGACCCCCTTGTTAACTTCATTTCACAATGTTCCCTGCATGCTTTGTGTGGCTTCCAAGTAATGCATGACATCAGAATCTTAATAAAAACCACCTGCTCGGTACATTTTATGTGCAACTCTGTTAAACTTTCCCAGTTCAAAATATCCAGTGCTATCTGGAACAGGAGGATAATTACTTTTCTCTAAACTTGCTGAGCTTTGTTAAATGAATCTTTCTTTAAGGAGTAAAAATGTCAATTCATACGCTTTAGCTCCACATTTTTGAAAATCACCTTTCAGCTGTTCAGTCAAAATTAACTTGTGATTCTTCTCTTGGACCTCCTTCTATCCATGTTCCTGACCTGTGCTTGAGGAATGAGTAGCTGGCTGCTGTGCACCAGGGAAGTGCAGGGTGTAGATGGCCCTAGGTCTAGTGGGAGCTGAGCTCTGTGAGCTCCAGGTTGCCTGGAGTCTTTCAAGCCAGACAAGAAGCAATGTTTGCACATCCCTCAGCACAAGGAAGGAGCTGATGTGGGCCAGAGCTGAGTAATATCAGCAGTTAAACCAGCTACTCATTAAAAACAAAAGAAAAGTATAATTAGAAATAATTGCTTAGCTTTCCAATTTTGTGATGTGGTGTTCCTATGTGTTAAATGTTAGATTAGGATCTCTCAAGACAAAACAAAAGAAGAACCACCCTTCTTCTCTGGGCTGGTTTGCAAAGTTTATTTCAGACTTTTTTTAGCTGTGACAGAGGTTCACAACATTCTCAGCACTAAAGAAATAGGTGCAGTGACTCTTTTTGAGCTTTCCTTATGGAGTCCCAGCCAGAAATCAGCTCCTTCCTGTGCCTCCCTTGCTCTCCAGTTAACCTGCCTTTAGTGACACTGAGGAACCCTTCCCTTGAGGTAGACTTTTTGTTTTGAGTAAACTTAGCCATTTGCAGGAGATTTTGAACCTCTTTTTGCTTTATCAAAAAAAGCCAGGCAGCTTCTGAAAACTTATTTTAGGACAAGGAGAGGGGTCATGGCCTCAAGGCTCTGCTCTTTGAATCAGCAGAACTTCTTTGGAGTGTGCAGGATTTAGGAAAGGGCACAGGCTTTGCTGGTTGCATCGCGAATTTTCCAGAGCGCTTTTTCTGAACAAGCCAGAAAAAGATTTGCCTGGAGGGACACATGGATGTGGGGCACATGAATAACTTCTTTAACATGCAAGGTCTGGGGTTCCTGTGGGACACCAGTGCAGGACAGAAAGGTGGGTGCCATGGGAGGCTGGTGCAGAGAAGTGGCAGAGGTTGGGTTCTGTGCACCCTTGGTGGGATGTGCAGATAGAGAGGAGAAAATCCAGAAAGTCCAGAGCCCACAGCCTGTCCCTGTGCCCAGCTGGAAACGTGGGACTCACTCTGGAAATAAGTGAACGAGGACAAGTTTCCTGTAGTTCCCTTTGAATTGAGGGGACAGAGAAGGTCTTCCTCCCTGATTAAGGATTTCTCATTCAAGTCTTTAGGTAAGACATTGAGTAAATTCAACTAAACAGTTTATAATCAGTACTGTTCTCCTTTGCAACCTTCATGCAAATGTTCGAGTCTTGGACTCCTTTGAGGGTGGACTGTGAGGGCATTACTACATCTAGTGAAAAAAAAAAAATAAAAAATATGGTAAATAAATCTCTATACTTAAAAGCCCCAGGCCTCTCTGGACACATACTTTTAAATCTGTTTATTCACTTTTTCCCCTCTGCTTTCATATTTAGATAGGGGTAGCTGTGGTGTAAAGCAGAGCTCTATATTTTTGTCTGGTAGGACATGAGAAAGGGCACAGTTCTCTCTGTTTCAGCAGCTGTTCTGAGGCCAGTGTGCTAACTGTATTTATTTATTAGTGGGTTGTTTTGCTTAGACTATTTTTCCCCTGGTGAATGTGCTGCTGCAATTGGTGGGCATGCTTTCCCTTTCTTATATCAACAAAGAAATTAGCCCAAGAGAATGTCATGGATCACTCTTTTTTGGGATCTGAATTGTCCAGGTAAAGGTATTTTCCTACGTGTTCCTTCTATCTTCATCTAGCTCTGAATGCGTTCTCTTGGCATGTGAAATAGCAGAAATATTTCTCATGTGTTTTCTGAGGATGTGAGCCATAGCCCTCAGAAATAATCTGCTTCTTCTCTAGCCCAGAAGCCACTGAAGAAATTAAATCTGGATGAATGATGAAAATATATTGCAGTCAAAGAACAGCTGTGGATTCTTTTTGACAGCAACTATGGTTTCTAATGCTTCCTTAATTTTCACTTACACATAAGTGAAGTTATGATTAATCCAATGAAATATTCAGAATTCCTCAAGTAGATCTTATTTTCCTAAACAGGATTTATCTTCAAGTCTCATAAAGCATTCTGACAATCAGATCTAAAGTTTCTTTTGTGATGCAGATAAGCATCACATATTGTAATCTTCACATCTCTGGTTTCCAGGAGTTTTGCAGGAAGAATTTTCCTCCTCTGGAAAACAGCATCTTTCTCTGCAGGGGCTTATTCATACCAGGAGCAACTGTATTTCTTTCAAACAATAACAAAAATGTGTTTCTTGCCTGTGGATTAAGAAAAATCTCAAGATGAAGACAGGCTTCTCTGTCTCCTTCCTGTTCAAATTGTGAAACTGGCCTGAAAAGCAGGGCATTTCTTTCCTTTTTCTGAGCCATTCTGATGCTCTGTGGTGTGATGGGCTTTCCTTGCAAAATTGAAGCTGTGAAGTGCTGGGCCTCTCGATTCCAGCTGCTCAGACCTAAAGATAAAACAAATGTCATGAACACAACAATAAATCCTGAAAGCTAGAAAAACAATGGGAGGGGGAAAGTGATCAGAAGCTGTGCAGCAATGTACAGATGGAAAAAATACCCTGGGGGCTCATACAGCTTTTGGTGACTTTTCTTTTGGATCTTGTCCTGTGACATTTATTTCAGGATAGGATGCATAGCTCGATTTAACTAAAATATAGAATTGTTATAACTAAGGAGAATTTGTGTGAAATCTGTAGTTACTGTAAAGGAACTTAGAAAGGAATAGGACTACAAAAATTAATTTATAAATGCAGCAATTGAACTGAGTGCAAGCACTTCCAGCTATTATCAAAATGGCTGTTTTGTGAAGGATCACAAATATCAGGATTGTTTGTTTAACTTAGTTCCTATCAACCTAAAAGACAGATTAAAATTGTGCTGAGGTTTTAATAACTCGAGGTTGTTCCTGTTAGTAATTAACCCTGCAAGCAGCACCAGAGATCACTGCAGAAGTCATTTAGTGCCTCCAACTTGGTAATGTGTGTTTGCTTCCTGGCCTTGTGTTGTTATCAGTGTTGTGTTTCTTTTTTCTGTGCTGCCTGTGCTGAAGGTGGAGGGTGTGAATAACTGAAGAGATGGAGCAGGGGCAGCCTGGATGTATCAGAGCTCATTTGGGTCAGCCAGCCCTTATCCCAGCCCTTCCTGCTGCCCCTTCCTCCCCAGAGCAGAGAGAGCTGCAGGCTCAGGCTGCCTGCATGGGCACAGGGAGATGATGTCATTGGTGGCCAGATGGCCAGAGCACACCCTGCCAGCCCTGGCACCTCCAAAGGGAAGCTCCAAAGGGAAGCACAGAGCTGCAGACACCCCCTGAGCTGCCCTAAGCCTTTGCAGGCAGCCTTGGCTGTGCTGTCCTGACACCCCAGCACAGCGATGCAGGGACACAGGTGACACTGTGCTGCCACCCAAAGCTCACACCAGGGCACCCCTGCCATCCTTAGGCTGAATTTTGACTGCAGTGCCTTTGTGGGCAAGTCCTTGTACCACAGACAGGTTTTGGCACGCAGGGATTTCATCTTGCCCTAACCCTTGTCATTTTTTTGTATGCACATGGCCAGCACACCACACTGAAAGCTGGAAGTTGTTTTAATTCAGTGAGAGACACTGATGGAGAGGAAGGCAAATGGAAATAAAGCACAGGGAGCTGTAGGCAATTCTCACTACCTGTGTCCATTCCACTGAAGCTTGTTTTCCCCAGATGCTGAATTACATCTTCAGCCAGTACATTTTACCTCTGTTTCACTGGCATCAGCCTCCTCCCTAGTCCAAGCTGCCCTAGCTTAGGAAAGCTTGGGGTTTGGCTCACTCTTACATCCCAGCCCTCAATTTAACAGAAGCTTTTCCTCTCCTAAAATTTACTTGAGTGTTGGTGTGAAGATGCTTTGGAAAGAAGGGCTTCTGACAGACCTTGAGTCTGCTGCCAAATTCCTTCTCTTTTTAAGGGAGCTTTACAAATTCTCATGACAGTATTTCTACAAAATCCTTGAGGTATTATTTCATGCCTGCTCTTTTAAAGAGCAAGGAGTAGCTGTGGCTCAACCACAAAACCAAAGAGGTTTGTTTGTTTAAAAGTATATAATAGATTTTCTGCAATCTATATCCACATTCAATGAGTACACAATGTGTTTTCTAGTCTGTTTGCATGGCTGGTGATGTGTGATGGAAGCTTAAGCTGTAAATGAAATTTATTCCTAAAAGAATAGGTGACAAGGCAGTGTGAGATTTAATTCCCATTGCATGAATCACTTCATTTGCACATGTCTCTTTGCACTTGATTGGACATACTGATATTTTAAATGCATTACAAATTTAATCAAGAGCATTAAATAAGACACACAACATTGAAATTACATCCAGGAAAACATCTGGGGCTAGGGAGGGGGAATTATTCTTGCATAAAAAATAAAGATCGTATACTTTCATAAATTAATTGAATAAACAAAGGCATATTGAAACTCCTCAGGAGACCATGTGGAAGGTCAAAATGTGGCATTTCCCAGACTGCAAAACAGTGCATGGTTCTGAATAGACTTTTGTATTTAAATAACTTCTGGGCTGACTCCGTTGGACTTTTTTCTCTACAGTCTGCTCATCGTGCTGAAATGAGATCAAGAGCATTATTCCCATGTGTGAAGTGGTTCAGAGTTGTGCTATTAACTTTTGGGG